>NC_053494.1:137383735-137700774 GCF_905171775.1 Rana temporaria | reverse complement strand
CTAAGGAGACACTTCTCTTGCTAAAAGCAAATTTTGTTTGCTTTTAACAAAAAGCTTCCCTCCAAAGGAGGAAAAACAGTGCGCTACTAATGAATAAAAATAATAATGAAAAAGGACCACACGTGTATGTGGAAAAAAGCTGCCAGTACCAATACTCTAAGATACCCAAAGTAAGAACAAAATATAAAAACAAGGTACAGCGCTGTGCATATGATAAAAATCAAATGAATCAGCATACATGTGATAATAATTGATCAGCATACATGTGACATGATAGATTGCATGTGGAAAATGAAAACAACGTCCAAAAATATTGATCCACAGAAATAAATAAAAGTGAAGTTCATATAGAGTGATCTGTAGCAAAAATGAAAATTCGTATGAACAGAATTCCACCACCAAAAGGACACCAACTCGTGTATCGTAGTCTCCTTACCACAAATGTATGACCACCATTATAGTGGTCATAACAGCCGCAGGGATATTTAAAGTCTTCCCGGGCAGACTGTATCCAGGTGAGTGTGCTGAAGGAACCAATCCAAAATAATCTCGCTCCAATGGGTGTATACCGGATTCAAACTCTCATGAAATAAGAAATAAGGGGGAACCCCATAGTGTAATACCGTAATGAAAAGCGGGTTTATTAAAGAATAAAGTTGCACTTACAATTATAAAGGCAATCAAGCACGGTGTATATGAAAAGAAGCGGCGTCTCCTCTGAGCCGTCTCCCATCTGCTGAGCTCCGTGTAGCGTCACGCTACACGGAGCTCAGCAGATGGGAGACGGCTCAGAGGAGACGCCGCTTCTTTTCATATACACCGCGCTTGATTGCCTTTATAATTGTAAGTGCAACTTTATTCTTTAATAAACCCGCTTTTCATGATACCGGGTATCCCTGTTCCGGCACTGTGACTTGCTGGAGCAGCAATGACGTCACTCCCGCACATCATGCCGTTAGTAGCGGCACGCTCAGTGCGCCTGCACGCCGTTGTCTAGGATGCATTCGCCGTAGACATCGGTGCTGTCTTTCTTGGAAAAATCTCCTTAACTGTGTAGGTTAAAGTGGGGCTTCACCCAAAAATAAACTTTCTTACATTAGCTACATCCCTCCAGCATACTTCTAACATCTGCAGTATGCTGGTTTTTTTTGTACTTATCGTTATACGAGCCCTTGTTATCCGGCTCAGAGCGGGGGATTACTTCCGGGTATAGGCGTTCCTAAGCGAAGAGGAGTTGATTGACGGCTGCTAAAGCGCGTCACGCCTTCCAAAAATACCCGAAGTCACACTCGGGTGTTTGCGGCGCCTGCGCAGTCAGCTCTACACGGCCGGCGCAGGCGCCGTAAACGCCCGAGTGTGACTTTGGTTTTTTTCGGAAAGCGTGACGTGCCTTAGCAGCCGTCAATCAACTCCTCTTCGCTTAGAAACGCCCATTCCCCGCAGGATTCCCAGCTCGGATAACAAAGGCTCATATAACGATAAGTACAAGAAAAAAAAAACAGCATACTGCAGATGTTAGCAGTATGCTACAGCTAATGTCAAAAAGTGGATTTTTGGGTGAACCTCCGCTTTAAGGAGATATTTCTTAGACCTACATGTAAGCCTTAATCTAGGCTTCCCTGTAGGTCAAAGTGGTCTGTAAGGGTTTACAACCACTTTAAATAACAATTTTTTAACAAAATTCTACTACTATATAGCCAGCTTAAGACCAAATTCAGAATTTATAGTGCAAAAAATAAAAACCGCAGAGGTGATCAAATAACACAAAAAGAAAGCTATATTTGTGGGGAAAAAAAGGATACAAATTTTGTTTGGGTACAGCATCACACGACCGCACAATTGTCAGTTGTCAATTGTCAAGCGACGCATTGACACTTGTAAAAAGTGCTCTGGTCAGGAAGGGGGTAAAATCTTCCGGGGCTGAAGCGGTTAAAGCAAGTCGTCACAGTAAACTCCTATATACATTTTTTGGGTCAGGGAAACAGAAAGCATGGGCTCTATTATGAATGTAATATCTGGAGTTATCGTTAAAAAGGAATGAACTAGAGAAGGTCCCAGATTAGCATGTAGAAGCTTATTATCTTGACTAGCTCAGTGATACTTGTTTTTGGAACTGGTTTCCAGTGGGATTTTATTAAAATGTAATAAATACAAAACAAACTGCAATGTGTTTTTTTAAACTGCTAAGTAGCAGTCGTCAAGATTTCTGCTCTTAATCCTATTCAGTATATGTCAGTAAGCCCGCCAACTGTCTTTCAAACAAAATTCCTCCAACACACAGATCAAATGTCAGATGTCAGATACTGATCTTGTGATCTGTCAGTCATGTAAATGCTTATCTCATCTTCTGGTAGGAATCAATGAGCAAAATAAACTGGTCTCCTGTGGCCACTTTAAATACAGCTCTGTTTTATTGGTTCATACATATCATCATTACTCTCTGTCTTACTATAAAACCACATTGGGGTTTCAAGTTTTAGAACCACCTTACTATTCAAATGACTAGTTTATTCAATGTTTCCAAAAATGATTTTTAAGCATGTCTGAAAACGGATTTTTTTTTTAAACAGACAAGACTCCTGGGCTTGGAAGTACCCACAAGTTGCAATTATTGCTTGAGATACTTGTAATGTCCCTAATCCTCTTTCTGTGTAAACAACACAAATGATCCAACTTTGCAACAATGTTTCATTAACAAGCCCATCCACTACTTAACAGAAAGTATGGAGATTCTGGGTCGTTAGCACTTGTTTTTATTTTCTTGAACAATATTTGCCTATATTGTGAAACAAGTACTGGCTGAAGCAGAGATCTGGTCTGATGGATATGTTTATCCACATGTAAGATCTCCAAAATGTAGAGTTTATGCACATATTATTTTCTTTAAAACTACACAAATGATTTCAGTAAATATATGCCACTTTATTAGGTACACCTTGCTAGTACCGTGTTGGACCCCCTTTTTCCTTCAGAACTACCTTAAAGCGGAGCTCCACCCTAAAGTGGAACTTCCGCTCATCGGAACCTTCCCCCCCTCCGGTGTCACATTTGACACCTTTCAGGGGGTAGGGGGTGCAGATAAATGTCTAAAGACAGGTATTTGCACCCACTTCCGGCCACACAGTCTGCGGGTAGACTGCGGGCAGGACGTCAGACCCCGTCCCCCCCGTTGTGTTCTGGGAAACACACGGCTCCCAGAACACAGCGGGAACCAGTGAGTGCGGCGCACACGACGCGCCATAGGGAACCGGGCAGTGAAGCCGCAATGCTTCACTTCCTGGTTCCGTCACCGAGGATGGCGGTGGGGGCAGCGGAGTGACGAGCGATCGCTCGTCCTTTGCTGCCGACGGCGCTGGACTCCAGGACAGGTAAGTGTCCAAATATTAAAAGTCAGCAGCTGCAGTATTTGTAGCTGCTGGCTTTTAATATTTTTTTCGGCGGAGATCCGATTTAATTATTTGTGCCATAGATTTAACGAAGTTGTTGGAAACATTCCTCAGAGATTTTGGTCCATATTGACATGATAGCGTCTCATAGTTGCTGCAGATTTGTTGGCTGCACATCCGTGATGCAAATCTCCCTTTCCACGACACCCCATAGGTGCTCTATTGGATTGAGATCTGGTGACTGTGAAGGCCATTGGAGTACAGTGAACACTGCCACGTTCAAGAATCCAGTTTGACATGATTTGAGCTTTGTAACATGGTGCTTCCTATCCTAATCCTTTGCTGTAAGTAGCCATCCGAAGATGGGTACACTGTAGTCATAAAGGGATGGACATGGTCAGCAACAATACTCAGGTAGGCTGTGGAGTTCAATTGGTACTAAGGGATACAAGTGTGCCAAGAAAATATCCCCAACACCATTACACCTCCACCACCAGCCTGAACCGTGGATACAAGTCAGGATGGATCTATGATTTCATGTTGTTTACGCCAAACCATCTGAATGTTGCAGCTTAAATCGAGACATATGAGACCAGGCAACATTTTTCCAATATTATTTTGTTAAATTTTAGTGAGCCTGTGCAAATTGTACAAATTGTACAAGTCCCATAATGCCTCTTCCTGTGGGAGTTATGCTGTCAGCCTTGCAATGCCTCATGGGATTTGTAGTTTTGCAACAGCTGGAGAGCCGCCATTTTGAGACCCCTGATCTAGAACCAGTCTGCCTATTCTCCTCTGACATCAACCAGGCATTTTCATCCACACAATTGCCGCTCACTGGATATTTTCTCTTTTTTGGACCATTCTCTGCAAACTCTAGAGATTGTTTCCCTGAAAATCCCAGTAGATCAGCAGTTTTTGAAATACTCAGACCAGCCCGTCTCGACCAACAACCATGCCACATTCAAAGTCACTTAAATCCCCTTTCTTCCCAATTCTGATGCTCGATTTAAACTTTAGAAAGTTGTCGTCACCACATATAGATGCCTAAATGTTTTGATTGGCTGCAATTTGATTGGCCGGTTAGAAATTTGTGTTACCAAGCAATTGAACAGGTGTAACTAATAAAGTGACCGGTGAGTGTAAATCTTCAGTGTTTACTTATCTCTCTCCAACGCTCTAAATGTTGTTTCTTTCTGGTGCTTTGCTCCTCTGTTATCAGCATGAGTCACTTCTGAGAAGTTTTCCCGACACATGAAATAAATTTGTATCAGGATGGAAAGCTCAGAACGAAGCTTGTCTATTCACAACACCATTATTCTGCTGTGTGGAGGGGTGTGTGTTCCTTTCCTCCAATTAGCTCTCACGCACTGTAACTGCAGTCTCTCTGCCCTCTTCTCTGTGCTGCTGACAGATGAAGAGAGATTGTTAACACAATCTGCACTTTTGAAAGGGTGTAGAGAAGGGGAGACTGCAGATAAAGAAGTAAAACCTATGTAGGAGGATTTGTTTAATCTCTGTGTATTATCTGAGGCTGTTCACTTCACTGGGTATATGTGAGGGTTTACAACCACTTTAAGTGTTTTGTTTAGCCACAAGTCAAAATTCCTACCAGCTGAACAGAATTTGTTTTTATAAAACTGCTGATCACTGCATTGTAATGTGTCTACTAACACAGCTTTCTGAAGTCTCAAAAAAGACATCTCCCCATCTGCTAATGAGATAAATCATCAGGGAGGGAACCAGGAACCAAGCATGTTGCCAGTATGATGACTGATTGACAAGCTATTCACTGACTTTAACTTCTTTTTAGAACCAGTAACTCTAAAGCATTTTCAGTTACCAACAAAAAAGGGATTCATATAGATCTGGAGTATCATCTTTATGTAATTTTCATGAGAAGAAGCCCAAGGGGTAAATACGATTATGGTAGTAAGCAAAACAGCATGAACATTTATAGGTAAAGTTGATCCAGGGTAAATCCGATTGCCTCTCAGGGGATCAGGAAGGAATTTTTTCCCCTGCTGTAGCAAATTGGATCATGCTCTGCTGTTTTTTTTGCCTTCCTCTGGATCAACTGTGGGTATGGAGTTGGGTGTATGGGATTGTATTGTGTTTTTTATCATGCTGCTGTTTTTTTTGCCTTCCTCTGGATCAACTGTGGGTATGGAGTTGGGTGTATGGGATTGTATTGTGTTTTTTAACATTGGACAGGCCCCCATCAGGGCCTGTTATGCCGCATACACACGATCGGTTCGTCTGATGAAAACGGTCTGATGGACCGTTTTCATCAGACGAACCGATCGTGTGTGGGCCCCATCATTTTTTTCCCATCGGTGAAAAAACTTAGAACCTGTTTTAAAATTATCTGATGGTTAAAAAAACGATAGAAAAAAACGATTGTCTGTGGGGAAATCCATTGGTTAAAATTAACGCATGCTCAGAATCAAGTCGACGCATGCTCGGAAGCATTGGACTTCATTTTTCTCAGCACGTCGTTGTGTTTAACGTCACCGCGTTCTGACACGATCAGTCTTTTAACTGATGGTGTGTAGGCAAGACTGATGAAAGTCAGCTTCATCGGATATCTGATGTGAAAATCCATCAGACCGTTTTCATCGGATGAACCGATCGTGTGTACAGGGCATTAGATGTTTTATCATGTGCAATGAACTTTGCTGAATGTTTGGAAATAATACTAAAACGCCACACCCAATATTCTAATTACGGTAGTTAGGTGGTGAACATTAAAATTGTGTAAAATCTCCAAGAACTCTGAATAATATTTGGTCAAGGATTTGGTGAGCTTTATATACAAAGAAATATGAACAAACCATTATATGATTTACACATATGGAGGGTTAGTTAGCATGTTAATATTATTACAATTGTGTTTACCTGGCCTGTGGCGTATGTTCCTTAGAGATCCACACTTGGATGTGATATGGCTAAGGTCAATCTTCTTAGTTACAATGTGGATCTGCAAAAAACGCATAATATTATAAAATATAGAGAATATACAAACCCTTCACCAGAAAAGTTGTTGAGGAAGCTGGAAAAGAGCTTTTGTAAAAGATGTTTCATGCTTCAAAGGCAGTGAGGATAGACAGGTCAGTGGTGCAGCAAGCATCTACTGCAGGTAACACTTGCTACTATAATCAAAAAACATTAGTAAAGCACCAAGGAGTGGTTAAGTTCAAGCAGCCAAAATGGATGGTCACAGCTGGGCTCTAGTTGTATGCTCATTGGGATTTATTGTCCTGTATTAATTTTATTTTAATCTTTAATTTTATTTGCAATCAAGCCAATAAAATAGTTGTTGCTGCTACAACATTTTTTGCAGACACAGTTTGGTTGATCTACTGTGCCTATTATAAAAAAAATTACGTTCCAGGTATTTTAATATCTCTATCACATGATATTATCACCATGCTGCCTGAAATGTGCTGAGTGTGCCAAATACTGCCCAAAGCTGCCCAACACAGAGATAAATGTTGAAAAAAGGGCATAAGCTAAGTTTACAAGAAGACATCTATAGTACTTAACCTGCAAAGTGGTATCCATTACACTAACTAAGCACTATAACAACTATCCTGGTAGTGTTGGACTCCAGAGAAAAGGCTTTTGCTTGGCCAAGTAGAGCCCATGACAAGAGCAAGAATCGAGATCTTTTGGCTCTGGATGCTCATTTGCAGACATAGGACACAAATGTTTTGTCCTACAAGTACTGGATCCCATTGGTTTTATATTACTAAACTATGTGGCACCAGATTAGCTGCTCAAGTGAACAAAGCTCTGGGAATTTGTTACAGAAGTGAACATTCAGTAGACAGACACATAGAACAGACCAAGTGCTGACAGGTTAGGTGAGGCACAGATGAGGGTAGAACCTTTGAGGATCTTGCAAGGAGCACCAAGGAAGTGGCGGAGGAGATCCCATCATAAAATGTGCCCTTACTTACTTGACCTCCCCCAGCACTATGACTGATGTTATCCTTGGAGCCACAACGAGATTGAGTAGCACTAAAATCAATCTTCTCACTTAAGATCTTAACCTAAAAGGAATAGGAGGCAGAGTAAGTGTGCCCAAGTGATATAACAAAGCTCTGAAAACTATGCTGCTACTGTACCTTATATCTTTGTGACTTAGGGCCCTTTCACACGCACGGACAAACGGTCCGTTTATTACAAGTCCGTTTACGGACTTGTAATGTATCCCTATGGGATTGCAGACGTTAGCGGATGATGCATCCGCTAACGTCCGCAACCATCCGCGTCCGCAAAGATCCGCTTTTGCGGACGGAAGAAAACCCTATTTTTCTTCCGTCCGGAGGAACGGATGAATACGGACACACGGTCCGTATTCATTCGAATCCCCATAGGGGAGAGCGGAGGAGAGACAGGGCGGTCTCTGCAATGTGTGCGGGGACCGCCCTGTCCGACGACAGCTCAGCGGGGATTAACGGAGGAATCCCCGCTGAGCCAAACGGGCTAACGGAGCGGATCAATACGGATCCGCTCCGTGTGAAAGAGCCCTAAGAGTTTTTTTTGCATTGCAGGTCAGTGCAAATAATAATACAAATGTTACGCTTTGATGACTGTAAAAACATAATCATTATGAATCCTCTGAAAACAGCCTATTCAATGAGAATAAATAGGTAAAACTGCATCTAATGTGTTACTAAACCCACCCCAGTAAAATCAATGGGGCAGATTCTCGTAGATCGCCGCATCTCTGCGGCGGCGTAACGTATCTCATTTACGTTACGCCGCCGCAAGTGTTACGGGCAAGTGCTTGATTCACAAAGCACTTGCCTGTAAAGTTGCGGCGGCGTAGCCTAAATCCCCTGGCGCAAGCCCGCCTAATTCAAATGATCCGGGTAGGGGGCGTGGATCATTTAAATTAGGCGCGTTCCCGTGCCGAACGTACTGCGCATGCGCCGTCCCTAAAATTTCCCGACGTGCATTGCGCTAAATGACTTCGCAAGGACGTCATTGGTTTAGACGTGAACGTAAATGGCGTCCAGCCCCATTCACGGACGACTTACGTAAACGACGTAAATTTCTAAATTTCGACGCGGGAATGACGGCCATACTTAACATTGGTTGCCCCTCATATAGCAGGGGCAACTTTACGCGTCGCAAATCTAACGTAAACGTTGTATCTTCACTGCGTCGACCGCGCGTACGTTCGGGAATTCGCATATTTTGCTAATTTGCATACTCGATCGGGAAAACGATGGAGGCGACACCTAGTGGCGAAAAAAAAAATTGCACTTAAGATCCGACAGCGTAAGAGCCTTACGCCTATCGGATCTAATGGTTATCTATGCGTAACTGATTCTAAGAATCAGTCGCATAGATACGACGGCCCAGATTAGGACTTACGACGGCGCACATTGCGTAGCGCCGTCGTAAGCCCTTTGAGAATCTGGGCCAGTGTGTCTATGCAGTAAAGCATGCTTGTTACACTCACTGTGGAACCTAAGGGGTTTATCATCTGCATTGTGTAAAAAGGCTGTTTGATCCTGTCTTTTCTGATCCTCTCCTCCTTCCACTGTCCCCACTATATTTCCTGATAATACAGCCAGGGGACAGGCTACACATGCTCAGTTTGGTGTATATTGCTAGAGTTTTTTTTTTTTTCTTAGGAGGATGCATGTGATCAGCACAGGGCCATCAGGACTGTCCAAATAAAGTGTCAGGGGTTCTGGATCCTGATAGGACAGTCAGTGCAGAATAAAAATTCCTCCTACAGGCTTTAACTGGACACTCATAGAAGTCACAAGACTGCCTTTATACTGCTGATGAGAAAAGGTATTTAGCAGTTTATATTTACTAAAATAATTGCATTTTCCATGTTCTGTGTACTGTGGGAGACCAGCTATAGTGAATGCAGGGTCCTGGGTTTAGTAACACTTTACACTTAAATAAATAACATATACTACTCTCTATACTTGAACAATGCCACTCCAGACAATCTTTTTCAATTAGTCATGCTGGATATGCAAACTATTATTAAACTAGCAAGATTGTCAGGCCAGTAATCTGGTTATTGGATTTGGACTATACTATATTACTAAGTATATTTTCTTGCATGAGTACATTTAATCACTGTTAACAGGAAGTAAAAAGTGAGGTTTTACGGATTCTAGGAAATTGTTTATTGTTGGTTCCTGTTGAGAAAGCAAAAAATGATTTTATAAGCTGAAAGTAATTTAATAGGATGCCGTTCCACTATAATAAAGTAGATGTAAACACTAACCAAATAATTTTAGTTTGCTATGGTTTGTGTGCCATAAACAATTGCCAGTTTTGTAAATATATGCAATTTTCATATTTTTTCATTCTTTGTTGCATAACAGCATGTTTTATCTGCAGCCTTTTTCTGTCTACAAACATGCACTCTGGCAACTGCTCATTTCTCAGAGAAAATTTCCAGATAATGACAACATTGGGCCATGTGCGTTCAATGTGCAAAGCTGTATTTGGTCTGCAAAAGGAGATTGTGTGACAGGTTGACAATGCAAGAGAACAACTGAAAGACAGGGACAGAGCATTGTCACTCTATAACAGGGACTGCATGCACAAGGACTTTCATGGCAGTGGCACTGGGTATTATCTTAAAGAAAGCTGTAGATTTAGCAATATTAAAATGTATTTTTAAATTGCAATCGTGTCTTAAAGACTATATGAGATTTTAAAGGAGAAGTATGGCCAAATCTCTTTTGGCCGTACCTCTCATGTGAGTGCATTTAGTTCTGCACTCCTGTGACCCTGATTTAGCTAACAGTGGACTTTATGTCACAGAGCCAGTCCAGGCTCTGCAGGGATCCTGACAATAATGCCTGGATCTGCCCAGATGCCTGACCAGCTGCTGGCTCAGCCTCTCAGTGTGCTGCTGAGAGCTTAGGCCAGCCACTCCTGCACGCTCCACAGTCCAGTGCTCCAGTGAATGCTGGAGGGGCAGAGCCTTGACAGTGACTGCTCAGAGTGGACCCGAGAACTCAGTGATCTGCGGTATTTTATTGCTCAGTTCTCAGTGTAGAGACGGCAGGGGACAGCTGCAGCAATTAATCGATGCTGCAGCCATCTAGGTGAGTATGTATGTTTGTTTGCTTTATTTAATTCCCTCGCGTTTCTTTTAGGCCCCTTTCACACTGGGCGGGAGGTGCGGTGGTGGTAAAGCGCCGCTATTTTTATCTGCGATATCCTGTCAGAATTGCGGCGCTATTTGGCCGCTAGCGGTGCAGTTTTAACCCCCGCTAGAGGCTGTAAAAGGGTAAATACCTCCCCCGCAATGTGCCTCTGCTTTCAATGGGAAGGAGCAGTGGGGGAGCGGTAAACACACCGCTCCTCTCACCGCTCCTCTCACCACTCCTCTCACCGCTCCTCTCACCGCTCCAAAGATGCTGCTAGCAGGACTTTTGGAGAGGTCCTGCTATCGCACCGCTCCAGTGTGAAAACCCTTGGGCTTTCAAACTGGAGAAACAACAGCCGCTGTTTAGGGTCGGTTTGTAGGCACTATTTTTAGCGCAATAGCGCCTGCAAACCGCTTCAGTGTGAAAGGGGCCTTAATGATTGTGTTTACATTTCCCTTTATGGTGTTAACACAGTATTTTGGTCTACAGAATAGAAGCTTTTACCTGTCCTCCTTTAGGCTGATACCTAATGTTGTCTGTGGATCCAATCTTAGACTTGATATTCTTCAGGTCAGGTAGTGGCAGGTTCATTACACGCATTTGTTTCAATGTGGCTGGGGATTTGGGAGGTGTTCGAAGAATAGCCACTTTCTTATCTGAATGAACGTACATGGCAGATTTTGGAGTTCCTGGAGTGCGTGGTGTGCGTGAATAACTTGGTGTTCCTGGTGTGCCTGGAGTTCTTGAAGCATAGCTTGGTGGTGTTCCTGGAGTAATAGCTGTAGATCCAGGTGTGGTTGGTGTAGATGTTCCACTCTTTCCTGTTCGACTCCAGATTGGCTCAGATCCTGAATAAAGATTGGACACAGTCTGGGCAATGGTTCTAATTTCTATCAGTAACTAAACATTAAAAAGTTTATTAAGACTTATGAAGTTCATCTTAGATGGTAATGAACAATTCTAAATCCTTATTACAGGAGCTTTTAAGAAAAGTACTAGGAAGGAATGTTTTAAATAAAAATAATTTTACTATTCAGTAGAGAATAATTATAGACCCTGGTATGTAATGTTGGTGGTGTAAATCTACCATAATGTAGTTCCAACAGCTATCTCCCATGGCACTCAATAATTTCAATGCAGTTTCGACAACTAACTCCCATATCACTAAGACCTGTAATTTTAATGCAGATAAAAACCAGGTGCACTTCTCAAGTTATATTGTGTTTCACAAAACACAAAGGAGGCCTTACATATACAGGAATCATAACAAGCTAAATACACTATATTGGCAAAAGAATTGGGACACTTGCCTTTACACGCATATGAACATTGGTGTGCATTAGGGTGTGCACCCCAAAGCTCAAACACGCGTGTGTATGTATATATGTATGTATGTATGTATGCATAATATATACACACTCTTATAAATGAATGTAAATTTTTTTTTTTAAATGTATTAAAACATAGACAGTGTTAGTAGGGCAGTGGACGTGTCAGTAGTGTTTTATTTTTTTGTATTTTTTTATTATTATTTTTTACAAAGTTTTAGGAGCCTCATTGTGGGGTTTGGTGAAATATCATCAGGGGACATCTGCACTGCATAGGGTGATTAGGGTGTGCCCAGGCACATCTGGCACACCCCTTGCGCACGCCTATGCATATGAACTTTAATTCCATGCCTTCTCATCCAACATCAGTGCCTGACCTCACAAATGCGCTTCTGGAAGAATGCTCAAACGTTCCCATAGACACAGTTCTAAACCTTGTGGACAGCCTTCCCAAAAGAGTTGAAGCTGTTATAGCTGCAAAGATGGGCCAACTCAATATTGAACCCTACGGACTAAGAGTGTCATTAAAGTTCATGTTCATGTAAAGGCAGGCGCCCCAATACTTACGACCTAAAGAGGGGCTAAACTTTCTAGATCCCAACATATTTTTCTAAAAGAGAAACAAATCATGGGAATTATTGTGTATTCCTTGCAAGTTGGTTATTTTTTGCTAAGGAAACAGTTGGTTTTCTTTATGGCTCTCCTTCACTACACTCCTCTTCTTCCCCAGCTTCCTTTTTACCTTTTCGTTCAGCTCCCCTCATCTTTCCCATAAACAACATTTTCTTATTCTCAATACCCTTCTGCTTTGTTATTTCAGCTTATTTGCTCTTCTGTGGTCCCACTCTATAAGTCTCACTATCTGTATAGATGACTCAACAATAGTATCATGCAGAAGAATCAGACTTCACCGAGGGCTAAAGCCACAGCTCTACCTCAAAAAATGTATTAATCGCCTAGCACTAGGGCCCGGGATGATGGGAAGCAGAGGGGGCACCTGTCCCGGGTGCTAACTGTGCAGTGTGTGTGTGGGGGGAGGGGGCATGCACTGGGAGCTCCCCTCTCTCTACTGTCAGCAGGGATTTTTTCCATCCAGAGCGTGCTGATACTCTGTACTGCCACCTCCGGCACTAACTCTCTGCTCCTCACCAGCCATTATCACTTGTAAACACAGAAGCAGCTTCCTGTGGAGATTCTGTGTTTACATATGACACAGTGCACCTCAAGTGACAGCACCTCCTCAGTTTAGGAGGAGCAGCTGCCAGGAGACTAGGCATGGAGAGCTCTGCAGTAGCGCTGTACTGGGTGGCCCCAGGAGGAGGGTAGAGCTCTGTGTACTGGGCAGCTGCCATAAGGAGGGGGAAGTTCTGTGTATTGGGGGGCTAGAAGGTGGGGGGAGCTCTGTGTAGTGGGGGTTCTAGGAGATGGGGGGGGCTCTGTGTACTGGGGGGGTGCTAGAAGGTGGGAGGAACTCTGTGATTTTGGGGTGCTATGAGCTTTGTGTATGGGGGAAGCTAGAAGGTGGGGGGAGTTCTATGTATTTTGGGTGCTAGGAGGTAGGGGAACTATGTGCATTAAAAGGTGCTAGGAGGTGAGGGGAGCTCTGTGTATTAGGAGGTGCTAGGAGGTTGGGGGAGTTCTGTGTATGGGGGGTGCTAGAAGGTGGGAGGAGATCTGTGTATTAGGGGTGCTGGGAGGTGGGAGAGCCCTGTGTATTGGGGGTGCTAGGAGGTGGGGCAGATCTGTATATTGGGGGTGCTACGAGGTGGGGTAGCTCTGCACTTGGAAGAGGGGGACCTCTGTTCCTGGGGGGCTATGGTTGGGGGAAAGCTATACTGGGAGGCAGGAGGAGGGCTGAGCTTTGTGTACTGGTGGGTGGGAGAAGGGGGGAGCTCTGCATCCACGCAAGGGGAGGGGTGTACTTTATTATCTTCGCTCTGGGCACCGATTGACCTTGTCCTGGCACTGCCTAGCACATAACATTATAAAACTTGTGGAGTGGCACCGCAATTTTTCATTACTCTACAGTCCCACTACAATCGTACAGAAAACTTTGTTAGTATCATGCAGTGCATACAATCTATTTAATTATTACAATAATTTTGATAAGTAATGAAACTATCAAATTTAACACTGATGAGAAAAAAAAACACAGCAGCTGATGAAACTGACTGTTCTGTTCATTTTGGGAAAAGTGCAGTAATAAATTATTTCTGATTGGTTGATATGGGTTAATACACAATTAAGTAGAACTTGAGGTCTAGTATTTTAGGGAAGAGTGGAGAAGAATTAGAGACCTTCTGTTAGGGAGATTTCCCCTCACTTCCAATCCTGGAATGTACACAGGCAGAGAGGAGAATCCTTCCAACAGGGACATATATGGAAATAGACACCTAATGCCGCGTACACACGATCAGAAATTTCATCAAGAAAACCGTGGAAATTCCGACCGTCAAGAACGCAGTGACGTACAAGACTTACGACGAGCCGAGATCAATTAAGTTCAATAGGCAGTTTGGCTCTTCTGCTTGAATCTGAGCATGCATGTTTTTTTTGCGCATCGGAATTGCATACAGACGATTAGATTTTCCAATAGGAACTTTTTCCGTCTGAAAAATAGAGAACCTGCTCGCAGTCTTTTGTTGGCGGAAATTCCGACAGCAAAAGTTCAATGGAGCATACACACGATCAGAATGTCCGACCAAAAGCTCACATCAGACATTTCTTGTCGGAATTTCAGATCATGTGGACGTGGCATAAGAGAGGTCCCAGCCCTTCCCCACTCTGAGATTAAAAGTAAACACTGGTGAACATACTGGTGGTGCGTCTCACTGAAGAAGACACCGAAGTGCTGGTGGATATAGAGTTCTCTTCCTTATCTATAGGGATGATCTTCCTGGTGGGATGAAGAGAAGAAGGTCTGGGCAACGATGAGCGTTTTTCCGGACTTTTAATCACCCCATCCTAAACAAAGTACCAAAGATAAAGTAATTACAACACTGTAAAATCACTTTTCCAACCATCTTGGAAAAACAATAAATGTATTCCTAGTAAACTAGGCCACTACAGCAAGTGCTTGAGCCACTGTAACTTAATTTCCTTTAGGCTGGGTTCACACTGATGCGCTGTGCGAGATCACATGTGATTCACACTGCACTGCAGTGCAAATCATTTGCGATGTCCGTGCAAAGCGGTATCAGCCATACAGACAGTATGGATGAATTTGCATCGCATTGGAACCAAACTCGCACAGGACACTTTTTTTGGTCCGCACCAGAATCGGATCGCATGGGTAGGTTAAATGGTTCCTGTCTAAATAGGCCTTAGTATGAATGTGAGTTAGGGACCTTAGATGGTAAGCTCCTTGAGGGCAGAGACTGATGTGAATGTACAATAAATATGTAAAGTGCTGCATAAACTGTTGGCATTCTATAAATACCTGTTCTCAGCTAGTTCATCATCTCTGCTGATTTAGTCCTATAAAGTTCTGTGAACATTTCAACTTTTTGAAAGAGCAACATGTTTCTTTGTGCCTGGAAGTACTGTTTCTTTTTTTTAATAACAGAAAACTGCACAAAAGAAGGGTATTTAGAGCCAGAACACTCTTTATAAATCAGAAAACTCTTTTCTCCTAACACTGTTTTCATGCCACTGAGTATTGTCAAACTAACATTACACATTATTGTGTTTCTATGTGTCTCTGCCCATCCATGCAATGGACCAATTAATGAATGAATGAATGACTTGTATAGCGCAACGCATGCGAACTGAATCGCCTCTGGGCGCTTTTTCCAGCCAGTATCTGCTTGGCTGGTGCGGTCATTTTTACCCCGTAGGATCATGATAGGGTGTCTAATGTCATGCTTTTTTTCTATTACTTTCAATAACTGCACAAACAATTACCAGGAAATCTCCCCAGTGGGGACACATTAAGGATGGCTATACATTATCCAATTTTCTTGTACAATTTTCCTTTAGCTTTACAAAAAACATATCATATAAGATCAAACCTAAACACTTTCAATTTGTATGAAATCAGGTAGGTCGTTACTACACAAAGGTATAGCTAAAGGAAATTGAAAAAGAAAATTGTATGATGTATGGCCAACTTAACTAATAACACCTGACAGTATTCTTAAGCCCTGTACACACGAGCCGTATGTCTGGAGACATTGGCTGGTTAAAAAAAAAAGGCCAACATTCGGCCCATGTGTATGTCATCCTGTCAGACAGAAGCTGGCTGTTTGGCCAGCTTCTGTCAGACGAGCATGCTGGAAAACCAGCAGCCGACAGACTCCCAATCAATATTCTCTGCCTATGGAGGAGAGCGCTGATCGGAGTGTTATAGGGGGGGACTGTCCCCCTGTCAGCACACAACAGCTCAGCAGGGGAGATCGCTATACTAACTTTGCATAGTACAGAAGCTCCAACTAGAGCTGATCGTTTTTTGGCTTGAATGAAAAAAAAAACTCATAGTGTGTACCAGGCTTTAATCTAGCACCTAGCAATTTGATCTGGGTTAACTGAGAATGCCAGGTTGCCCTGGTTTGCATGCCTTTAGCCTGTTCCTATTAAATGTGGCAGCTCTCTAAAATGAAGTCTTCCAAAAAGAAGGTATTAGATTTGTTACTCACAGTGCTTCTGTCCTTGGTTTGCCGAAGGGCACTTGACATTTGCTGAGAATCTCCCCCTGTTGGCATAGCACAGGAAAAAAAAACTTAATGGTTACAAACACTAATTTCAATAGTATGGAACCACCAGACAGGAGGTCCTGGTAGACCAGCTTCTTTTCACATAATAATTATCATCACTCTAGGTTTCTGATGCTCTATAACGATTTTGCGGCTTAACTTTGAGCTCTGTTATCCCTTGCTTAACAATATTGGTTAGCTGATTTTTTTTAGGACAGACATTAATAGAGTCTGCGCTAATGAAGCATTTAACAACAAAAAAGCATACAATACATAATTATTGTCTATACCTTCATCATGTCAATTTGAAACCACAATACCCATACACAATAACATGCATTACATGAAACACAGAGCACACATAGGCACACTTATTTCGCAGCAAGAATCAAATTCTAAGAATTACTCCGAACTTTGAGGCACTTTCGAACTCTACCTTCTCAAAAAAACTAGTGACAGTTACCAACTTATTATTGGAAATGTATATTCTTACCATTGTATTTTTTGTGATGTTCTGAGATTGAAGAAAAATGTCTACTTGCAGATTTTACTCTAAGTCTAAGGCACCTAGACTTCTGTCATAGCCATAATTCTGTTGCTATCTGCAGCTAACCTACATGCATTAGATAAAATCTGTGCATAATCTGTCAGTAAACTTAGAGCAATTAAAGTGGGCTTGATATCTATGATCTTTGTTAGGTAAATGTCACTAAAACAGGTAAGACAGGTCCTTGTTTGAGAGATTTTTCCTCATTTCCTGTCTTAATGGCCACCATCAGTGGGGCAGAAAGTGAGGCATATTCCTCCAAATAGACGAATCAGGCAATATAAACCTAGGTTACCAGTGAGGAAAGCATGGACAACAAGAAAACTCTCAGGTCTTAATGAATGGCTAATGGTTTGATAGATGTTGGTACATATAAAGGTGTGAGGCTGATGGTATGGAAGAAGAAAAAAGTATTTCCAATCTACTAAGAAACTGGATAATGATAGAAAACAGTAAACAGCAAATCTCTTTTAACAAGCATCATCTCTCAGATAATGACCGTGGTTATGTATTTACTTTAAAGCAAACATAGCAATGTGAGCTTATAAGCAACAGTAGGTAAAGATGCAATCAGGCATGAAAAGACAAGCTCCTTTGTTGGTGAAACAATAGAACCAGCACATTTTATAGGCTTCAGGATTGTGCCTTCTGTATGATATGTACTTAGCCATAGAAGGGGAACCTGATGGTCATTGTTATCTAAGCCTAAGGTTGCTGCATTAGTACAGTATTTATTTTTTTAGAATTCAAAAGCCTGATGCTGGTAGCTTTCAGGGCAGGTTTTCTTGCAGGGAAGGTTCCCTGGTACAGAACAGATTTCTCCCTAAGGTCACCCCAACTCCCCCAACCATAATCATTAATCTAACAATAACCCTCCCCTGGAGGAAGCCCGGTAGAAGATGCCAGCACTAGCAAGGAACATGGGACCATTGAACAACAGGTCAATATTGAGGAGTGTGGCTTCACTTTAATGGGTTGAAGTTATTCTGGAGTAGTGGGAATTCTTAGGCAGGCTGTATTTGCATGCAAATTGCCCTAGGTAATGCTGAGACTCCATAATTGAAATAACTAAAACAAAGGAATGAAGAAGCTGGGTCAGTCACAGTAAGGCTGATAAAAAATGCCTCAACGATGCTGGATGTCCTCCGGCCAGGAAATGAAGCACGCTCTATCTGCAGCTTCTAAAGCACATGGTAAGAAGCTCACAATGTGCAGTGAAATCAGACCCAGCAATTTCAGATCAAATGAAGAATCTGTACAAAACTGAAGATAAGGCTGGAGTTCAGCTTTAATATACTCATAGTTTTGATAAACGAATCACATAATTTAGAAACCTATGGACATAGGTGATTTTTGGTATTAAACCTTGTTCTTTGTTTATACGATGGTCATTTTTGAGCAACAGATCATTTTAAACAAATAATAATTAAATTATTGTTATGTGTTTGGCCAGCATTAAAGTGGTTGTGCAATAACATTATTACTGGTGTGGTCAGTCAAAATGGCTCTGTGCTTTGCCCATTCATGCTCTGTTTGCCTGGAGAAGCCATGTATAAGCTCCAAATAACTCTGGTCAGAGGTCACCCACGGCTCTCTTTCTTCTCCAAGCGACACTGCTGGTGTCTGGCGACTGGTCATTCAAGCAACCAGTGCTGCATCATGGAAGGAAGGGGAATAAGTCACAAGCTCTTTATGTCCACACGTATTAGGTATTTTTCTTAAAGCAGTTGTATTGCCGCTTGGTCATTTTTACCTACCCAGTAAGGCTTACCTGTAGGTAAAATGAATATCTCCTAAACCTTCACGGTTTGAAGTGGCGTCTTGTGCCGGAACTTGCCCGAATGGACTCCTGCTCGCATGCACAGGAGTGACATCATCGCCGGCTCTGGCCACTCACTACGCTGGATCCCACCAACCCGGAGGAAACGCAGAGGGAACATGTCAGCCCCTTCAGCGGTGACTGGGCAAGAGGCGGGAGCTTTGTTCTAAGGTAAGTATCTCACAATGTGCTAGTATGCAATGCATGCTAGCACATTATGCTATTGTCTTGCAGGTTTTTTTGGGGTTTTTTTCTTTTCGGCGGTTTACTACCGCTTTAACTTTGGGAATGCTGGAGTAGTGAAACTAAAGGTAAGTATAAGCAGCTTTAAATCATATCAAATATTAAATCACGTTTCAGGAATGCACTTTAATGCATTACAAAGAGCACAGAAAGTTATATTATGCAGAATCTGATTCTCACACACTTTTTACATATTAAGGGTGCAATGCTGAGGATGCAATGCTCTGCATTTGGTGGAACTACAGAAAACTGACCAGATTCTGCTCTTTAGTCCTCAGCTCTTAGATTCATGGCTTGACTTGCAGCACCAAATAAAATCTCTATATTGAGGAAAATAGTGAGGCTGCCATTTCTGATTTGTTTCTTAATATACCCACTGCCTGTCTGTCTCTGGCTTTAGTATTTCTAAAAAATGGCCAGCAACAAGCATGTAGATCAGGAAAATCAGAGTGAAGCCACATCTCTTTAATCTGCAAACTTGGGTGCATAATTGACTTAGAAAATATTGAAACATTTGAATAAGCTTGAAAAACAGCAAACTAGCAGATTCACAAGATCATCAATGATCAATGGCAGCCTCCATACTTCCTCACTACAGCTTTCCTTTAACAAAGCACAGCATAAACTGACCTTTCCCTCCTCACAGACAACCAAAAGAAAGCATATGCTGTTTAAAATCAACATTATGCTCCTTATGCCTCGTACACACGATCGGAATTTTCAGATGGAAAATGTCAGACGGACTTTTTCCATCGGAAATTCCAACCGTGTGTATGCCCCATCGGAGTAATTCCATCGAAAATTCAGTTTACATAGAGAACATGTTCTCTTTTCCTCTGATGAAATTCCGTCGGAATTCCGATGTGAATTTGGTCGGACAAAGGCTTCCCAATTGATTAAAAAGAGAAGAAAAGTGTATTCCTTAAAATCTGGAAGCCTTATGTAGTATTTGTCCATCCAGACTAAATTTCACAAATTTTGACATGTTTTACAATTCTCCCACTTACAGACACAACCTATTTCAAGATTCCACATTCCTTCTTTTAATTAACAATTTTTTTTTCAATGTATTTTTCTTTTCCCCATTTGATTTGTTATTTTACTCCATCCATAACTTATATCCTACTTTTGCCTTCCTCCTCCACCGCCTTCATCCCCTTTAAATAAAGGGGTACAATGCAGACATCCCCAACGCCCTGCGTGGCCACTTCTTCCTGTTCTTATGACCAGATATGATTAAGATGCAGCTGCCCTAAATGCTAAATCTCTAAATTGTCCAAGCAAGTCCCTGTTCAGCCCGTGTACAGCAAGCTAGATAAAGGGATGTAATTATAGTTGATTTAAGACTAGCATCCCTGCAGACCACTATATTGTAGCCACTGTACATCTTTTGTGCATCTGCATCAGTTTTTAGCTTTGGCAACAAATGAGATAGCAGGCGCATAATGTATACAGATGTAGGGGCAATGAAGGAAATAACAATCCTGTACAATGTAGTTTAACCACTTCAGCCACAGAAGATTTGGCTGCTCACTGACTGGGCAATTTTTTGCGATACGGCACTGCGTCGTTTTAACTGACAATTGCGTGGTCGCGTAACGTTGTACAAAAACAAAATGGACGCCCTTTTTTTCCCACAAATAGAGCTTTCTTTTGGTGGTATTTGATCATCTCTGCTGTTTTTATTTTTTGCGCTATAAGTAAAAAAATAGCAACTATTTTGAAAAAAAAACACAATATTTTGTACCTTTTTGCTATAATAAATATCCCCAATAATTTTTTTTTTAAAGCAATATGTATTCTTATACATATTTTTGGTAATAAAAATCATAACAAGATTGGTTTGCGCAAAAAGTTATAGCATCTACAAAATAGGGGATAGATTTATGGCATTTTTATTATTATTATTTTTTACTAGCAATGACGGTGATTCGCAAATTTTATTGGGACTGCGACATTATGGCAGGCACATCGGACACTTTTGACATAATTTTGGGACCATTGGCATTTATACAGCGATCAGTGCTGTGTAAATGTCACTGGCCTGGAAGGGGTTAACACTAGGGGGCAGTCAAGGGGTTAACTGTGTTCCCTAGTGTGTGTTCTAACTGTATGGGGGATGGAAGTGACTGGAGGAATTGACAGATCGCGATTCCTAGCTTGTAGAAACTCACAATCTGCCTTTCCTCTCGTCACAGAACAGGGACGTGTGTGTTTACACACACACGTCCCTGTTTTGCCCCTCGTGTTTGCGATCGCGCGTGGCCAGCGGCCATTGCGACCACCAACCACATGCATCTGCACCCCCGCAGTGCAGCGGGCGCACGTGCGCCTGCTATCCCGCTTGAAGGGACCGACGTACAGCTACGACGGTTTGTGGGATCGTGACAACCTGCTGCAGTATAATGACGACGGCTGGCCGGCAAGTGGTCAAATCAAATGACCCTGCTTGTTCTTTCAAGTATTAAAAAAATACTGTACATATAAAGCATATTAAAACCACTGACGTGTTTTCTCATCTGTCTGACCATAATAAAACATTACAACTTTATAACTTTGCCCTCTTCTATTGTCTTCAAAGATATCCCCCTTATCCTTGAAAGAAATGACAATATACTAAGATATTTTGCTTGTATGTTCAACAATGACAATTATTGATGTCAGTTAGGCAATCTGACTGAAACAGATGGACTCCATTCTAGCCTTTACAGGATCAGTCCATTTAAAACGATTAAATCGGTAATGAGAAAACTTTGCTGGCCTGAAACCTCCCTTGGCTTTTTATAGTCTTGGAGATTTTCTCAGGAAGTGTATGGCTCATATTCCCACCTGCCATGAAACCGCATTCTTAAAGTGGTTGTACACCCTGTACAACTACTTTTACCTACAGGTAAGCCTAGATTAAGGCTTACCTGTAGGTACTGGAAATATCTCGGAAACCTTAGAGACGGGCGCAGATGTCTACGGCACATGCGCAGTAGTCAACGGTGCAGGAGTACTTTAAAAACGGCGATCGTATCATTTCTAAAGGAGGTCATGCCGTGACTGGCGGGTCCCGCACGTATGCGCAGGAGTGACGTCATTGCGGCTCCGACCAATCACAGCGCCGGACCTGCGATACCCTGAAGCAACTCCGGGACGACATGACGCTGGCCAGTACTGTGTCTGGCACCGCAGCGGGGGCTTCGATCCCAGGTGAGTTAATACTCACCTGGGATCGAAGCCCCCGCTGCGGTGCCAGACACAGTACTGGCCAGCGTCATGTCGTCCCGGAGTTGCTTCAGGGTATCGCAGGTCCGGCGCTGTTATTGGTCGGAGCCGCAATGACGTCACTCCTGCGCATACGTGCAAAGAGCTAGTATGCTATGCATACTAGCTTATTATGCCTTTGTCTTGCAGGTGCTATTTTTTTTTTTTCAAAAGTGGGTTTACAACCACTTTAATGCATCATTCTACGTGATTTATGACATACACAAAATCCAAGAGGCAAAGTGGACAAAGAATAAATTAGGACAGTGGTGGATTCTACCCATAAGCATCTTCTAACTGATATGTTTTTTAAAATCAGTAATCGGAAACCATGATCTGAAACAGGAACAGGCAACATTTGGCAATTGTGGATCAATGGTTGCCAATTTGTTGCACACATTGAACTTATAATACCTAAATGGTTTGGGATGTTTACTTAGTACAGACAGGGAACACTCACACTGTAAGCTAATATGTACTGTATAAGCATAAACATGTGGGGAGGGGGGTATTTACAGAAGCTAGCAAAAGACCCATTTTACTTATCTCTATAGTAGTAGGCACGAACAGATTTAGAGATGATGTAAATAATGTATGAGACAGAGGCATATCAATGGAGATGTGTACCATGGTTGCAATCGATCATGAGGTTTCCACCAGAACAGAGACATGGATATACAAACTTCTAAGAAAGCACTAAGTCACTATGCCAAGATACAACCAATGCACGCTTATGGCTTCGCAAGCGAATGTGATCATGAATTCTGCAAAGAAATGAACAAGAACCCATAAATCAACAAATAAATAGAACAGGAAACTAAATAAGAAGCAACACAAAGTAAAATAAAATGTTTGCAATGCTTTAACATGGAAAATTATTTACTATGGAAGCCTGGAAATTCTCCAAATGGAAAAACAAAAAAGGAAAAAGAGAAGAACTTTTGCAAGGATGAAAGTTGCAAGCAACGCAACATGGAAACTAACCAAAATCATGTTTGCCAGCCACATTTGCAAAAAACTGAACAGAGCGGTCACCTGCCGGCTTTCTCCTCACGCAGGCCTGATGGGCCGGTCTAGACTGCTTGACCGCAGGTTTTAAAATTACTTTCCTGGAGGGAGAGTGGGTCTGAACTTCAGATTTTTTACCAATTTCAGCTTTCTTAAGAACTGCTATAGGTGAGGAAAATAAGAAAAAAAGAGAAAGAAAGTACAGGTCAGGGGAAATTACAACATACAGTAACAATAAGAAAAAAAAATCTGCTGAGTTGTGTCTATTTATTTAGGCTCCCTGGTTGAGTCATAAATCTGTGCTTGGATATAAAAGATGAATAAGTGATGGACCTTTTTTCCTTCTCACTTCATCTCTGGAGGTTATGCAGGGTTCCTTTTTAGTAATTTTTCTTTCTGGAGTAGAAATTCGACCCCGGCCAGTTTTGATTGGCTTATCTTTTCTATGTCTTTCAATGGGAGCCTTCTGTACTTCTCGCTCTATCTTGTCCTCCTTTGGAATTGGCTCTATTGCTTCAGTCATGATACTTCCATCATCATCTGTACAGTTGGAAAGAGTTAGGAGAGCAGCATATATATGAGTGTTTGGAGAAAGGAAAAAACTCCCAAAAAATAAAGGTCAAAGCTAGCAAGCTAAAGTAGCTAAAGTAGAAATTCTACTGATTGGTATTATATAGTAGATGAATACACTTTTCTTTTGAAAAGTATTTGATACTAACATTCTAACAATAATAATACTATCCAGTACTATAAATGTGTGTATTTGTAACCCTAAACATGTTTTACCTTAAAAAAACATGTTAAATCATGTTTATTCCATCCAAAAGTGGAACTTCCGCTTATTCCCCCCCCCCCTCTCCAGTGCCACATTTGGCACCTTTCAGGGGGGAGGGGGGAAGGGGTACCTGTTTTTGACAGGTCCCTGTTCCCAGTTTCAGGAGACGGTGCAGCAGCACTGTCCCTCAGAAGTTCTGCCCCCCTCCTCCTTCCTCCGCTGCCAGGCCAATAATAAAAAGCACTGCGAAGGAAGGAGAGGTATAGTTGTGTTTTACCCCTGCATTTTGTATATTTTATACTAATCGGTATATGTATTAAATGTTCCTATTGCTTAAAGTTAAACTTCAGTCAAATATAAAGAAAACACCATTAATGCAGTTACAGTATCTCACAAAATTGAGTACACCCATCACGTTTTTGGAAATATTTTATTATATCTTTTCATGTGACAACACCAAAGAAATTACACTTTGCTACAATATAAAGTAGTGAGTGTACAGCTTGTATAACAGTGTAAATTTGCTGTACCCTCAAAATAACACACAGCCATTAATGTCTAAAATGCTGGCAACAAATGTGAGTACACTCCTAAGTGAAAATGTCCAAATTGGGCCCAAAGTGTCAATATTTTCTGTGGCCACCATTATTTTCCAGGCACTGCCTTAACCCTCTTGGGCATGGAGTTCACCAGAGCTTCACAGGTTGCCACTGAAGTCCTCCTCCACTCCTCCATGACGACATCACGGAGCTGGTGGATGTTAGAGACCTTGTGCTCTTCCAGCTTTCATTTAAGGATGCCCCACAGATGCTCAATAGGGTTTAGGTCTGGAGACATGGTTGGCCAGTCCATCACTTTTACCCTCAGATTCTTTAGCAAGGCAGTGGTCGTCTTGGAGGTGCGTTTGGGGTCGTTATCAGCCCCAGACCATGACACTCCTACCACCATGCTTCACTGCAGGCAAGACACACTTGTCTTTGTACTCCTCACCTGGTTGCCGCCACACACGCTTGACATCATCTGAACCAAATACGTTTATCTTGGTCTCATCAGACCACAGGACATGATTTTAGTAATCCATGCCCTTAGTCTGCTTCTCTTCAGCAAACTGTGCATCATCTTTAGAAGAGGTTTCCTTCTGTGACGACAGCCATGCAGACCAATTTGATGCAGTGTGTGGCGTATGGTCTGAGCACTGACAGGCTAACACCCCACCCCTTCAACCTCTGCAGCAATGCTGGCAGCACTCATAAGTCTATTTCCCAAAGACAATCTCTGGATATGACGCTGAGCACACACACGCAACTTCTTTGGTTGAGCATGGTGAGGCCTGTTCTGAGTGGAACCTGTCCTGTTAAACCACTGTATGGTCTTGACCACTGTGCTGCAGGTCAGTTTCAGGGTCTTGGCAAACTTCTTATAGCCTAGGCCATCTTTATGTAGAGTAACAATTCTTTCAGATCCTCAGAGAGTTCTTTGCCATGAGGTGCCATGTTAAACTTCTGGTGACCAGTATGAGAAAGTGAGATCACTAACACCAAATTTAACACACCTGCTCCCCATTCACACCTGAGACCTTGTAACACTAACGAGTCACATGACACTGGGGAGAAAAAATGTCGAATTGGGCCCAATTTGGACATATTCACTTCTTTGGCAGCGGTTTAGACATTAATGGCTGTGTGTTGAGTTATTTTGAGTTGACAGCAAATTTACACTGTTATACAAGCTGTACACTCACTAATTTACATTGTAGAAAATGTCTTCAGTGTTGTCACATAAAAAGATATAATAAAATATTTACAAAAATGTGAGGGGTGTAATCACTTCTGTATGTATAGATACTGTATGTATCTATAAAAAATTATAAAATGCATTTTTTTATATGCAGCTAGTGTAAGTATGAAACGTAACCCCTTCTTGCCGCCACCACCCAACCCTTTAAGAGCTTTTAGATGCCAGGAGGCAAAGGTAGACAATCAGGTCATGTGACCACTGTGACTGGCTGTCACAGTGGTCAATTGACTGAAAAGCTCCAGATTGCAAGTATACGTCAGGAGCTAGGAGCGCACAGGGCACACGCTCTCAGTGCGAAAATGTTTATATTTATGCTGCATATTTGCAGCCTCTCTGCATTAAAGCCCACCCGATGAGAGGCCGCATATTTGCGTAAGGCCAGTGGGAAGAGGTTAAAGTTTAACTAAACCCCAATTTTTGGGCTGTACATACCTTATTATGGCTATTTTCAATCCGTCTTCCAGGTAGTCACTCCCGCGGGAGTAGGGGTTTCTATGCTGCGGCGCAATGTCATCTGGGACTTCGCCCAGATGATTGATGTCCTTGAGAAAAAGTTCCCACGGCCGGATAAGGCCCCCCCACCTATTGCATAGGCGCGTCACAAGTGTCACGGAGTTTCCGAAAAAACCTGAACATGCAGAGCTGCGCGCCAGCTCTATACGGCACCTGCACAGTCAGCTCTATGCGGCTCCGAGTCAGTGCGCAGGTGCCGTGGAGAGCTGACTCGCAGCTCTGCATGTTCAGGTTCTTTCGGAAACTCTGTGACACTCGTGACGTGCCTACGCAATAGGCGCGTCACGTTCCCCCCGGCCTTATCCGGCCGGGGGGAACTTTTTCTCAAGGACGTCAATCATCTGGGCGAAGTCCCAGATGACATTGCGCCCCAGCATAGAAACGCCTACTCCCACGGGAGTGACTACCCGGAAGCCAGGGTGAAAATAGCCATAATAAGGTATGTACAACAAAAAAAGGGCCTAATGTACATGTTGGAAGTATAAAGAATATGATCTTATATAGATGTTTTTTGGGTGAACCTCTGCTTTAAATATCCAGCCTGTTCACCCATTTCTATTTGTTACCTAAGCTTCCACATTAGGTTGTCTTCAGTACATCAAATAGCTTATCTTTCAACGCATTGTTAATGATGGTACTGAAGCAACAACAACATTGACATTTTTAGGATTATTAGTTCAACCAAAAAACAGGCTAATTTAACTGTGTAGGTGTCAGGCCTACATTAAAGTTTTTTTTTTTTTTTATTACGCTACTAAAGCTTCAAAATGCGAGTTACTGCATCTTGCTAGAAACATGTTCTCTCTGCATTTCAGTTAATTTAATATTCTACATTTCTGGATTTAATGATTCATTAAAAATCAAATAGCAAAAGTACAAATTATTTTGTTAAAGTACAAGCTGTTTATCTATCTGCCAGCTAACCTGTTACGCCCCTTCTCCTTAGCAAACTGGCAATTACACATTTGTCACCAGCTCAGAGAGCTGACAGCTGTTCTTTGTGCTGAAAACACTTCATTGCTGTTAGCTATTCTCACTTTTTCACTGGAGTATTATGGGCAAACAATGGCAGGGCATTTTTAAGCCAAACGCCTTTTCTTTCTAAAATACAGGAGCATTTTTTCACAGAAGGAGTTAAAATGAGCATCACTTTACCTTACTATAAGGGTAACATTTCTGTTACTCTAACCAATATTATTGGTGAAAATTGGAAAACCTCAAAAGAGGCGGAATTTTCAAGGCAACAAAAATTAACTAAAAAAATCTGCCTTACTTGTCATCAGTTGGTCTGGTGACGTGTATTGAATGATGGACAGTATCCTTGTTACATCTCAATTTGAATCCTTTTCATATTTTATTATGTACATCATTATATTTCCAATTTGTATTTATATTATGTAATAAATTTGTATATTTTTTTAAGATTTTTTGAGTTAATTTTTGTTGCCTTGAAAATCCCGCCCCTTTTGAGGTTTTACAATTTTCACACAATGAGGGATGATGGCAACCACATGCTTCTTTACATGAGTTGATCTTTTTCACCAATATTATTGGTATTGTCAATTCTCAATACACAAATTTTTGTAAGGCTCTCAAACTACACATGGCACCCCAGTATATGTAGAGATGTTGCTGCTTCCCAGTTACTTAGAGCCTACGGCAGCCTTCCTCAACCCTTACAACACAGAAATACCCTTGAAATAACTTTCTGGTCTCAGGGATCCCCTGCTAAAAATTACTATATCTACAACTTATGATACATTAGTGTGATGGTCATGGGGAAGAATTACCCCTTTATAGATAGCTAAAAAGATCAATGGTGTCAGTAAAAACTTATCTAGGAGGCAGAAATTGCTCATTGCTCAAGGAACCCCTAACAACCTCTGGAGGAACCATAGGGTTCCATGGAACTCTGGCCTACAGAATGGGGCTTTCAATATTCCCTTGCCAGAGGAAGACACTGGATTTTCTACATCTCACTGATGCATGACATTTACAGCTGAATAGGTTCTGTATATTTTCCGGAAGATCAAAGTAAGTATAAATTATGTGTTTTTCTCTATAATTTTGCATTTTGTACACAAAAATATATGACTGTGTATCCATATATGGATTCTACACTACTGCATAATGTAGACATTGGCACACTAAATTTCATACACAAGTGCCATTGATCACAGATGTTATCTAATCACATGTGTAATTCTCCTAAATGTTTTTATGTGAAACTGTAGTTGCAGTGACCCATGAATTACTCTGCTTTCATATTCAGAATTTCTATGATGGCAAAGCTGTATTAAAACCAGCTGGAACCTAATCCAGTATGGGCGTTGTACTTAAATAAGTGCAATGGATGTACAATGGTAAATGGTTTGTGTAGCTAATATTGCTCTGATGTAAAATATGCATACAAAGCACAGATGTACAAAGTAGATATACATGATCAGTTTATGTTATTAAACATTTGCAACAGTTTGCAAAAAGAAAAACAGTAAAACTAAATGGTGGCCAGTGGTGGGAGAGATTGATCTACTATTTAAGTATCTCTTAAAGCTCAACTCCAAACAAACATCCCCAACCTCCCTATTTCACTGTTTAGAATAGTGATACATGCTTTTTATTGTATTTTTGTTATATATATTTGTATAATTGAATTTTTGTAATTTATTGTATAAGAGGTACTGTATAGGTGTCTCAGGGGCGCACATCCATTGGCATCACTGTTAGTATTTATCAACAGGAGTGTCTATTTGAAAATAAGAAAGCCATTTCATGAGAGACGCGGTTTTGTTGATTCTCATGTTAGCTATGCATGTAATTAGACCACAGGAAAATGTGGTTTGTACCACAATAAAATGGAGGAGGATTCAGTATTAATAGATTGGATCCATCTCGTCCAATAGAGATCCCCCAGAGGAAGACACGCGACCCTGTGTCGAAATGCGTAGGGGAGGGGCTAAGACTGTGAAGGCACTCGGGCTCTAAAAAAATGTTTAACAGCTGATCGGGAATATTGGATGTGCGGGTTTGTGTTACACAGTTACAGCCTAATGTATACTATAGTGTGGTGCGCTGGAAGCACCTACACCATGCCCGTACCCTGCACGCTTTAATAAATTATTTGCAAGTTTTAAACAATTCAAGCACTATTGGAGTCTTTTTCTCTACATATACTCTGTTACTGACATACTGAGGAGGAATTTACAGGAGAAGTATAGGAGCCAGCTGATTTGGATTATCTCATTGAGTCCTAGGGTGGCTCACAGGCGTTTTTTGACCCAACTTAGCTGGGGGGGTCGCACACCTAGAGGTGAGCCTATACCTATCAGGGAGAAGCACGAGTAAGGTGACCTGGTGGTGTTTGGAAGTGTTCATTATTTACATATTTGTGATTAAGACATTCATCAATCACTTGTGGGAGATTTGGTCTGCACATTTATATGGACTTTGTTGCACTTTATTTGCATGATATTGATGTATGCACATTTTATGTGTTAATGGGTTTCAATGATTGAGTTTTATCAGATGCATTTTTGTATATGACATAGCCCTACACTTTGTAAGATAACACTATTTTTACACATGTATATGGGGATGTGATCAGTGTTAGCAGCTGGTCTGGTTTATTCATATATTTTTACACAGTCTCACACAATTTTCATTTGGTGAACGTTGGGTAGCTTGCAAGATTTTTCTTTTATTATGAGTACCCAATCTCTACTGCACTTAAGTAATACAGCTAGATCTTGTCCCCATCCCTTGCCTTTAATGCCCCTCTGACTTAGAAGCAGCAGACTGATGAGCTCATCTCTCTGCCACTCTGCCTTATCCTCCTGTCAGCAGATGGGTACTGTAGCACAATGTATTGCATCCTTGTGCTGCTCATTCTGTAGAGTATAAATGAATACCAAGCTTCACTATTTTGTATATTTGGCTGGAGTTTAGCTTTAGATCTGCAAATCCATTATGGCAATATACTGTTTGACAACCCATCTGTTACAATAAATATTTTTTTTTAAACTGTCTAACCATTAGAAAAATAGAATGGTAACTCACCTTGTGTGTCCACCCAAATGCTATCTGTATCCAGAACAGAATCATCAATGGTTGTTTCATCTCTGTAATCATCCTGTGTTTCTGTCTTGTATTCTGTTTCCTCCCTTTCTGGAGAAGCTGGCATACAAGGTGATCCTTCTTTGGGCTCTTCAGTGGATTCTTCTTCTATTACTTCCTCCTCCTCCTCCTCTTCCTGCTCCTCCTCTTCTTCTTCTGTTAAGGGCTTCTCATCTAGTTCAGCAGGTTTAGTTGCTGCAAAGCGGACATTGTGAGCCACAGATTCACCTTCATCCATAGTTTGCTCTACCTTAATAAAGTCATCTTCCACTGTTACCACAGACTCAATAATTCCTTTAATTTCTTCTGCGTGGTCCTTAACTGGTTCTTTATCAACAATCTCTAACTCAGCTTCCTCTGGCAATTCTTGTGTTAGGTCTTTACTACTTTCCTCTGTTACCTCTAACTCATGTATCTCTTTATCAGATTGTTCATCCACAGGTTGTATTATCTTTTGATAAATTTCTTCAGTTTTTTCTACTGTCTCTGTTTGCTCTAAATGAGGTTCCTCCACCTTTTCTTCCTTTGCTTCCTGTGGCTCCTCATGCTTTATCTCCTGTGTAAGAGATACAGGTGTCTCCACTGGTTCTTGTGTGATCTGCATAGTGCTATCTTCAATATCTGTTTTTTGAGTATCTACAGGTGATGCACTCTGGGAGCCTTCTTGTGGTGGCTCTTGGACTTGTTCTGGTTCCCCACTAGATTCATAAGACTCTTCTTTGTCAACTGCCTCTTGATGTACTAAATCAGGCTTTACACCTTTCTCCTTCAAATCTAGTTCAGAAAGTTTCAGAGTGGCTGCATCTTCATCAGAAATTACTTTAACTATGATGGAATCTTCTGCAGTAACTTGGGGTTCAGTAACTGCTTCTTTCTTATCTTCTTGAGCCTGCAACTCAGAAGGTTCAGTAACTTCTTGACTGAGTGTTTCTTCTGTAGATAGCTTGACTTGTTCGGATGACTCTGTCATAGTCTTCTCAGGGACAGAGTCAGGGGTTGTTTCACTTTCTTCAGGTTTGGAGTCCTTAACAGATATCTTATCTATTTCATTCTTCATCTCTGGGGTTTCTTTGTCTTTCAAGCAAGGCTCTGTGCTTTCTACTTTGTCTGTAATCTCTGTTGTTCCTAATGATTCCTTTAACTCAGTCAAATCCTCTCCTTTTTCTAAGACAGTATCAAGTTTTGTCTCACCAAACTTTATATCCTGCTCTGACTCCCACCCCAATGACTCACTGCTGGATTCCTGCATTTCTATTCCAAGTTTTTCTGCTGCTGCCAGTTTAACCTGAATAATGGATGGGTCTACAGCAAGACCTTCATAAAGGGTAGACATTCCCCCACTCATACTTTCACTGTCTTGTACTGGAGATGGAAGAGGGACGGTGTATTTATTGAACACACAGTAGCCTAGTTCTTCCTGCTGGCTATCTGTCTTTACAAGAAGGCTGCTTCCTTCAATTAAAGATGCTTGCTGGAGTACACTTCCTTCATCAATAATGATGTCAGAAGCTCCAGACTTTCTTCTAGCAACATCTACCTCTGCACTACCTGAATCTAGCCTGGATCGAGGTTTAGTTAAATCTAGCATTTCTGGCAAGTCTGGTGCCATGATAGTACCATTCTTGTAATAATCTTTAGCTGGATACTGAGACTCACATAATGGTTCCAACTCAAACCTTTCTTTCCCTGTATCTTTTTCTGTTTCTTGTTTATGCTCTTCCTCGTCCTTTTCTTCCTGCTCTACTTCTTCCGGGAATGAAGGAGTTTTTTCAATAGCTGGGGTGGTGGCTGGCAAGTCTTCATCTCCCTCATCTAGGCTCCCACTAGTATTAGAAAGAATATCAGTTGCTAGAGGAGAAAGGTCATGGGCACGAGCATAGCTAAATCCTAGTGCTATGGAGTCAAGACAGGACATTGGAAGATTTATAGACATACTTCTTTGCTCAATGGCAGATCTTCCACCAAGTCCTAAACTACGACTGAGAGTCAGATCATCTTTATTTTTACTAAGGAACTCTGATTTGTCCGCATAGATATTTGGATCAATTGTGAACAAGCGATCCCCGGAAGATACATTTGCATGCATCATTCCAGATGTAAGAGTGCTATAACCTACTTCATGAGTCGCACGGACCTTTTTTTCAACCACTGGGGCTAAGTCATTCTCCTCTTCATCTTCATCTTTAGCTATATGTGGGATGGAAGCAGCTTCATAAGGGGGTTCTTTGACATCCGTCAACTCATAGTAATCACTACTTTGTTGAGCACTACCTCCTAAAGCTTCTTCTTTCAGAGCAGATGTTTCAAAATATGTGGACATTCCAGACTTATCCTCTTCCAGCTTTATTTTATGCTCGGCTACATTTTTACTATCGTCCTTAGATTCTGGTAATGATTTTTCTTTAGGAGATTCCAACATAATTTCTTTTCCAACTTGAATCTCAAAAGTGTCTACTGCTGATGTGTCTACCTGTTTATCTTTAATTTGCTTTTCATTATCAGTAGCTTTGCCACTGAAAGTTTCATCTTGTTTTGGCAAAATGTCCATTTCACCTATTGTTTCACCAGGCTTGGTGTGAACATCCTCTTTTTCATCAAGTTGTTTGTCAGAAACTTTACTAGACACGTCACTTGATGTCATTGAACTAGGTGTCTCATCTTTCATCTGTGCACTTAATATGCTAATGGTTTCTGCCTCTGGCTGAGCCAGCTGACTGTGAAAACTTTCAATGGCACTATCTTTGGCAATTTGTGGAAAATCTGTCTTATCTGTAACATCTTTCTCAAATGAATCTGTGACAAGCATTGGCATTGAGGTATGTAAAGAAAGTTCATCTTTGACAACCAGCCCTCTATCCTGTACAGTCGAAAGTGGTACAGAACTTTCACTTGAAGGGAAACTAGAGAACATGTTTTCCTTCACATTGCTTGTTGGGGATGTTGAAAGGTTATCTTTGCTTTCAGTTTCAGCTTTCATAAAGTCTTGTTCAGCTTCAGGAGATGTAGGGGTGCATGGTTCTATAGAAAACGAGTAACCATGTGGAGCCTCAAACACTGTATCAATGCTGGGCATTTCTAATGCTGTAGGTAATTTGTCATCTTCCTTCTCTGGTTTCTTTACATCTTTCTCAGGGACTTGTGATGCCAGGATATCTTGCTTTGGTTCTTCCTCAGTCTTGCTCTTAGTAGATGGAAAATCTTCAACAACTTCCACGGAGGAAGGAACAGAATCTGTATGTCCTTGTGCCCCCATCTTCGAGGCTGAAAGCAAATCTAGAAAAGTTTGACTTTTTTTCAAAACATATCAGCCAGTTATCATTTATCATAAATACCTCTGTGAACAGGTGAATTACAATTAATGTAACAAAGCAGAAAGCACAGCAGCTCATATGTAAAACAGCAGGGCCTGGGATTACAGTACACTGTAACCTGAATAACCCAGATTATACTACATGGCATATTATGGGAAAGTATACACCATTGTTTTCAATATTTTCAAAAGCTATGTTACTCTAGTGTGGGAACATATAGGGGTTTTTCCTAATCAGATTTTTTATTTATTTTTTGAATATACAAGCCCTACACCAAGCCACTGTACTGGGCACCTGAATTGACAATGTTTTGGGTAGGAATTTTTAACAATGATGAAAGGAATCAGTTGAATTAGGCAAGACATCAATATGCAGGGCCTTCTGCATCATGCCGGTCCATTTAACATACATGCATTATTGCACGTTATGTCATGCATTATTAAATGTTGTGTTAAGGCAGCACATTAATTGGGTTATGCATTTGGTAACACATCGCACCACAATGCATTGTTGTGTGTTACTATATGTTGTGGTATGCTGCATTGCAGGTATTTTCCCTTGTGGCTCAGGATGTCAGTGAGAATTAAAGGCACTGCTACACAATAACTCCGGTATGATGCGCTACCAAGTGCTGTGGTAAAGCGTACATTACTTTAATAAGGGTTGTATCAGTGGGCCTTCACTTTTTACTTCCTGACCTGGCACAATTGAATTATACCACAATTTTTTTATGTTCTAACAAGGTTTACAAAAACATTAACTGGAGCGTTGAAAGCTGAATCAAACAGACTTTATATCGCACTTACAAAATCATAATGTTTTTTATTGCTATCTTTGTCTTCCTGTTCTGGTAATGAAGTTAAATGCAACAATAACATTTTTTATAAAAACAATATACCAGTTAAAAAAAAAACACTAAAAAGAGTGGCCGGGGATTGGCTTTAGGCACATTTTTTATTGATAATAACCTTTCTGCCTTTGCTTAAAAAATCAATCCACCTACATGTTTTAGTTGAGTTTAATTTAAAGAAAAATTGCATCAAAGCTACTATGATGGATAAAAAAATGCAGTTTCTATAGTAACTTTTAGGTGATACATTTTAAAAGAATGTGCAAAGTAAATAAAGCATTTCTATTGCACTGTATTGTGTTGCATTGACAGTAAGGACAAAGTGATTGCAGAAGGCAATCTCTCTTCCACTATCTGATTTTAATTTGGAAAAATCCAATCCAAATTTTGGTACTTGTCTTTGAATTTATGATCCCAGTAATATTAGATTTGTATGAACAGTATATGTTTTATTAATCAGGTTACAGTGCAACTGTAAATACATGACAAACAGTACAGAGAGTATCAAACCAACATAAGCGATTCACATTGCAGGATTTCTCTTCTGAAACAGTACTCAAGGACCTATTTGAAAAATGTTTTATTGTGTAACCTTTCCTAGAATTGTTTCCCCAGTATAAAAAGTATGCCTTTTACCTTATAATTGTATCATTCCTTAATGCTTTGTTTCTGCTGGGTGACGTGGAAAATGACACAGCAAACACAACTAAAAATGGGTATTGTCAGCTGCCCCCTGAGGTCAGTTATCAACATTTAAAATGTAAAGTTCAGATTTTTCGATAAGTCTTGATTAGAATGGGCAAAGCTAACGACTTCTCCTGCTGGGAGATATCTCCTCCTTTCCTATCCGAGGAGCCACCAGGACCAGAGAGGAGAAGAAACCTGTCCAACATAGACTCAAACAGCAATAAATACATATTTAGTAAATGGGGAAAGATAAAAGTAGAAGCTTTTTTTCATATTTATATTGCATGTGTCCCCACTGAGATTTCCTATTGTTCCTTTCTCCTGATGTGACAGGGTATCACTGGAAGAGGAAATGAGGGGAACCCTCCCCAGCAGTTCTAACCCACTCTAGGCAAACCTGAAACAAAGAAAACTGGATGAAATTGGGCTTTATGAACATTTTTAGAGGGTGTATTTATTTTTATAATTCAATTTGTCATTTTTAATTCTGATATATATGACTATAGGTATACTTAACATTGCATTGGCGTCTACTATGAATAAGTTTCATACATATATAAAATATGACGTTTTCTTTTTAGAAATATGTTCTCTTCTCCATTGTACTCCATCTTCCCCTACACTCATTTCTATATTTTATCTTCCATAATGTCAAGTATAAATTTGACATATTTTTATCAAACAGTTTCAAAAAACAAAAAGCACTAACAAAACAGGTATTTAACCTGGGTTTTCTGGAAGACACAGCATAGTTGCAAGGAATTACATCACACAAATGATTGTGGCATGTAAACAAAGTTTATGAAAGTAGTGCATCTCATATATATATATATATATATATATATATATATATATATATACACAACACTTGTTTGTAACTATTTCTCTTGAAATCTATTTGGCTCTGCAATTTTTTTTATTACAAAAACAAATGTGTAATAACCCTTTGGAAGTCAATAGGATGATTATCACATATGTTGGTATATACATCTGTAAAAAGCCCACAGATGACACTATCAGGCCATACATGATCAGTATGTGACTGCACCAACAGGCCACAGTGACACAACATAAGATCTTGCCTGCTGGTCCAGTGGCTAAACTAAATTTTACACCTGTTGTCCAGAAGGAATGTACAATCTGGGTTATCTGGTAGTCATTTTATGAAAAAATTATTTTACAGGTACCCGTCACTTTGCTTCTATTTTGCTTAAACTTTAACACATTTCCTAGGGAAGGTGATACAGAAAATGAAGAAGAGAAGATATTTAAAGAAAGTGCTGTTTAAAATGATCATGGTATTATATATGTATATGTACTTAAATCCTCTGTAAACCCATTGTAAGCAGATGTTCTAGGATAAATTATGTTCCATTCCCCATCCTTTTAAATTAATTATTTAAAGGGAACATGTCCAGATTGAAATATATGATCTTTCATTGCTGAGTTATGGGTTATATACTCACCAATTAGTCAAAGCAGAATTACAATGACAACCCAGCTTGGACAGCTTCCATATCCTGACAGGTTCCATTTAAAACAGAAAGGGTCACATATCCCATTTAACTAGACAAAGGTAATTTTCTATTCCAGTTACTCAATCTGGTATCTGATTTATCGGTCTTAAAAAAATGTACAATTTAAAATGTTCTTATTCCCCATAGCATACAATCAGATTCTGTTAACCTTTTTATGCAGATCAAGATATAAGAGGAAACAATGAATCTGAATGGTTGTTATGGACAACAAAAGGACTTCTTGCCCTTAAGGTTTGTTTGTAATAAATTAGATTAGGTGTGTCATAAATCTATTTGAATGGGTGTGTTAAAACATCATATATTCAATAATACAAATGCAACTACATACAGAAGAAGAGAAACAACAAAACTACACATTTATCAAGGCAAGAAAAAAGAATGCTAACTTATAGCATAGCTGTATAATGAGCAGCCGCGGACTGCAATGAATGGAAGAAGACATGCTTTAAAAAAGAAAACGGTAATTGTTTAAAAAAAAATAAAAGAATCAAGAGACAACATAAACAAAATAAACAAAATTAAAATTGAACATTAACAAATGAGATATAAAATCAAGAAAACTGAGCCTCTATGTAAAAAAAAAAGTTAGAACTAATGTAAGAATTTAATAAATGAATAAAAAAATAAAACAGAGAGGTATATAGTCATCAGCAATGTGACTGGCAAACACGTCTAACATGGCAGAAGAGAGACTAACACAAAGCAACAGCTTAGCAGCAAAGCATGTTTGTATCATGGCAAAGTAACCTGAAATCAGCTACTGAGGTAGGAAACGCTTTGTGCTGTCCATGACAGACAACAAACTGCAGTGAGCTTAAGAAAACAGCAAAGCCAATAATCATGGCAACACATAAGAATGAAACAGCCTCGGATGAGCATTAAAGTTGGATTCGGGGAGCAATTAACATGCAGCGCATACACAGGACACACCTTCCTCTGATAAGGAAGGCATTACAACAGCAGAGGACTCTGCTTCACTTTTTGTAATGCTTTTTCCATCTGCTATTTCGCATACAACACTTTCCTCTTGGTGTTGTGTGTCATCAGATCCTGAATCTGATTGGACCTGGCTGAGCCCCAAGTTGGAGGACTCAGTTGGCCTGTTTTCTCCCCCCTGAGATTTCTCGTCTTCTTTCTCAGTCAGAGGACCCTTAACTCTCTCTTCTTTGGAGTTGAAAGACAAGATGACATGGAGAGAACAGATAAGACATTCATAGGAACGTTATGAAAAGAACACCTTATTATATATAATATTTTGGAAAAATAATAGAATTTTATTTTTATTTATATATATATATATATATATATATATATATATATATATATATATATATATATATAGTATCAACCTGACCAATTTTGGCACATAACCTTTCTCCTCCTAATTGTAATCTGCCATTGTGATTTTGGACCCTGAAAGAATACTAGTATAGTCAAATGGATATTGCTTGAAATGCTATGAACAGTAATTAACTGATCTGATCGTCAGTGTTTGGGAATTTCTATTAAAGTGCAGTAAATTTATGTTAATATTTTTCTGCAATCAACTTGCTGATTAACATGGAAATATATGTTGCAGTACGGTACATTTGATTTATTTTATTCTTTTTTTTTTATCAATTTGCCTGTGCACTAGGAAATATATGTTTCATCACCTATTAAAACATTTTTTGGAAATCTTTGGTGATGATAAAATGATCTACATCAAGTTACAAACTCTTTAACCCCTTGTATCCATTTGAATACTGGCAAATAGGGCTTGATTGTTAAATGCATTTTATTGTATCAAATTATCATGTATGCCTATATTAAGTATCAGTTTAGTTAAATCTACATTGTGTGGAAGATGTACTATGTGACTGATGTGCTACAAGAAATAATTTTCACTTAGCCCTTTTGAAGCTGCATTCACTTCTAACACCCAGTTGTGCAGGTAAAGAAAAAAAACAGTTGGATGATTGAAATTAACAAGGCTACGTAACCATTGGGACGCCTAACTATTCTTCTCCTTAAAAATAAACTACCCACAATCAAGGGGTTGCTCTCCCACTCGCAAAAGTTGCCCCTTACAGAATAATCTGGTGTGCTCCAGATTGGATAGCCTAAAGGCATATAATATGTCAAACTGAAGCTTAGTAGTTACTCTTAAAAATACAGTTATCATATGCCAAACTTCTGAATTTAATGCAGCTATATGTCAGAATGTAGAAACCTACCTATACTGACCCTGTCAAAATAAAAAGTTTGCACAGGCCACCTACCTGTAAAGAATTACCTCTCCTACCACTGAACACCATTCTAGTCCTGAGAAATGGACCCACAAAGCCCACTGGAAGCCACCAGTTTCAGGGGCGTCAATCTCCTGGGTCCTCCACAGCTCTCACTGGTTTCTCCACTTGACTTCCACATCATTACAGGACACAGTAGTGACGTGGAGGTGGTGATCAACCGGAGGAACCACTAAGAAATGCATAGGACTCGTGAGATCAACACTCTCAGAAGTGCAGGTTTCCCAGCAGACCTCGGGGGATGATTTCTCAGTATCAAAACGACCTTCAGGTGAGAGGCCAGGAGGAAATCTCAGTATTGTGTTTTTTCTTCCTTTACAGGTAAGTGGTTTGCTTGTGACAGTATTTTTTTTTATGACAGGAGCAACAGCTTTCTAGTAAAACTGGACACCAGTTTGTATCGGAGTGCAATAGGGAAATTGAGTCAGATGACAGAGAGCATTTAAGTGTTTAATGACTATTTTTTAAAGTAGCATTTATTTGCATATGGGAGATGCTACCTTTCAAAAGAGACCCAAGAAAACCTTTAAAGTCACTTCTGTTGCAGCCAGCTATTGATCCATTACCTTAAGTTAAATCAACCTTAGGACGGTAAGTTAAATCAGCCCTAAATGAGAACTGGATTTATTATTATTATTATTTATTAATATTTATTAATAATAAAACAAGAACAATTATTTTTATATATTTCATATATTTTCCCCAAAATCCCTCTTTATGAAGTGTCATTTTCACAATTTAATTAAAAATACTAAAAACCTAACAAAATAATAATACCCAAGAAAAGTATGACTAAAATGTGATTTCAAAAATAAACCATAAGAGCAATCTGGATTGTATCCAGTAAAATATGGTTTTGCATTATTTGATCATTCCGAACTGCAAAGTATACAAGTGAAATGCAGTGTACAACACGGATATGGAAATGGTATATATACAGTATATGTGGGTGAAAAGTACCTTGTAGGTATGTAATAGTATTACCATGAGATCATAATAAATTAAAGTTTTAGAATTACTTCTGTGTCTTGTACATTTTGCATATTGTATAATTTTAAAATTCTCAAGGGACCAAAAAAAAAAAAAAACAGGGCCTTACCTTCCTCCACCATTCCCATCTGTTCTGAAGCCGGTGAAGGAGGAGGAGAAGGAGGCAGATTGGTTGTATCTTCTACAACTAGGATTTAAAGAAAGGTAAAGCAGGTCAATGAAATGCACAACGATACCAAGAATAAAGCATGTAAAACCAAACATAATCTCTGCATATACAGAATGTAGAACAGGGATGCAAACTGGAATCATAATATTTGAAGCATTTGAAGAGTTTAGCAATATGCTCTGAAAAAAATGCAGTTGCATATATTTTGTAATTTTACTTAAAGAGGAAGTAAACCCTGATGGGTTTTACTTCCTCTTTATTTCCCTGCAAGGGTAAAGCATAATGGGCTACTATGCACCGCATAGTAGCCCATTATGTGTCACTTACCTGAAACCAAACTAAGCCTGCGATGTCATCGATGTCCCCATTGCCTGGAAACATCCATCTTCACCCCTCTTCTTTCCGGGGCCGCCACATGCGCACGCGAGCCGCCAGTCACGGCATGATCCCTTTAGAAACGGCATGATTGTGCCCTTTCTAAAGTGCGCATGTGCCGAAGACATCAGCGCACGGCTTTATTGTAAATATCTCCTAAACCGTGTAGGTTTAGGAGATATTTCCAGCACCTACAGGTAAGCCTTAATATAGGCATTACAGTACCTGTAGGTAAAAGTGGTTGTACAGAGTTTACAATCACTTTAAATTATGTTCATCCTCAAAAAAATATAAAGACGCTTTTAGGTGGACTTAAAGGGAAAATAAGGTATTTAATTTATCGAACCTCAAAAAAGACAAATATTACAGTTTAGGGTTAAGGATTGTAAAGGCTGCCTCTGTTTAAAATTGTGTTTTCTTTTTGTTATACATCTGATATTAAATCTATCAACATCAATTAAAAACCTAAAACAAAAGGCAGTTAAAACCAAATAAGAATTTTAAAGGGTTACCATTACCACCTAAAATAAAAGTGACACTAAATGATATCCTTATTTATTAAGAATGTGTTCACATCCAATACTAAATGGCCCTGTCATCTATGTTTTATTAAAAAAATTCTCACTATATTTTTCACCTCCTTTTCTTTCCCCATAACTTCCAATTGTTTGAAATGAGCAGTGTATATTCCACACAAGCAGTGTACACAACAACTCCCATGGTCCACAGTCCCTATTTCCTTTTTTGGAGTAAGAAAGAAAACACTCTTACTTACAGTGAGACCATAGAGAACAAGTATATCCACCCTTTAACAGGAATTAGGATAACATTAGCAAAAAAAAAAGGAATTTGGAGGACACTGAGAGCAATAGAGTCGTTTTTTTAGTTAAAATTTTTATATTTTTAATACTTAAATAAAATATATTTTTTAAACCAGTTTGGTGTTATTTTAAACACGGCGAGGTTGCTTTACTAAAGGCATTTATACTGTGCGCTGTAAGTGCGTTGCAACTGCACTTGGAAGTGTACTGTAAGTGTACTTCAAGTTAAGCAACAACCTTCCAGGGGTACATCTATTGTGATGACAACAGTGTAATTGGGAATTTTTCCTCATAGTTGGAAATATTTACTTTCATTTCCTGGTATATTTCCAAGAAAGGAAGTAAAGAGAAATATGTCCAGAGGAATAGAAGCAAATAAATAAATAAACACATGCTGTCGTCCTGGAAAAACAAATGAAGTCACCACATCTAAGCACTAGGCAACTGCAATATTTTACTGTTATGCTTTTGGATTTAGATACACTTTAAACTGTGCACAATATCTAAGCAGTACTGTACAAGAAGAATGTCCTTCATTTTCTGTCCAAGCAGTAGTGAGACATGCCCTCTTGACACCATTTGGCTAGGAGGTGTTCAGCCCATCCCAATTGCATATTATGAACTATAATAGATTTCCGGGCATCACAGAGCCTACTCTTCACCTGCAATAATCTATGCACAATCATTAGGTGTTTGAACTTTAATTCAATGTGATGGCCCCAATAACTTTTCTTTGCTGACTATGTTCACTACTTAGCACATTGATTATTTCCTTATGATGATTTTTTTATTCTAATGCCGGGTACACATGATCATTTTTAATGGTCTTGAAAAAACAAAGTTTTTTTCAACCAAATTCTTGTTAAGCCTGCCTTGCCTACACACAATCTCAAAAAAAAAAATGCTCTAGCAAAGCGCGGTGACGTACAACACGTACAACGGCACTATAAAGGGGAAGTTCCATTCAGATGGCTAAGTATAAAAATGGGGGGAACCAATGCGCAAACCAACCTGACAAGTGCACATACAGCTAAACTAAATAAATAAGATAAACATAACTAACAAGCAGCAGCCACAACTAGTAGTGCTCACACACTGATAACAGATTAAAAATAAGGGGGGTGTAATGGCGGTTGCAATTAATAACTAAAACTAAATAATCATAAAAAACAATTCCTGTTGATGGAAAAAAATATACGAATAGTGCGACCAAATAGAATAAATCCACCACTTCCTATGTGTCTAAAAGTGTTCCACTCCAGATGTAATCAAAAAAACGATTATTATTCTATTGATGTTGGACGGTTTTTTGATTACATCTGGAGTGGAACACTTTTAGACACATAGGAAGTGGTGGATTTATTCTATTTGGTCGCACTATTCGTATATTTTTTTCCATCAACAGGAATTGTTATTATGATTATTTACTTTTCGTTATTAATTGCAAGCGCCATTACACCCCCCTTATTTTCAATCCATTCAGATGGCGCCACCCTTGGGGCTGCTTTTGCTGATTTTGTGTTAGTAAAAGTTTGGTGAGAGACGATTCGCGCTTTTCAGTCTTCGTGCTTTTCAGTCTGTTACAGTGTGACGAATGTGCTATGTCCATTACAAACGCTAGTTTTACCAGAACGAGCGCTCCCGTCTCATAACTTGCTTCTGAGCAAGCGCGTTTTTTCACATCGTTTAAGCCTACACACGACCGTTTTTCACGACGTGAAAAACGACAATGTAAAAAAAATTACGTGAAAAAATAGAACATGTTCTACATTTTTAATGCCCATTTTCATGCCCACGTCATGAAAAATGCTATGGAGTCCACATACAACCGTTTTTAATGACATTGAAAAAATATGTAATTTTTCACGTCATGAAAAATGGTCGTGTGTACGCGCCATTAGTATACTTTTTCATATAACACTGATCTGAAAAAAATCAACTTGTCCACTTGGTACTTTCAAAGAATTTGGCACATAAGTAACAAATATATTCCTTCAACTGTCCACCTATGAGGAGTCCTTTGTCCCAATAACCATATATGTATACAGTATATGAGACCACTAATGTAAGGAAGAATTTCTCCACTAACCATCAATGTACGGGTACATTGCAATTTTCACTGTCTAATTTTCTCCCTTTTATTACTGTTTGTTTCATTTTAATTTAGGGGCAGATCCACACAGATCTGCACCCGCGCAGCGTATCTGAGATACGCTACGCCGCCGTAACTTACCCGGCTTTGGTTCGAATCCATAAAGATTTTGCGCCGGAAGTTACGGCGACGTAGTCTATCTCTCGCGGCGTAACGGCGCGTAATTCAAATCGGCGAGTAGGGGGCGTGTTTCATTTAAATGAAGCGCCTCCCCGCGCCGAACGAACTGCGCATGCGCCGTCCCTAAATTTCCCGCCGTGCATTGCGCTAAATGACGTCGCAAGGACGTCATTTTTTTTACATAGACGTTAATTACGTCCATCCCGATTCACGGACGACTTACGCAAACGAAAAAAAAAACATTTCAAATTATACGCGGGAATGACGGCCATACTTAACATTGAGTACGTCACAGAATAGCAGCTTTAACTATACACCCAAAAAAGCCGACTAGAGACGACGTAAAAAAATGCGACGGCCGTTCGTACGTTCGTGGATCGTCGGAAAAAGCTAATTTGCATACTCGATGCGGAAAACGACGGGAACACCACCCAGCGGACGCCGAAGTATTGCATCTAAGATCCGAAGGCGTACGAAGACGTACGCCTGTCGGATCTAACCCAGATGTCGTCGTATCTTGTTTTGAGGATTCAAAACAAAGATACGACGCGGTAAATTTGAAAGTACGCAGGCGTATCAGTGGATACGCCGGCGTACTCTCTCTGTGGATCTGCCCCTTAATGTTTATATAGAACATGGTTTTAGTGATTATATCTACAATTTACTGATCACTCTAGTAAACTGTGAGTTTTAGATAAAATCATTTTTAGCAGTGGTTCCATATCAATTATTTCAAAGGTTCCTCCAGGGTAAAAGGGTTGAGAAATCCTGTGCTATAGAGATACACCACCTGACAGTGCCTTGTATTGCTTGAGGGCTCCATTGTGCTTAAGATCTTAGGTCTGGTTTAACCTCCCTGGCGGTCTTCCCGAGACTGACACGGGGTTAGATTTTCTTGCTACTATCGGTAACCCCGTGTCAGTCTCGGGCTTGCCTCGCTAGATCCACAGGCACTTTTTACTTACCTTGTCCCTGGATCCAGCGATGCCACCGCGCTGTGTGAGCGAGCGGGACCTCGCTCGATTCACATAGTGCCTCCGTGTGACGCCGATCTCCGTTCCCTGCGACGTTACGACGCACGGGGACGGAGAACGGCGCCAAATTCAAAAACGTAAACAAACACTATACACACAGTATACTGTAATCTTATAGATTACAGTACTGTATGTAAAAAAAACACACCCCCCCTGTCCCTAGTGGTCTGCCCAGTGTCCTGCATGTCATTTTATATAATAAAAACCTTTTTTTCTCCCTGCAAACTGTAGATTGTCCATAGCAACCAAAAGTGTCCCTTTATGTCAAAAATAGTTTTAGATCAGCTAAAAAACAGCGATAATAAATTATAATCACTTGCAGAATTGTGCGATAGCGATTTGTGGGGAAATTCGTCATAAAAAAATAAAAGTAATGACAGCGACAATTCTGCAACTGAGCAAATTTCAGTGATTTTGATTTGATTACATTATTGAATAATTTTTATTATAATTATATTATTATTTGTTATAATTATTTATAATTATTTATTATATTATAATTTATAATTTTGTTTTTAAAAAAATGTAATACACGGGATGCCTATTAGAATCTTGTTTGGTCAGATTTAAGTGAGTTATTTCTAAAAATTACAGACCTACAATATAAAACGCCAAATTTCCTTGCAAATAATGGTACCGCTTTTAGCATGTTTTTTCTGAAAGAATCATACCGCCAGGGAGGTTAATAAGACGATTTACTGCTTTTTGTGATGTGGAATTGGCAGGTAGGCTCCCTTTTCTTATCTCTATCTTTTCTAAATTTCCATTCTATTTTTCCTTTTTTGGTTTTCTATATCTTTTTCTTTTGATTGGAGTTCTTTATTCTATTTTTATTTTATTTGCTAACATAAAGTACATTTGTTACATGATAGTATTGTTTAAGGATTTAATCCTCTATATTCCTATATATTTTACTTAGTCCATTCTGATGGGACCTTTTGTCGCCATGAGTACTCTGAGATTTCCGGACTTGCCATATTTTTTTTGAGTTATCGGGATCCATGGACTTAATCTTAAAAATGGTGTCAATTCCTCAAACGTTTTGTTACTTTAAAAGTTTAGTGATGCTTTAAGGTATCGTAAGGTTATTACACTGATCCGGAATTAACGAGTTTTCGGTCATAATATTATTCTTCTCAATTTTAAATTTTTTCATTAATCTACTTCTAATTCACAAGGTGAATTTGCTCTATAATGAGTAAGTAGGGGGAAAAAGAGAGAAGACGGTGGGAGTATTAGGACAGAAGGTGGGGTTCTGCTCTTAGGGAAATGATTGGATTCTTACTAAGTTAAGGGGGTTATAAGAGGGTCATTTAAGAATGAACTCTATTTTATTGACTAATATACCATATGTTATGGTATGACAAGTATCAACTTTTACATTGCACTTGAATATCACTCAGGGGAACATTATATAGGAAAATTTAGGGTAAATACTATATTTCCGTTATAACAGTTTGTGGACTAATGATCTTTTTATTTCTTCCAAATCTGTTTATTTTTGAATATAGATCGTTTATTCGATTGTGACCAAAGTATGGTTAGGAATATGTGATATCGAAATGTATCTTCCTGTAATGCATTGTGATGATATCCTTGATGTATGAACTCTATTGTACTGTTTATATTTTTAAAATAAACTTAAACTTGATTGAAAAAAAAAAAAGATCTTAGGTCTGCACAGCTGCTGTATGCTGTCTGCATTATGAGGGTCCCTACTCTCTGTGTTGGACTTTATTCAAATTGAGATGAAACAAATGTGGGCAAAAACTTTTAAAACTCCCAGTTTAACAGGAACAGAATTGGTATTTCTTGCAGTGAAATCCTGATAAAACCAAGGTGTGTAAGCCAGGGCCCTACACTTATATTTGGAGGTGGGCAGATATTTTAAAGTGTATTTTCCACTTTAGCAGCCAAATGGAGATTACACACAGTTAATATTTCTCCCCATTCACAGGGCATAACTTAAAAAAAATAAAATGCAGCTTAGTTAACTCAGTCTGTACTGTACAGGCAGATCTTTATTATTAATTGTAACTCCATTTGAACACTGTCTGTTCAAACAAAGTTCAAAAAATCTTGCAGTGAGCCATGACAACCTTCACTGACAAACATTTAAAAGGTAATAAATAATGAAGTGCTTCTAAAGCCTTATTCTATGCATTAAGGTAAAAAACGTTCTGTGCTGCAAACCCCCCACCCCCTCCTATACTTACCTGAACCTGATTTGATCTGGCTCCTGCTGCTGTCTCCCTCCTCCCTGGGCAGATTGATAGCAGTGGGAACCATTGGTTGTGCTGTGCCAAGTGAGTGAGGGGCAGACCGAGCCACCTGATCTGTGTCAATAGACGCAGACAAGGCGGCTCAGGAGCAAACACACACAGGTGCCCCTATAGAAAGAAGCTTTTCATGTTGACATTTGCCGAAGAGGAGGAGCCTGGTACACCAGCAGGGGACCCCAGAAGAAGAGGCTCGGGGCTGCTCTGTGCAAAACCATTGCACAGAACAGGTAAGTGTAATATTTCTGTTAATTTAATGGAAAAAAAAAAAGCTTTTATGTTGCTTAAAAAAAGAAATAAATTGGTATGCTGTTTGACTATGAACACATAACTAACATATATTAAGGTTTTCGCAAAACTGCACAAGTGGAAATATGCCTTTAACAAGGTTTAATCACTTTTGGCAGTGATGTTTCAAAAATGCAGTGCTTACAAGATACATTAAACACCATCCAAACCCTTCAACCCAAACCTAAAACATAAATGTACAGTTTTGCATACAAAACATCACTGTACGCTTCCTGGAGCATTCCTCTTACAGAAGACTCCAGTTTGAAGAAAATGTAATTTCAAATCATATTAAATAGTCTTGCTTTCCATTGCATACTTGCTCTCAGGCAAGCTGTCTATTAACACTACTGCTCTTCTGTTCAGCACGCTGGCTGTGTGGGAGGCACCTATGTAAAAATGCTGTAGAATGTGATCCCAATCTGGTCACTCCTAATGTGGGTTGAGTTTTAGTAAATATAACCCCCCCCCCCCTGCCAAGTCTATAAAAAAAATCATGTTTTTGTTTGAACTTATCAGGCAATTTGTCAGTCAGGATTTCAAGCTCAAATTATATGTTCTAAATTACAAATTCCCGAACACCAGGGGTTGCCCAGACATCATTACCCAAAGCAACCAAATAAATTCAAGCTCATATTTATCTACAACTGACTTGATACTGACAAGAATTCATCTGCTTTGTTGCTATGGGCTGCACATTTATTTTTAAGTACTGTGTATAAATGTGCAACTAACCTTATGTATCATATGCTGGCAGTAATCCCTGTGTGTGTGAGTATATATATATATATATATATATATATATATATATATATATATTTATATATATGTATGTGTATATATATATATATATATATATATATATATATATATATATATATATATATATATATATATATATATATATATATATATATATTTATTACAGTTATTCTGCTTCCCTACAGGCTGTTACATAACAAGCTAATATTATCCATTCTCTTACAAAAAAGAAAAGGCACTGTTACAATTTCTGCCTTTCTTCCTATGGAGAAAAAGTACTTAAAAAGTAATTTTCGCTGTGTGCTGCTCTTCATGATCCATTGCATTCTATGCCAGCAAATGTTGCCATTGAATAGCAGTAAAACATCCCCTTCTATATAGGCAATAAAGCTTATTTAATCAAATCCCCAATGCAACATTGTAACGGAATACTACTAAATTCAACAAGCTTTCCCCTTGAAGGAACTAACAGTAAAGTCATATACTTTAGTATCCATATTTCACAAAGTAATAAGATAGAACAAGTTTGTGAATACCAAGTGTGAAATACCAATGTGGCTAGCCTGGAGGTACCACACGCCAGTGGCTTCACAAGGGGCGAACTCTGGGGCTATAGCCCTGACTCTGGGGTCCATAACCCTGAGTCTCTTACTGGGTGCAGCGGTGTGCTGAGGGATTTTTCTTTACAGGAGCAGCGACTGTGCCGTCCACTCCATTAGAACTGGTCACTGGTCATGTCATCTCCTGTACCATGTCCACAGCCCATGTCATCTCCTGTACCATGCCCATAGTCCATATCATCTCCTGTACCATGTCCGCACAGCCCATGTCATATCCTGTACCATGTCCACAGCCCATGATCTCCTGTACCATGTCAGCACAACCCATGTCATATCCTGTACCATGTCCACAGCCCATGATCTCCTGTACCATGTCAGCATAACCCATGTCATCTCCTGGATCATGTCCACAGTCCATGATCTCCTGTATAATGTCTGCAGCCCATGATCTCCTGTACCATGTCCGCAGAACCCATGTCATCTCCTAGATTATGTCCATAGACCATGATCTCCTGTACCATGTCCACCGCCCATGATCTCCTGTATCATGTACACAGCCCATAATCTCCTGTATCATGTCCACAGCCCATGATCTCCAGTACCCTGTCCACAGCCCAGCACTATGTTCACAGCTAGTCCACATGTCCTTTAGGAGGCTTATATTTATGGCTAGAGAAGGAGCAGCTCTGTGGACCCTTAGGTAAGGGGAGGCTCTCTGGGGACCCTGATGTAAGGAAGGGCTCTCTGAGGACCTTGATGTAATGAGGAGGGCTCTGGGGACCTAATCAATAATAACAAACCATGGGATTCGCTCTCAGATATGTAACATTATTTTATACACAATTAATACACACACACGTATATTATATACATGTGTATGCCTGCCTAAGCGTATGACTTTATTTACTTTTCTGCTATGGGCTCTAGCCCCAGATCTTTTGTAGACCTAGCAACGCCCCTTCCGTAGGCCATGCAGACCCTTGTATACATTTAAATACAAATATTGAGTTTACAATATAGACAATATACTGCAAAAATAAAAGTAAAATAATCTAATATATATATTTATTTATATATAATACACACACACGCATATATTATATACATGTGTATGCCCACCTAAGCTTATGACTTTCTTTACTTCGCTGCTATGGGCTCTAGCCCTAGATCTTTTGTAGACCTAGAAATGCCCCTGCCACAGGCCATGCTGACCCTTGTATATATTTAAATACACGTATTCAGTTTACAATATAGACAAGATACTGTAAAAATAAAAGTAAAAGTATCTAAAATATAAAATACTCACAATGTAATCCAAAAGCTAATTTAATTACAAAAATTTGCAAGTTAGGGTGTCGGTGGACTAATTTGTGTGTTTGTGAACACTTGCCTCTTATTATCACTCACATGCAACAACATATACTTTTCATCCAGGAACACCTTCACACATACAGTACAGATGCAATACATTTCTGTATACAGACACTTTTTTACCTACAACCAATTAGACATGTGCACTGCCGAAAAATCTGTTTGTTTTTGTTTCATTCTTACTTTAATCCATTTTGCGGGTCATTCATTATGATCTCAATTCGTAAATTTGTAAATTCGAAAATCCGAAAAAGAAAATCTGAAAATTTAAATAATAACTAACTAACTAATAATAACTAACTATTAAATTATAGGTATTGTAATTTCCTTTCAAATTTGGCTGTTAGTGAACGTAACGAATACAAATTTATCCGAAGTTACAAATTATACGAAATAACGAATGCCGCATCTAAGCAAATGGAACAGAACTAACAAATAATAATAAAACTTTTTTATTATTATTATTATTATTATTAATTTTAATTATTATTATTCATTCGTTTAGATATGAGCATTTGTTATTTTGGGTTAATTCGTTAATTCGTAACTTTGGATAAATTCATATTCGTTACGTTCACTAGCAGTCAAATTTGAAAGGAAATTCCAATACCTATAATTTAATAGTTAGTAATAGTTAGTTATTATTTCAGATTTTCAGGTATTCGAATTTTCGAATATCGAATTTACAAATATTCGAAAAAGTTTGTTAAACTGGTTAAACTAATTCGTATTTTTCTGAATTAACAAATTAACAAATTTGTCTAAATTAGTTAAAAAAACTAATTTGGAACTAAACAAATTGCACATGTCTACAACCAATTACAGCACACAAGTTAACCTAAAACCATCAGAACATACACTTCACATACATATACACCTATGACCAAAACACCACACAGTTTTGTTAAGCAATAAGTATTATGGCAATGGAAATATTAGGCCTGTGCCATTTAAAATGCACTTTAATCCACAACTGCAAATTAAAAATTGCAGAGGGATTCTGCAGAACAGCACAAGTCACACTCACTATATCCTCTTTTACCTAAAGGCAGATCTCCCGGAGGGCCCTTGAGCTGGACTTCTTTCTCCTGTTCACCTCTTAGGACCGCTACAGCATCAGCAGTTACTACTTGGACTATTCGTGCAGATACCTCCTCTGCCGAAGCACCAATGGGGGCAAAACAAGACAAGCAAACAACACAGACATTGTTAATATGGTAGGGAAGGGAATTTACAGATTTCTTACTGGGTTTGCTTTATCAAAACTGGAGAAAATAATCCTGCACCCATTACAACCAATCAGAATCCACTGGTTAGGGCAGGTTAGAGAGGGGGGAAAAAAAGATTATGACTGGTTGCTGTAGGCAAAATGCTCCTTTATCTTACCTTTAGTTTTCATTATTTGGCCCCAAAATGGAATCTTAACACAAATATTTGTACTGACATTATCTTTCTAAAGATAAATTAAGATGATGTTTTCTTTTAGGACAACCACAATTAATGTACTTTTACAGTGCCTTGAAAACGTATTCATACATCTTGAAATTTTCCACATTTTGTCATGTTACACCCAAAAACATAAATGTATTATATTGGGATTTTATGTAATAGACCAACACAAAGTGGCAGATAATTGTGAAGTGGAAGGAAAATGATAAATGGTTTTCAATTTTTTTTACAAATAAATACCATATTTTTCTACGTATAACACGCACTTTTCCCCCCTGAAAATCAGGGGGAAATCATGTGTGCGTGTTATATGCTGATTCCTGCTGTCTCTGAGTGGAAGGAGGATACCCAGCACTCAGTCACACACAGTCCCGCCCTCTGGCCCAGGATTGGACCACTGTTTTTGCGGGACTGTGTGTGACTGATCGCCTGGTACACAAGAGATCGTGGAGCTGTGTAATCCGTCATTGGCGAGGCTGCAGATGAGCAGGCGGCATTAATCTGCAATGGTGAGACTGCAGCTGCTGATAGGCACTGTGCAGGTTGCATTAATTTGCAATAGTGAGGCTGCAGATGGACAATGGAGAGGCTGCTACTGGGCACTGTGCAGGCTGCATTTATTTGCAATGTTGAGGCTTTTGATGGGCAATTGGGAGGCTGCTAATGAGCACTGTGCAGGCTGCATTAATTTGCAATGGTGAGGCTGTTGATGGGCACTGTGCAGGTTGCACTAATTTGCAATGGTGAGTATGTATTTATGTACAATGGAGAGGCTGCTGATGGGCACTGTGCAGGCTGCATTGATGTACTTTGACCCTTATTTTTCTTCAAAGTTTGCTTTATTTAATATGTTATTTTTTTTCCTGAAACTTCCCTCTTAAATTAAAGGTGCATGTTATACGCCTGTGCCTGTTATACACTGATAAATACAGTATCTGAAAAGTGTGGTGTGCATTTGTATTCAGCACCCCTGGGTCAATACTTTGTAGAACCTCCTTTCACTGCAATTACAGCTGCAAGTCTTTTTGGGTATGTCTCTACCAGCTTTGCATATCTAGAGAGTGAAATTTTGCCCATTCTTCTTTGCAAGATAGCTCAAACTCTTTCAGATTGAATGGAGAGTGTCTGTGAACAGCAATTTCTCAAATGGATTTCAGTCTGGATTTTGACTGGGTCATTCTAACACATGAATATACAGTACTTTGATCTAAATAATTCCATTGTAGCTCTGGCTATATCTTTAGGGTCGTTGTCCTGCTGAAAGGTGAAGCTCCGCCCCAGTCTCAAGTCTTTTGCAGACCATAACAGTGCTACTTTTAAGATTACCCTGTATTTGGCTCTATCCATCTTCCCATGAACTCTGACAATCTTCCCTGTCCCTGCTGAAGAAAAGCATCCCCTACAACATGATGCTACCACCACCATATTTAACGGTAGTGATGGTGTGTCAGGGAGATGTGCAGTTAGTTAGTTAGTTAGTACATTTAGTTTTCTGCCACACACAGCGTTTTGCTTTTAGGCCAAAAAGTTTCATTTTGGTCTCATCTGAACAGAGCACCACCTTCCACTATGCTATGTCCCCTACACGGCTTGCTTGTTTGCTATGTCCCCTACACGGCTTCTCGCAAACTGCAAATGGGACTTCATATGGCTTTCTTCTTGTCACACTTCCATAAAGGCCAGATTTGTGGAGTGCACGACTAATAGCTGTCCTCTGAGCTCCCCCACCTGAGCTGTGGATCTCTGCAGCTCCTCGAGAGTTACCATGGGCCTCCTGGTTGCTTCTCTGATTAATGCTCTCCTTTCCCGGCCTATCAGTTTAGGTAGACGGCCATGTCTTGGTATGTTTGCAGTTGTGCCACACTCTTTCCATTTTTGAATGATGGATTGAACAGTGCTCCGTGAGATTTTCAAAGCTTGGGGTGTTTTTCTATAACCTAACCCTGATTTAAATTTTTCCACAACTTTATCCCCAACTCTTCTGGTGTGTTCCTTGGCCTTCAGGTTCTCTAACAAACCTATGAGGGCTTCACAGAATAGCTGTGTTTATTCTGAGATTAAATTACACACAGATAGACTCTATTTACTAATTAGGGGACTTCTGAAGGCAATTGGTTTCACTAGTTTTTAGTTAGGAGTATTAGAGTAAAGGGGGTGAATACAAATGCACGCCACACTTTTCAGATATTTATTTGTAGAACATTTTGAAAAACATTTATCATTTTGCTTTCACTTCACAATTATGTGCCACTTTGTGTTGGTCTATCAAATAAAATCCCAATAAAATACATTTACGTTTTTTGTTGTAACATGACAAAATGTGGAAAATCTCAAGGGGTATAAATACTTTTCAAGTCACTGTATATCCTAATGTAGAATTGTGGCCAGGTTATGGACATTTAAATAGGTACACATTTCCAACAAGCAGTCAATGAGCATTAAAAAAGAATCCCAATTAACCTTTGTAGTTGTGAGCACTGTGGATTAATTCATCCTTAAAATGTATAATACAAGTAATAAAGTCATTCAAGTGTGGACTTGGACCTGCTCTGTTTTTAGATTCGAGATTTGAAGGATGTTAGGCTGCCAACTTACTGCTGGCAGTGAGGGGTTTAGCTATTGAGATTAATGTGAAAGTATGTTAACATAAAACTGAAAAGCTTGTGCTGAAAAATCTAAGCATGCCAATACTTAGATCCCACAGTGCCTGCAGCAATATCAGTGAGGGCTTTAATGTTTACTTGTATATGTAAATATTTAAAAGTCCACAGTTTAAACACAGTTTTAATTTAGGTTGATCATTTATATTTTAAATGTATTACAAGTAAAATCTAATTATATTCATAGTGGAATGCTAAAGCTATAGAATGTCTACATCTAAGAAATCATGTTGTAAAAAAAAAAAAACTCCTATAAATATAATATAAAGATTATAAAGCGGATTTTCTTTTTTGCTCCACATATCAGAAATCAGACCCATCATTTGACAGCGCCTATTCCTTTATCTGTTATAAAATACTAGAAAGAAATGTGATTACAAAAATTTCTGCATGCATACTTGACAGCTAAAAGCAAAGGAATACCAATAATTGTGTTGTGTTAAAATTGAGTTGTATTATATTGCTATTTTAAATTTAAAAAAAAAATGCGCTTAGAAGAATTGTTCTTTAATTCCCCCATATTTTTTCAGTAGATGACCCAGTGGACTGTAAATACTTTGGCCTTTTGATATGCAGCTTTTCCAGCACAATTACTCAGGGACATTATTCCACAGGGAAGTGAACTGCGGTAAACTGCTGCTTGGGAAGTAATCTCATTCTGTTTCACTGCCGTTCTTTAAATACGATTATGTAATTCACCAAGTCTGCATGACCGTTCATGCTAGAAGGATTCACTCATCAGTACATTTTGTGACAGCAAACACAAAGTGTTATGCAACTTTGCAATTTATATATTTATTTACAATAAAATGATGTCCCGGAAATTACACAAGCGTTCTAACCTTTCCAAAGAAATTAGTAAATATCTGGCCCATCAAGAAAGCTAAGCCAGAATCCATAATGTTTCAAATTGCCAAAGAGAAACATTTAAAAGCTGATTATAACTTTAGAGGTTCTAATCTTCCAAGTTTTTAATGCTACAGTTTTGCATGCAATAAAAATATTTGTTTTTGTTTGTTTTTTTAGCAATAAACATTTGTACATATTGTTTCAAACGTTTTAAACCCTCATTCTCTCAGTGATGTGTCTTCCTAACTCAACCATTTACAAAGCAGTTTTGAAAAAGGCCATATATTTAGGTGTACATTTTTCATTTATTTAGCTCACAAAAGCTAAGGGTTGATGCAGCAACAGGTCTCATCGAGTTGGTGATGTGGCTCTGTCAAGGACACCATAAGTGGTTGATTATCTTCTATAAGAAGTTTGCATTGTGCATAAGGGCTGTTGACTAATTCGGAGTATAGGGATTGAGCCTGTCAAAATAATGTCATTAAGGCCTCATCTGCAACATGAGATCAGGTTCTGAATTTCATATGTGGATCTGAGAATTCCCATCCTCTCCTGCTGCTGCTGCTTTCAAATACTAGCTCACCAGTCATCGCATTACCAATGCTGCCTTCATACAGAGACAGAGCACAGATCTAGGCATGGCCAGTTAGTAATAGAGAGCTTACAGGCATTTCTGGTGACCAGTCCTTTGTTCTCTGATTGAGTTTATTGGGTAGTAGTGTCGTCTTTAAAAAAAAATGCAGTACTGGACTCACTCAACTTGAAAAGAGATGAAGAAGAGATAATTTGCTCTTTATTTTGGGGATCCTGTGTCAAAGGAGATCTGCCAAGGGACACTACTGAACATGGAAGGTATTGCTTAATACATGATTGTGGATTTTAGAAAGGCCAGCATTACTCTGCTCTACATTAGCGGTGAAGATGTTGAGATGGTCCCTTAATTTAAATATCTAAGATCGTATATCTCTGGTAACTTTATCTAGAGCACTAATGCAGCCAGCTTAGTACAGAAAGCCTACTAACGCCTTTACTTTTTGAGGAAATAAAGTGGCCCTGGTACACCAGTCCGCATCTCATTTTATAGGTGTGTGGTGGAGAGTGTCCTTACTTCTTGCATTTGTTACAGTACTTCATCTGTTAAAAAGGTACTGCGATGGGTGGTTTAGAAAGCCCAGAGAATTACTGGCATCAATATGCCCACTATCAATACTATTTATAACAGAAGGTGTAGGAAGATGGCACCTAATATTTTGAGGGATTCCTCCCATCCTGCTTATGTTCTGTTAGTCCCCTTCTCTTCATGTCTGAGGTTATGCAGCATTAGAGCTAGAAAAAAACAGGCTAAGGAACAGCTTTTTTCCTTATGCTGTGAGGCTGATCATTTCTGTATCACCATGAATTATTGGTAGTATATATAATCATTTCTTTTAAGGGCATTGCTGCAAATTTGCATTGATAATATGGCACTTTTCATATTATTATTATTATTATTATTATTATTTGTTAATTATTGCAATATTATTTTATGTATTCATAATAATTGTCTTTTGTTTGTCTTGACTGTATTATTGTTAGCTGTTGTCTGAATATTTAGTGGGTTTCATGTATAACATGTTTTGGAATGACAATAAAAAATATTAATATCCCTACATGTATTTTTCAATATGTGTAGGTGTTCTTTTATTTTACTATTTGTGACCTGTGTGCACTGTTAACTGGTTTATGATAGAGGGAGCAATCACCTACTTGCCCCTATGTGGCAGGTCAGTGGCATCAAAGCTCCCCTCCCCTTTCCCTGGCACTGGGGTTGCTGAATAGCCTGGTTCTGGACACCATTTAAGAATGGTGCTTACCACAAGTTTTTCATCCCCTCTTAAAGCACTCCCTCAATACTAAAGGGCATGAGGATTTATTTAAACATGGCAAGGGACTGCACTGCTGCTGCCCCTTACTATACATATACCCACTCACAATATTGGTATCAATCTTGCTCTTACTCCGGTGAACTTTATTTCAAAATGTGTTTAGTGAATGTGCAGAGAATATAATGTTCACATTTTGTAGGGGTGAATGTTACAATATCACAACTTTTTGCATTTGCAAGAAACCAATGTTGGCAAATATCAGGGAATGTTATCAATAAATGTTAAGTGAATGTTTAGTGAATGTACCATGAATATGACTTTAAATAGGGTGAAAGTAGCAGACTGAATGGTAAGTAAAAGTATGAGGAATCCTTTCAAAATATACCCCTATGCTAACAGATAATCTAGAAGTGTGGTTGTAGCTTAGAACAAGGAAAAAGTTTAGAATGAAGTTAAATCCTATTTTTATGGATAGAATTCCTGACAGATAACCTACCATACATAACACACATCAAATTGTGTGCTATGAGCAAACAACATTTAGCCAGCTACTGTACATTTGAACCATAAATATTCCTAATGTCGATAAGCAGACACATCAATGTGTTACAAAGTATTCGTTGCAAAGCGTTGTAAATTTACCATGCAATTCAGAACACATTAAAAGATAAGACACTTTTAGGTGCCACTATCTTGCAGGTTTATGAACCGTGACTATATTACTGCCAGGTGTCATTTGCAGCTACCCTTTGTAATCTGCAGTAAAGAGTAACACATTTCTCATATTGGGGTATGATTTAGACTTAGTAATATGCCTGGATGCCACATAGGATTTTAGTTTTGGCTGAACGTTTAGATATCTGCACATTATATGCCATACATTTCTAACTGAACATCCAATAGCTCATTGACTGCCAACCAGTATCCTTTCTCTACCATTTTAAAGACAAAGATTATTAAATACTAGAAATTGTGGCAATTTAAAAAAATAGTTCTACCCTGCCAGTTTAAACAATACAGCCATAGACCAGTTCTGCGTCCATAAAAAGTGGTAACTACAGCACACAATGTACAAACAGCAAAGGTAAATTGTTGAGATAATGTTAACAAGGAAAAGAAAAAATATTTAAAATCAGAAGCTAAGAACTTGATATAAGAAAAAAATCTGGTCAAGCAAAGTATAAGGGCACCACAGAGAGAAAAGGGTAGACATGCAACTGAGTCTCAACGAGGGGAAGGGACCCCAAACTAGAGATACAAGACAGGACATAATAGCATTATCAATAGTAATATAATAAGTGACAATTTTCACAGAGGGCAAATCACTCTTTAAAATCAACAATGCAAAAGGCAAGATAACTCTAGATAACATTGTCGGGATTATAGAATGGTTGTCCAAAAACATTTCTTCTCTCCAGCCTCAACAACATATGTCACTTCCTTGTTCTTCCAATTAGATACTCTACAGTGGTCGCTGGGGTTGTTAAAGACCTGGAACCCCCCCCCCCCAAGTATTCGACACTTGAGTAGCTTAGGGGTGTAATGGTTGGTTTGGTCAAAACATAGAAATAGCTAAGCATGGTGTCGTTTAGAAGAGTTCAAACTTCCAACCTACATAGTGAATACATGTACAACAAATCAACCAGAGGTACCACACACATATAATCTAGTGCAGCTCACACATATAATGTTAACATGCAATCATCTACAGCAAAGCTCCTATTCATACAGTTAAGCCATGCACACACAGTCAAGAACAGTACATACAGGCAACCTCAAACAGCATGCACATACATCTTGCACATCACACATAAACATACATCTACGACACCACACCTATATATTCAGGTTGTAACACAAACAATCCTGCACATCATACACACAACAAAGAATCTAAAGAAAGTAGAAAAAAATATTCAAACAGGCCTTTTACTTCCAGCACTTTCACTAATTAGCAATTCTATAATATTTCCTCACCATCTTTAGCTTGTGTGTTCTCAACCCAGGACAGAGTGGAAGAAAGAGAAGATGAGTGCCTGTTGATTCACTAAAATACTGTCAATAAAGCTGGTGGTTTAACTATACTCCTCACTTTTACAATGGAGCACTGGTCACAGACTGGAAACCCATACCACTGGTTTGCACAGAATTTCCTAAATTTTTTAAATTGTCTACAGCAATAAGTACTACTAGTGCTGGCACCTACCTTATTTCACAAAGATATCAAAGTGGACCTTGTACAGAAATGTGAGTTATATATTATTTTCAACCCTTCCTCCATTAAAACATTAAGGTATGTATTTATAAAAACAATACATGCAGTGAAAGTGCATGTACATTCGTTCTGTGAGAATGGGACATAGAAATGTATGTTATTATGCTATTTCTTGTGCCAGGCAAATGTTTTTCATTAATTTAAAGTGCATTATGGTAAAAAAATGTCCCAGTGTTTGTATCACCCCCCTCACCCCTCTTTCTACTTACCTGAGTCCTCACTCAATCCAATAAAACCCTGTGCGCACAGACAGCGGTTGACGGGTCTGTTGACACACACAGCACTGGCTTGGGAGTGAGCCCGCACATCAAGCGGCTAATGCCGCGTACACACGACCGTTTTTTCCATCGGAATAAACTCTGACTGTTTTTTCCGACGGAATTCTGCTCAAGCTGTCTTGCATACACACAGACACACCAAATTCGACCGTCAAAAACGCGATGACGTACAACACTACGACGAGCCTAGAAAAATGAAGTCCAGTGCTTCCGAGAATGCGTCAAATTGTTTCCGAGCATGCATGTTTTTTTCTCCGTCAGAATTCCATACAGACAAATGGAATTCTCCGATAGAAATTTGTTCTCTTTCTAAGTCCGTTGGAATTTCCGACTGAAAAAGTGCGATGGGGCATACACACGGTCGGAATATCCGATTACTTTTTTCATCGGAAATTCAGACCGTGTGTACGCGACATTACTGTGGTTGCATACACAGAAGAGGAAGAGTACCAGCGTTGGACCCCAGAAGTGGAAGTTCGGGCTGCTCTGTGCAATACCATTGCACAAAGAAGGTAAGTATAACATGTTTATTATTTTAGTTTTAAAAAGTTTTACAAATGCTTTAAAATTACCACATGTGGCCAGACCGTGTTAAGTATCATAGGCATTTCCTAAAACAAAAAAAATGTACATGTACTCTTTCTTGGTAACTTGCTATGCAAATATTTTTAAAATGATTACCCTGCACTGCAGCTATCAGCAAACTTTCCTAGGAGAGGGTGATGTCACTGGGCCTTCCCACGGGATTCTGCCAAATCTCTGCAAACCAAATCACACAGCAGTGCCAGTGCAAGATCTTGTGAGATTTAAGCTCCTCTGTATTCTCGGGATCCAGGCAAAGGTCAAGTGGAGTCACTCCCACCTACTGGATGTGAAAGGAAGCCGAAGTATGAGATGAGTAACTTGTTTCTTCTTTTCTTTCATTTTGCATTTCTTAAAAAGGTCCCTCGCATTTCGAGGGACCTTCCTCTTCCTCAGCTGAACCCAATGGACTACCCGCTCTGTTTAAATAGCCCCCCAAGGAAACAACCAGGGACCCCTTTTGGGGGGCTATTTAAACAGAGTGGGGAGCCCATTGGGGTCAGCTGAGGAAGAGGAAGGTCCCTCAAAATGCATCCTATGACCCTGAACTCCAGGTGGATATTACCATCCATCGGTCAATGACACCGTGAACGAGGAAGCCGTGGCACTACACATGCTAACTGGGCCGTCAGAGTTTCCCTATTAGCAGTCAGTGGCACAGAGATCTGGACTTTGTGCTTGCAGCAGCTCATCCATCCAGCTGCACCCTTTCAGGACTGTGCCTCCACCACAGACACACCCTCTCCCATGGACTCCCATATATATATATATGTGTGTGGTTTTTATACTTTTGTGACTATTCATTTTTAACTTTTCTTTGTAATTAAACCTTGTTGGAACTTACTACACCAGAGTGGTCATGCTGTTACAATCCCTATGTTTTACAGCAGCACCCCTTGGTCATCAATTCATTTTGCCTAATTATAAGGGCTACCTGCTCATAAAGCCCCCCCCCCCCCTGCATTTTGGTCTGTATCATTTTTGGTCTGTATCATTGTCTTTGTTTTTTCTATGGGTTATTTTTTAACTTCATTATTTATATGTCCCATGAGTGGTTGAGCGCTTATAGCCTAGCGCCATTCCTGGCGTTGGGGAAATTGTATTTTTTTTATGACCTTAGAATCTGATTAAATTCTATGTACAAAGGCACCAGATTTTGTCCTCTCCAGTTTTAGTGAATCAACCCCTGTGGTTGATTTGCTAAAGAGCAAAGAGCAAGAGCATGTTCACTTTTCAAAGTGAACTTTCATATTTCAAGGAGATTTACATAAAGCTCAGTGTGGTGAAAATTCACATTGTAAAAAATATCAAATGTCATACAAGGAAAAAAATAATAATATTTTTTGTTTGAACATGATTGGTTGATGGAAGTAGCATAGCTTTACCTCATTCGTTAAGCTAAGGCAAAATTTCCTTGAGAAGTGCAAAATCAAAGTACAAAGTGAACAGCCTATTTGCCTACAGTAAAGCAAACCTATTAAGTACACAAGTTGGCTGAAATCTTGCCAATAAATGCTGTTCAAATTATAGGCCCACCAAGGAACAATAGGGAAAATGTAGCTTTATGAATGTGCACAGATCTTAACACTAGCTAAAATAACCAGACTGCCTTGAGGGATTTCCTCAAGAGCAATGAAGCTTCATATCTTCCAGTTTGATGCTTATTTCAAGAGACAAGAGAAAGAAGCACTGCGGCGGAAATTGTGTTTTTACTATTAATCATGCTGAAAAAGGGACAGACACTTCTGAACTAATGGACGTCCTCTATAAATAGCGGAGCCCGTTGTTCAGTTTACCCTTGAAGGCTTCGTACAGATATTTTTTAAGCTGTACTTTCCTAAGGGTTCACCCAAAGTTCAAGGAACAGGAAGGGTACAGACAGCGAAAAACACATAGCCTGCCAAATTTAAAGTAGTCTGTACATTTTTTGCTTCTTAGCTTGTTTGTTTTCACCTCATTCTTTCAAGTTTCATTATGTCTTACTGGAGTCCATTTTTTTGCAAAGGCTTAATCTCACCGGGTGAGAGAGATCCCTTATTCTTCAGTACATTTCACAAACAAAAGTTTGTCACCTAAGTTTTGTGTCAAGTACAACACATACCACATGCAAAAACATTTATCACATTTTTCTGTGCTAGAAAAAAATGGTAGTTATATTACACAACATGAAGAAGTTACCACATTATGATGTTTCCATATGACAGAAAAAGGAGACAAGAGCGTCTGAGAATCTGATCTACAAATTAGCATCTCTGATGAGCACTGGAAAAAAGCATTTGTCTTTGCACTAAGAGGTCCCTGAGCATGCGTATGCTGGAAGCTTCATTTAAAGTTTTCAGTCAATGGTATGTAACTCCAATTAAAGTTAAAAAATGGATTCCCCACTTATCTAATCTATATTGGAGATGCAAGTGAGGCAGAGGCACCTTCTTACACTTTGCTACAATGTAAAGTAGAGAGTGTACAGCTTGTATAATGGTGTGAATTTGCTTTCCCCTCAAAATAACTCAACATGCAGCCATTAGTGTCTAAACCACTGACAACAAAAGTGAGTACAGTAAAACATTGATTTGAGAGTAACTTGGTTTGAGAGCGTTTTGCAAGATGAGCAAAACGTGATGTATAGACTTCAGTGTTGTCACATGAAAAGATATAATATAATCTTTACAAAAATGTGAGGAGTGTATTAACTTTTGGGATATACTGAATTTGGTGTCTACTGTTAGGTAGAACCTTTTACCTTTAAAATTGTAAAATGGGTGGCAGGTTCCCTTTAATGCTCAAGTCTAGATTCCTAAATGATTAAGGCCACAGCGCTAATTGCCGAAGATACCATTAGTTAGCTAAATGTGGACAGACAAGCTGCCAACGTAGACTGGTCCTGAAATCTGTGAACCTTTGAACCTGGAGTGATTGGATTATTGAATCTTAAAAGAAAAGACAAGATGGTACCATCATGAACTATTAACGCTACTGTATTTTAAGACCCAAATGAGAAAGTACCATTAACTAAATCTGTAGTTATAGAAATATTTTGTTCAATTCATTTCTTTCCTTTATGAGATCTTAATATTTGCTGCTTATCAATAAAATCAGTTTTCTGACATCTGTCCAAGTAAAAACAGATGTCAACTGTATAAAGAAATTAACAAATCCTTTAAGTCTATTCTAAAAGTCTAGGAAGCTCATCAAACAGCTAATTCTTCTTTACATAGTACAATCTGCAATGGGTTCTGTTTAACAGTATGTTATAATGAAAATAATCTGTGCTGCTAAAAAATGGAAACTACTTTCTGGCTGGGGCTATAAACATAGACCTGTCTCTTACCATGTACATTAACATAAGTATTCCACTAATGGGTAAAGCTAGGAGAGACAACAATTAGACAACTGCTTACAGAGAAAACAATTCCTAGAGGCAGCAATTTGGCATCAGATGTAGGAGATTATTTCATTTTTTTCCATAGAGAGATATATTCATAGAAAAAGAGATGCATAATGAACATTTTATGTAATAGTTATATTTAAGAGAATATTTTGGAGACAAAGCTGAAATAGTGCTGATCTTATACACAAAATTATATAATTTATTGAGACATGAGAAGCCTTTCTTCTCTTGATTTATAAATACAAAAACTGAGCCAGTGTAAAGGATATAATTATCATCAGTGTAGTGCAGTCAAAACATGGCTCTCTTTTGCTGGCAGGGTGCAAAATGTTTCCATGGCAACTGTTTTTAATTGGTTCTGGGATGGCTCATATCCAAACAGTGGGCTCCCCACCCATCTACCAGTAGAACTAAACCATAGTAAAGCTGGTCTGTCACCTAAATTATAAAGATATTCCAATCTATGACTCAGGGGCATAACTAAACTCCTCTGGGAAAAGAGCCAAATGTGAACCTGCGCCCCATCTCTTAACTTCATTATTAATACCCCCAGCCATACACACAATTGCCTCAATTTATCTATTATAAATAAATATTAGGCCCAGGAGCAAGAAAGTGACTTCTAGCTAATAAACACGTCCTAATAGTCCTAATAGTGCTTTTGTTGGTATAATAAGCGAGAAAAATGCAACTGTTCTTGCTGGTCTACAGGATCCAGATGCCATGTAGCAATTCCCACTGCTGTTACCAATGCACCATGGATATGAAGTAAACAAAAATATTTTAAATTAAAAATGTGCAGTTTACCCGAGGCAACGTGTTTTTCCAGGAAAGAACCACAGCGTATGCTGTGCTTTGTTAATGACACCATTGCACACAGCTCTATTTATTTATAATCTGGAAATAGGTATAGTGATGGAGTCTCTAACATTTTTTACCTTAAACATTTTTCTGAGTCTCTTAATATCTCTGTTATATTTAATGACCATTCTCACCCTTTTTAACAAATCTTAATTTTGGCCCCAACTACTTACTCAGATTTTGCTGTTTGCCATGGGTTATCTGCCACATGGAACTGGCTACTGTAATCACCCTAAGCTGATGAAAGTCTCTCTGCAATGGGCCTGCCCATATTCACCCTTTAAACAACCCCTTGCTTGATATGTAAACAACTAAGCATATTCCATTCACAATTTTAGCTAGATAAAGTAGACTCAAAATGACCCATAAGTGAAATGGATCAGCGTGTGATGCATTACATATTTTTTGGGAAGCTGTAAAAGTGAATATAAGTAGTATATTCTTGGAAAATGTATCCTTCCAAGAGCTAACTGCATGTTTTACAATGTTTTACAATAATAAAAAATCATTTTATTTCAAGCTGAATTTCATGTATGTTTTTTTTTGCATAGTTACATTGGCCCTGCTTAGCAATGTAACTATGCAAAAAAGAAATCTATACCTGGAGTTCCATCTTTCATTTGAAAGTTAACTTATGTTACTATTAGATTGACTATGATCATTTGTATCTTAAAATGACCCAAAGAGCCAGTTCACACCTGTGCACTGGCTTCCGATTATGTCACTATATCAGAATGTCTTAGGCTGGCCATATATTAGACACTTTTCTTGTACAACTTTCCTTTAGATTTACCAAAACCATATAATATGAGGTCAAACCTAAACACTTTCCATTTGTATGCAATCAGGCAGGCCCTTGATAGGTTGAAGGTAAATCTAAAGAAAATTTCATTAGAAAATTGTATGGGGTATGGCCAGCTTTACTCTTACAGAATGTCTAAAAATATAAAAAAAATGTTTCCTAAAATCCTTGGAAATTTTAAAGCTGATGTAGGGGTGAATGCTTTGTTTTTACATCAAATATGGGATTGTACTTTATGCATGATTCACTGCATGTGAGGAACCATTTTGTACACCTGATTGGTGCATATGTTTGGAAGTGAGCAATCTGCAGCACTTTGGAGATATTTAAAGCAGAGTCCTGCCAAATATTTTTTTTTAAGTCAGCAGCCAAAAATACTGCAGCTGCTGACTTTTAAAATATGGACACTAAAGCCCCGTACACATGATCAGACCTTTGTCCGACCAATCTCACATCAGAATTCCGACAGAATTCCATCGGAGTAAAAGAGAACATGGGGCCAGATTCACGTAGGGCAGCGGCGGCGTAACGTATCGTAGATACGTTACACCGCCGCAATTTTTCATCGCAAGTGCCTGATTCACCAAGTACTTGCAATGAAAACTACGCCGGCGGCCTCCGGCGCAAGGCATGCCAATTTAAATGGGCGTGTGCAATTTAAATTAGGCGCGCTCCCGCGCCGGACATACTGCGCATGCTCCGTTTCTTAACTCCTGCCGTGCTTTGCGCGCCGTGACGTAATTTTTTTGAACGGCGACGCGCGTAGCGTAATTCCGTATTCCCGGACGGCTTACGCAAACAACGTTATTTTTTAAATTTCGACGCGGGAACGACGGCCATACTTTACACAGCAATACGATTGCTGTGTAAAGTTAAGGCACCAAAAAAAACGACTAACTTTGCGACAGGAAACTAGACTAGCGGCGACGTAGCGAACACGAAAAACCGTCGGGGATCACCGTAACTCCTAATTTGCATACCCGACGCTGGTTTACGACGCAAACTCCCCCCAGCGGCGGCCGCGGTATTGCATCTTAAGATCCGACAGTGTAAAACAATTACACCTATCGGATCTTATGGCTATCTATGCGTAACTGATTCTATGAATCAGTCGCATAGATAGAAACAGAGATACGACGGCGTATCAGGAGATACGCCGTCGTATCTCATTTGTGAATCTGGCCCATGTTCTCTATCTAAACTCCGATGGGGCATACACATGGTCGGAATTTCCGATGGAAAAAGTCTGTCTGGCTTTACCTGTCCAGGGAGCCCGCGATGTCCTCACCCGAAGCCGATCTGTCCCTCAGCTTTCAGGTGGAGGCACCGCCATCTTCGGTAAAGGAATCAGGAAGTGAAGCCTTGCGGCTTTACAGCTTGGTTCCCTACTAGTCACGCTGCATGTCCTCACTGGTCCATACTGTCTTCTGGGACCTGTGTGTCTCTCAGAAGACAGTGGGGGGATGGAGGAGGGGCTGGACATGGCTTAAATTGCCACGGAGCCTGCGGAGATCTGGGAGTAAATACCTGGATTAGACAGGTATCTGCTCCCCCCTCCGAAAAGCGGAGGTTCAATTTTTGGGTGGAACTCCACTTTAAAGTTACCAAAACAATCTCCTTTTATTCCACATGCTTTGACGATAGTGATGTTCTTGCCCTGCATAAGCTATAGAGATAGGTTGTCCTGCAGCATGATAGCTAAAAAAACTAAAAACAAGCCTGTCTGGAAGGTTGTCATGACAACAGTCAAAGAAAGCAGATTTTGGGCTTGTTACCAAGAACAGAGACAACTTACAGTTCCTGGCCAATTGTCCTCTTGAAAAATCTATAAACCCTTGAACATAAATAATCTTCGCTCATCGTAAACATTTTGCTACACACAGAAAATATTTTCGTTTTTACTGCACAATACCAAATAGTAGTACAGTAAACATTGGTTTGAGAGTAACTTGGTTTAAGAGCATTTTGTAGGACAAGCAAAATATTTTAATACATTTTGCCTTGATATACAAGCGATTTCTTGATATATGAGTAGCGTCATGTCACAACTGAGTATAAAAAAGAAAAGAGGAGCCTCTAAGGCCCCTTTCACACTGGGGCGGGAGCGGCGGTGGCGGTATAGCGCTGCTAAAAATAGCGGCGCTATACCGTCTGATTTGCCGCAGGATTCGGCTGCTAGCGGTGCGGTATTAACCCCCGCTAGCGGCCGATAAAGGGTTAATACCGCCCGCAATGCGCCTCTGCAGAGGAGCATTGCGGGCGGTATTGCTGCGGTTTCCCATTGTTTTAAATGGGAAGGAGCGGTGAAGGAGCGGTATACATACCGCTCCTCTCACCGCTCCAAAGATGCTGCTAGCAGAAGATTTTTTTATCTCCTGCCGGCTTTCACATTGAGGTAGCTGGTCAGGAGTTTTTTCAGGCGGTATAGCAGCGCTATTTTTAGCGCTGTACCGCCTGAATAACTCCTCAGAGTGAAAGGGATCTTAGTGTAGCAATATGGTTACATTTAATGAAGGTACAACATTTAGCAACTTATTGCTACACTTAGAGGTGCCTCTCCTCTCTTTTACACCCTGTAAAAAAATGCTTTGATATACAATTGCTTTGGATTACAAGCATGTTTCTGGAACGAATTATGCTTGCAAATCAAGGTTTTACTGTACAGTATTTACTAAACACAAATCACCAATATGCAAATAATTACTATATATGAAACTGCAGTTACACATCAAACACATTTCTGTAACCAAAATATAAAGGTTATAATAATAATAATAATAATAATAATAATAATAATAATAATAATAATAATAAACTACTATATAACATTGTTAACAGCATACTATAGCCTAATCCAATGAGTTAGGCCCCTTTCAGACTGAGGCAGGAGCTGCGGTGGCGGTATAACGGCGCTAAAAATAGCGGCGCTATACAGCCGGGATTGCCGCGGGATTGGGCCGCTAGCGGTGCGGTATTAACCCCCGCTAGCGGCCGATAAAGGGTTAATACCGCCCGCAATGCGCCTCTATAGAGGCGCATTGCGGGCGGTATTGCCACGGTTTCCCATTGTTTTCAATGGGAAAGAGCGGTGAAGGAGCGGTATACATGCCGCTCCTCTCACCGCTCCAAAGATGCTGCTGACAGGAGATTTTTTTTGTCTCCAGCCAGCGCATCGCCTCAGTGTGAAAGCCCTCGGGCTTTCACATTGAGTCTGCAGTGAAGGAGTTTTTCAGGCGGGATAGCAGCGCTATTTTTAGCGCTGTACCGCCTGAAAAACTCCTCAATGTGAAAGGGGCCTTAAGATTTCATGCTACATCGAAATTTATAGTGTAACATTAAGCGTATTCACAGTCCACAGCCCCCCTTCCCCTTAAATCAGCCATCCACTTTAATAGAATCCAGGGGTCCTCCTCCATGAAGGCTTCTGTCATTTTCTGAATTCATTGAGGCTGTGCATTACTCTGCTCACGCAGTAGCAACCTTCATTTACAGGAATCTGCCCAATGACCACTGCAACAGAGGGACTCATAGTTCTGAATGGAGTATAAGTGCAGTAACGTCATTGAACTTGTAGTCCATTGATACTTCCTCCAGCCCCATAACTGAAGATCAGGATCTGAAGTATCCCGTGCACTGCACCTGCGATCCACTAATGTCGATTGCAATGCTTTGCAGGTTCCAATGCAAAAACTAATAAATGCATTCTTTTTTTCCTGATGGAACACTTTGCTAATGCTCACTGTGAGGGCTGTCACAATGAACACGTAATTAGAGCTCATACTGATTGGCCTCTAGAGAGTATAACTATTTAGGTGAAAAGGGGATGGCATTGGGCAGTGGGAGAGTGGGTTAGTCAGTATAAATGCATTGAGTAGTCTACTGTCAACCAAACTTGCCATTAAGACATGTTCAAACATTTATGTCTTAGTCATGTCACGAATTCATTGTAATATTCTCACATTTAGTTTAGGACGCAAAATACAAGTTTAGCTGTGTGTGAACAGCTGGTAGGCTTTACTGGTTTGTAAAAGTGGTAAAAAAAAACATCTGCATTGCATTGTTTGTAGCTCACGATTCCTTATTTAACTGTGAATGCATCAGTAACTGGCACCACCATCTTGTATAAAATAACCAAATGGCAAAATAACATATTTGCACCTAGAATAGCACATTCCCTCCAGCCAAACTTCATAACAAAATCTAAATGGCACCAGGGCTGACCTTTTCATACTTCAGAGAATTTCAGCAATGCAGTTTAATGCCTCTAGCTAGGGATTCATTTTAACAATCTATCCACGGTCAACTACATGTGCTTAAAAAAAAAAAGAATGTCTGCAATGTTGGAGCTTTAGTGAGAGCTAAGGTTCGTAAAACTAATTGTAGTCTAATAAGCTGAATCTTTTAGAAAGCAGCTAGGGAGACATTAAAAGGGACTTTACAAAGTCAACAAGCTCAGCAGTGGCCAGTAAATGCTATTTTTACTACAAAGTGTGATATAAAACACAAATACACTGTTCTAGCTCTGCACAACTAGAATCTCTGAAGAAGAAGAGGGGGCTAGGGTGAAAGTCTAGAAGCTGCCACTGGAATAGCACCCAACACTACTGCCATCTACCCCCCTTCTTCACCTTATTTACTAGTAGAATATTCATATTAATTTCTGAACTGTGTAAGAGATCATTTAACAATCAATATACAGCCTTAAAAAAAACTCTCTGGGATTACCGCATCCAATTCTATATTCACTGACTCATCCTGATTGTGTTGGATGTTGGCTAGTAACCCATATTATGTAGACAAAGGGTGGCTAAACAGACAAGCCCAAAAGATTGTTACTGTAACGCCATGTGTGGTTTAATACAATACACATTTTATTTGAAACTGCACATGGTCTTATAGTAAACATATTTTGGCTTTGTTTGTTCAGCTGCTTTTGTCTAATGCCTAGTACACACGATAGGATTTATCCGCGGATACGGTCCTCCGGACCGTTTCCGCGGATAAATCCTCTGAGAATTTTGATCCGATGGAGTGTACACACCATCGGATCGAAATCCGCGCCGAATTCCCATCGCGATGACGTGTCGCGCCGTCGCCCCGATGATGACGCGGCGACGTGCGCGACGCTGTCATATAAGGAATTCCACGCATGCTTCGAATCATTACGACGCATGCGAGGGATGGGTTCGGACGGATCGATCCGGTGAGTCTGTACAGACCACCGGATCGATCCGCTGGAGCCGATTCCAGCGGATAGATTTATTAGCATGCTAAGAAATTTTTATCCGCTGGAAATCGGTCGGCCCGAAATATATCCGCGTAGGCCCCGTACACACGAGAGGATCGATCCGCTGAAATTGATCCGCGGATCGGTTTCAGCGGATAGATCCGCTGGTGTGTACGATCCATCGGATATTTATTTTGGGCCGACCGATTTCCAGCGGATACAAATTTCTTAGCATGCTAAGGAATCTATCCGCTGGAATCGGCTCCAGCGGATCGATCCGGTGGTCTGTACAGACTCACCGGATCGATCCGTCCGAACCCATCCCTCGCATGCGTCGTAATGATAATAATAAACTACTATATAACATAATGATTCAACACATGCGTGGAATTCCTTTTATGACAGCGTCGCGCACATCGCCGCGTCATCATCGTGGCGACGGCGCGACACGTCATCGCAATGGGAATTCGGCGCGGATTTCGATCCGATGGTGTGTACACTCCATCGGATCAAAATCCTCAGAGGATTTATCCGCGGAAACGGTCCGGAGGACCGTATCCGCGGATAAATCCTATTGTGTGTACTAGGCCTTAGTCTCCTTCACACTTGAGCATAACATATGTAGGGGATTTTGAGGCTATCCTTGCAAGTTTTATAGTGAATTTTTAACAGTGAAGTGTCATAAAGGAGCTTCTCTTTGGCCTGCATTTTTGGCCCTGTAGACTTTTGTTATGGGAACGTCTCAAAAGTCAATGGGGCTAAAAATTGTCCCATTTTGCTTTAAAACTAGTTCATGTACCTTTTTTTGAGCTTCAGGTCATGCCCTACAGACACCTGAATGCTCAAATGTGAACAGGGACAATTTAAAAGCATGGGATTTGACTTTTAATGTGTTTTGGAGCTTTTGGCTTTAAGCTACAAAATGGTCAAGTGTGAATAGGAACAGATAGATCATTTAAGTTTGAAAGCCTAACCCCTATTTTATTAATATACGAACAGTGCAAGGGCTGCATTAAACCTTTATTAAAGACATGAAAAGATACCTCTTTAAGCAGATTCAGCCCCAGTCCTCTAAACCAGTTTAAACCTCTTCTTCATTGTGGGTCCTCGAATTGTTTACTAAACTGAGATTTCTATGTTTCTATGAAACTGAGATTTCTATGTTATGTTATGAAAAAATGGTGTTGCCTGCAAAAACTAATCGTATTCATCCTTTCAGTATCATCAATCCAGCACTCCATACCTCCTCAGGGTCACTACAGTGGGCAGAACCAGGGCTTTTTTTCAGGAGGAACTTGGTGGAACTCAGTTCCACCACCTTTGGCTCAGACCCTTTAGTGCCTGTTTACCACAATCACTTGTAAACACAGAAGTTGTATCCTACAACGCAACTTCTGTTTCCAAATTCTCATACCTCTATACATTCCCTTTTACCATGTAAGCACCTTTTAGGTGTTTTTATTTTTATTTTTTATTCACATTACTTTTGTTACCAACGGTAATATGAATAAAATGTTTAGACTTCTACTGGTTTAATGCTAGCTGGAATCTGATTGGTTGCTATGGACAAAATAGACAAGTTCTCTTTGACACACATCATTTACTATTCATCAATATACAAAAAAAAAAAAACAATTATGGAAAGTAAAAAAAAGGAAATAAAATTCAAATCGGAACTTGCAAAAATGCATAGGTTACAATGTAAAATTTTACAAAAAAATATGTAAGTTTAATGTGTAAATACCTGCTGTTTCTGAATCTGCAGATAGCATTTCTCCGTTGATGCCATTCTCCTTGCTTGTGGGATGGGAGTCCTGGAGAGCCCGCTCCCCATATCCACTTTCCTCTCGGAAGGGAATACCATTTGAACTGTGGACTATACCATCTCCTGCTCCCCCTTGTTCCTTCATGTCTGTGGCGTGAGGAAGAGAAGAGGCCTCAGTGAGCTGCCCTGGTGCCCAGTGGGATGGTTTGGGCTCATCCTGCCTGTTATCCGTCATGCTTCTTCCAACCACAAATCTGCAATCACAGAAAAGTAATTGTGAATTTAGTAGTTAAATTGTACCAACATATTGCACAGTGCTTCATGGACTACATTAAAGTTATTGTAAAGGCAGAAGGGTTTTTATCTTAACCTCCCTGGCGGTATGATTCTTTCAGAAAAAAGGTGCTGAAAGCGGTACCATTATTTGCAAGGAAATTTGGCATTTTATACTGTAGGCCTGTAATTCTTAGGAATAACTCACTTAAATCTGACCAAACAAGAGTCTAGTAGGCATCCCGGGTATGACATTTTTTTAAAAACAAAATTATAAATTATAATATAATAAATAATTATAAATAATTATAACAAATAATAATATAATTATAATAAAAATTATTCAATAATGTAATCAACTCAAAATCACAGAAATTTGCTCAGTTGCAGAATTGTCGCTGTCATTACTTTTATTTTTTATGACGAATTTCCCCACAAATCGCTATCGCACAATTCTGCAAGTGATTATAATTTATTATCGCTGTTTTCTAGCTGCTCTAAAATCACTTTTGACCTAAAGGGACACTTTTGGTTGCTATGGACAATCTACAGTTTGCAGGCAGAAAGAAAGGTTTTTATTATGTAAAAGAACATGTAGGGCACTGGACAGACCACTAGGGACAAGGGGGGTGTGTATTTTTTACATACAGTACTGTAATCTATAAGATTACAGTATACTGTATGTAATGTGTTTGTTTACGTTTTTGAATTTGGCGCCGTTCTCCGCCCCCGTGTGTGTCGTAACGTCGCAGGGAACGGAGATCGGCGGCACACAGAGGCACTGTGTGAATCAAGCGAGGTCCCGCTTGCTCACACAGCGTGGTGGCATCGCTGGATCCAGGGACAAGGTAAGTAAACCCTGCCTATGGATGCTGCGAGGTGAGCCCGAGTCTGACTCGGGGTTACCGATTGTAGCCAAAAAATTCCACCCCGAGTCAGACTCAGGAACACCGCCAGGGAGGTTAAAGGAATTGTAAAGTAAAAAAAAATTCACCTTAATGCAATCAATGCATTAAGGTGAAAAAACATCTGATGCTGCCGCCCCCCCGAGCCCCCGTTAAAATTACCTGACCCCTCGAAAGTCCTGCGCTCGGTCCCGAGATCCTCTTCGCCGCTCAGCCTGGCCGCTGATTGGCTAGAGCGGATGGATTGAGAGCAGTGCAGCCATTGGCTGGCGCTGCTGTCAATCACATCCAGTGACGCTTGGTGCGCCGAGGGGCGGGGCCGAGTGATCGCTGTATCACGGGAGCGCACCCGCAATTACTCACCACCATGAGAGCTCTCTGGCATGACTGTGGTCAGTACTTGCGGGGAGGACCAGAGACAGCCGACGAGGGACCCCAGAAGACGTGGATCGGGGCCACTCTGTGCAAAACAAACTGCACAGTGGAGGTAAGTATAACATGTTTGTTATTTTAAAGGAAACATTTTTTTTTCTTTTACTAACCCTTTAATGCATTTTATATGCAGCAGCTTAGCTTAGCCCCCCTAATACTTACCTGAGCCCCATCTCATTTCAGCGATGTCCATGAGTGTCCCAACCATCCATCCTGATTGGTTAAAACACATTAGAGGCGCCATTGGCTCCCGCTGCTGTCAATCAAATTTTATATTTATAGAAAAAATAAATAGATTTTCCATAACTTTAAGTCATTTAGATAAATCCCTGTACCACAGAAATGTGTAATGTATTGTCTACAAAACAAGCACAAATGTACTCAAGGGCAAATTAGTTTAAAATCACTTTAATCCACTTGTTATGGAGCTGCCCCAAACTGCGCATATACTGGGCGGGAGTAGTGAACACACTCAATGCCGTTTTCCAGCTCTCTATTCCGCTCTATGGGAGAAACCCTCAGGTTGGAGAAGTACAGTGCCTTAAAAAAGTAATCATACCCCTTGAAATTTTCCACATTTTATCATGTTACAACCAAAAACGTAAATGTGTTTTATTGGTATTTTATGTGACACATTAGGACAAAGTGGCACATAATTGTGAAGTGTAGGGAAAATGATAAATGATTTTCAAAATGTTTTCAAATAAATATCTGAAAAGTGTGGCGTGCATTTGTATTCAGTCCCCTTTACTCTGATACCCCTAACTAAAATCGAGTGGAACCAATTGCTTTCAGAAGTCACCTAATTAGAAGAATATAGTCCACCTGTATGTAATTTAATCTCAGTATAAATACAGCTGTTCTTTGAAGAACCTTAGAGAACAAACAACATCATGAAGGCCAAGGAACACACCAAACATGTCATGGGTTAAAGTTGTGGAGAAGTTTAAAGCAGGGCTAGGTTATGAAAAAAATATATCCCAAGCTTTGAACAGCTCACGGAGCACTTTTCAATCCATATCTGAAAATTGAAAGCGTATGGCACAACTGCAAACCTACCAAGACATGGTCGTCCACCTAAACTAACAGGCTAGGAGAGTATTAAGGAGAGTATTAATCAGAGAAGCAGCCAAGAGGCCCATGGCAACTCTGGAGGAGCTGCAGAGATCCACAGCTCAGGTGGGAGAATCTGTCCACAGGACAACTACTAGTCGTGCACTCCACAAATCTGGCCTTTATAGAAAAGTGTCAAGGGGTGTGAATACTTTTTCAAGGCACTGTACATATATCAACATAGAGGTTGTCCCCGTAAGTATGATAATCTGTAGGGCCTATGGTTGGACATTCCAAGCCTGAGCCCATTGGACTTGGTCATGGATAGACTTCTAATGGCTATACCCTTATGGTTAATGGTTTTAGAGTGTGGCCGAATACCTTGTGCTGTTACGTTCTTCTGATGACACTCATGAGGGTTATAATTATCTCGCTGGTCTTGCTATGGTGTGCCTGATCTGTATCTATGCTTGATCTTGACTTTGCACACTGACTAGTTTCTGCTATGGTCATGACTCTGCTCTGGAATTGCTGTATGTTTATTCTTTTTTTTCAATAAAACTTTTTTGATTAAAAAAATAAACTCTAGAGTTTACCTGGTAAGACAAACCCCAGTAATGCAAAGGAAGGAAGTTAACAAACATCCATTCTTACCCATGTGCATACTGCATCGATCCAATGCTGCATCTGTCCCCCACCACCTCCACACTGAGCACTGAGCAATCAAAGACAGCTGATCACTCAGGTCTTCAGAAAGCAGAGAGCTTCGCTGATCCCAGCTGAGCAGGCGGATAACTGGTCCGCTTCCACTCACTGTGCAGAGCGGAGACAGACCCAGTTCCACTCCCCTCTATGGGGAAATTGAGGAAAACAAACCGCCTGTCACCTGATTTTCACCCGATCATATCCGATCCGCCAGACAGATGGAAAATAGGACCACCATCTGTCTGGATTTGGCAGACAAGATCAGATCGGATATCGGTGGATGTCAGTGGACATGTCACCGCTGACATCCGTCTGCCCTATAGGGAGAGTGCAAGGTCAGATTAGGTCTGCCTGAAAAACTGACAGGCGGACCTGATCAGACAGCCCGTGTGAAAGGGCCCTTATGCCCTGTACAAACGATCAGTTCATCTGATGAAAACGGTCTGATGGATTTTTTCATCAGATATACGATGAAGCTGACTGATGATCAGTCGTGCCTACGCACCATCGGTTAAAAATCCGATCGTGTCCAATGTGGTGACGTAAAACACAACGACGTGCTGAGAAAAAGAAGTTCAATGCTTCCGAGCATGCATCGACTTGATTCTGAGCATGCGTGGGTTTTTAACCGATGGACGTACCTACAGACAATCGTTTTTTTCTATCGGTTTTTTAACCATCAGATCATTTTAAAACAAGTTCCTAGTTTTTTGACTGATGGACAAAAAACTGATGGGGCCCACACACGATCGGTTCGTCTGATGAAAACGGTCCGAACGAACTGATCGTGTGTATGCGGCATTACAGTCTTTTTGAATCTAAGGAATAACAGGCAAACAAATATGATATTTCACTGATCTAGCATTAGTAAGCTAAAATCTGACTGGCTGAGTTTGTCATCTGGAATTTGCACTTTAGTTTTTCACTTTCCACTGTCTTATTGTTTAAGCTATGATAGTCATTGCAGGAATTTAGCATAGAGTGACAATCATTTTGAAAATAGTTTTATGGGTATTTTAAAACCAGGTAAGATTGGAAATCAAATAAGAATAAACATGTACAAAGAAGGTTGGCAGTAAATATCTCAACAGCCCCCACCCCACTATCTATAGCTAGCTTAAAGTGATTTTAAGCCCTTGTTTTTATTTTTTTTAAATAACAAACATATTATAATTACCTCCACTGTGCAATTAATTTTGCACAGTGTGGCCCTGAACCTCGTCTTCTGGGGTCCCCTGGCAGCGCTCGCGTCTTTTGCTTGCATCGGTAAACCCCCTGGGAGAAGCGCACTCCCTGGGGGTTCTGGTGTGGGCGCACTATCGAGTCCAGCATTTGCGTGCATAGACACAGAATGCTGGACTCGACCCCATCCCCTGGCACCCGCATCATTGTATTTGATTGACAGCAGAGGGGGCCAATGGCTGAGCTGCTATTAATCTATCCAATCAAGAGCCGAGAACCCCCCGGGCAGAGAGGAAGAGCGCATCTCCGCCGAACGGGCTCAGGTAGGTAAGCAAAACAGGGGGGCTGTGGGGCCGGTCATTGTCAGAAGTTTTTTTCACTTTAATGCAAAGGATGCATTAAGGTGAAAAAACACGAGGGTTTACAACCTCTTTAAAACAGTGATAGTTTTCTGTCATGTTGAGTGACACACAGGACAAAGCTCTAGGTTCAATTTAACGAAGGCTTCACCAAAAGCACATACTCATCTTCACTTTGCCCCCTTAGAGCCCTTTCATGTTGACAGCGCGGGAGCGTCGGTGGTAAATCGCGGCAATTTACCATCATTATGGAGGTGATTTTTGCCGAATAAAGGGTTAAAAGCTTTGGCGGCGCTGCCCATTGATTTAAATGGGCAGGCGAGCTTTAGGAGGAGCAGTATATACACTCCTCCTAAAGCGCCTCAAAGAAGCGGCTTGAAGGACTTTTTTTTGCCAGTGCAGCGCATCAGTGTGAAAGCACTCTGGCTTTTATTTCATACTAGCATTGCAGATGAGGCATTTTTCAGGTGATTTACAGGCACAATTTTTAGTGCTAAAGTGCCTGAAAAATCCCTCCAATGTGAAAGGGGTCTTACAGCTATGGGGCAGCATGCGACTCCCTTCAATCCCTCCCACTTGACAGCACTGGTACTTGGGGATTGGCAGTGTAGGCACCTGATGCTGTCATATGGGACGAGAACTGAAGCAAAGAGAAGTTAAGTATGTGCCGCTGGTTGAGCCATGTAGAGGAAAGTAACATGTTCCCTTTAAGTTTATATTTTGATGTGATAAGCAAATGAAAAGAGTCTGCATTATAAGCTGTGTGTATATCACTAAGAGTGTATGGCAACTATCCATACTAAATTACATTCAGTCTGGAATACAATGCACTTTCTAGGCGTCTTCCTTTATATCTGAGAAACACGTGACTGCCCCCTTGTGGCTACAAATCTGTAAATTCATTATTTTTACAAAAATATAATACAAAATAACATGTAATGACATATAATAACAATTTTTACCAGCTAAATCACAGGAGTCAAACACAAGGCCTGCGGGCCAAATCTGGCCCCCGAGGCCATTTCATGTGGCCCTCACACCTCTCCTGCACCTGCAGGAAAGCTCTAGCCCTCCTCTGGTCCTCCTTCAGACCCCTACTTTCTGCTTTCAAGCAATGCATCCAGCTTCTTCCCAGCAGCAGCTTAAGGAAAGGGGGTGCACTGTGATGTAAGGGAGAGAGGGGGACTCAACTTCTGATGGTGGGGTGGCTCTTGACATCTACAGATACAACCGGCCCTTTTAAGAACAATCATAATGCTGATGCGGCCCACAATGAAATTGAGTTTGACACCCCTGAGCTAAATGCTTACACAAATACAGCAAATACACGTTAACCACTACAGCCCGGAAGGATTTACCCCCTTCCTAACCAGCGCTTTTTTTTCTGATTCTCTACTGCGTTGCTTTAGCTGACAATTGCGCAGTCGTGTGATGTTGTACTCAAACAAAATTGATGACCTTTTTTCCCACAAACAGAGCATTCTTTTGGTGGTATTTGATCACCTCTGTGGTTTTTATTTTTGCACTATAAACAAAAAAAGCAATATTTTTAACTAGAAAATATCCCCCAAAAAAATATTAAAAAACAAATTTCTTCCACAGTTTAGGCCGATATGTATTCTTCTACATATTTTTGTTAAAAAAAAATCGCAAAAAGCGTATATTGATGGGTTTGCGCAAAAGTTATAGCGTCTACAAAATAAGGTAGTAGATGCCATAAGGAGCATGATTTACTTTTGTTATCAAGAAAAGATTAGTCTATGTGCATTTTTGTTTGTGGTTTCACTTTGTTACTAGGGGTACGCTTTTAGAAATTTGGGAGAATAAATTAATCAGGCTAATAGGAAAACAGGTAGGATGCTAGTATTGACCTCTAGTGCTGCCTATGTTAGTTGTCTATCTGTCATGCTGACCCTCTGGTTTAGCAACTACGGATGTTTCTCTGACTTTCCCAATCTGTACAATTGTTCCATGTCAGTTGAATCCAGTGGGTCAGCAGAAAATCCAAGCAAAGAAATTGCAGCTTCCATATTTATATTATGATAGGTTTCCTTTAGCTTAGCTTTGAATTTAACCTTGTCCTGGTCATCTCCAGGAGTAGGGCTTAGCTTTGAATTTAACTTTGTCCTGGTCATCTCCAGAAGTAGGGCTTAGTTTTGAATTTAACTTTGTCTTGGTCATCTCCAGGACTAGGGCTTAGCTTTGAATGTAACCTTGTCATGGTCATCTCCAGGAGTAGGGCTTAGCTTTGAATTTAACCTTGTCCTGGTCATCTCCAGGAGTAGGGCTTAGCTTTGAATTTAACTTTGTCCTGGTCATCTCCAGGACTAGGGCTTAGCTTTGAATGTAACCTTGTCATGGTCATCTCCAGGAGTAGGGCTTAGCTTTGAATGAAACCTTGTCATGGTCATCTCCAGGAGTAGGGCTTAGCTTTGAATTTAACCTTGTCCTGGTCATCTCCAGGAGTAGGGCTTAGCTTTGAATGTAACCTTGTCCTGGTCATCTCCAGGAGTAGAGTAAGCTTTGAATGTAACCTTGTGCTGGTCATCTCCAGGAGTAGGGCTTAGCTTTGAATTTAACCTTGTCCTGGTCATCTCCAGGAGTAGGGCTTAATTTGAATTTACCCTTGTCCTGGTCATCTCCAGGAGTAGGGCTTAGCTTTGAATTTAACCTTGTCCTGGTCATCTCCATGAGTAGGGCTTAGCTTTGAATTTAACTTTGTCCTGGTCATCTCCAGAAATAGGGCTTAGCTTTGAATCTAACCTGGTCCTGGTCATCTCCAGAAGTAGAGCTTAACTTTGAATTTAACCTTGTCCTGGTCATCTCCGGGAGTAGGGCTTAGCTTTGAATTTAAAGAAAATAAGTGTTTAGTAACCAAGTGAAGCCCATGCCACAGGAGTGCTCATTACCAGTCACAATACAATGTCTGCTTTTAGGCAGGACTGTAAATTTTAAGGTTTAAAATGTATGCAAACTCCGACAATAATGTGTCTCCCTTTGCCCTGGTAAATGTACTATTAAATGTGTTTTACATGTTAAGTGTTTGTTTTCAGATGTAAAATAATACCTGTTAAACCTGCCTACCTGTGAGCATGTAACTTCCTATGCTCTCTGCCTGTCTTGCACTGAAATCCCTGCCCAGTTCTTCTCTGTGATCTACAGAACACACCACCATGTGTAATGTAAAAGAGGTGAGAGGGAGGTATTTTATAGTCTAAATCTAAAGTGAGCAGCCTTGGATGACAAGGCTGCTATTCACTAGATACAGTATAGTGAGTAACGGTTGTCACCCTAGTATAGCAAATATGATACCAGCAGTATGATCAGGTGCAAAAGAATTAATAAAGGCTGAAAAAAATAAAACTAATGCAACCACTGGTTGATGGGTTAACATTAGTAGTATAATTTTGCCCAGTCTTCAAAATTTCTCTGACATTTCCTGTTGCTAAACATTAACCCAATCCTTCTTTATTTAAGCCAAACAGAAGCAGAGCTGTGGTTCACAACAGACCATCATTGTTCCAGTTTTTTTTTTTTAAATAAATCATTCCAATTGCTCCTCGTAGAGCTCCAACAAATGCTCTTTTTTCAGGACAGTTAAGACTTTGCAATAAGATGAGAAATTTAGAGTGGCCTGGTGAAAGGGCTGCATTGTGTGGCAAGAAAGGAAAGGGCTAGACACTATTACTCCATTTCAAGCCAAATGAATGCTGGTTAAATTGATTCTTTTATCGTTCTGAGCACAATCCACCATTCAGCAAGTAGATACAATATTAATTTGCTCTCTTTTCACATTATATAATGTATGTTGGCTGATTATTATAAGGTAATTTAAAGCAACTATAAATATGGTAAAGTGTGGGGAATAAATTAAGAGAATATAATATATATATATATATATATATAGATAGATAGATAGATAGATAGACAGACAGACAGATAGATATCTAGATAGATAGATAGATATATAGTACCGTATTTATCGGCGTATACCGCTCACTTTTTTGCCCTTAAAATCAGGGCAAAATTGTGGGTGCGCGATATACGCCGATACCAGCTTCCCGCACTGTGTTTGAACCACTCCGCCAACATATACTGAGCGCAGTACACTCGGGTATAGTCGGGCAGGCTCGGCTCCGCTCGCGGTCACGTCCTGTGCGTCCTGTACGTCCTTTACGCGAGAGGAGCCGAGCCTGCCCGAGTATACCCGAGTGTACTGCTCTCGGTATATGTCGGCGGAGTGGTTCAAACACAGCACGGGAAGCGGGGATCGGCTGAAAAACACAGCGGGGAGGACACCACGATGGCCGCAGAAGGACACCGGACCGGACAAGGCCGCCGATGGACGCGATGGACGCCGGGCAAGACACCGACGAGGGGCATCCAAACTAAGTATTTTTTTTCCCCCAGGAATTTTCCTTCTAGGTTGGGGGTGCACGATATAAGCCGGGGCGCGTTATATGAATATAAATATGGTATATATGTGTATATATATATATATATATATATATATATATATATTTATTTTGTATGTATATATTTATTTTGTTGAGAGATCACTTTTAAAAGCAACCCTAGCATTTCTAGCTGTAACCATCTTGAGTAAGGGCAGACAATTCATGTAGCAATTATGTCATGGAATCCATCTGTCTTTAGGTCAGGCATGCAGGCAGAAGATTGTGCTTAGTCTAGAAAGTTCCTCCTCCAAATGAAAGAATAAAATTCCCATGAAAATTCCTGGGATGAGTGACATGATTTTGGTCTAGGACAAAAACCAAGAAGCAACTGAAGAATTGTATAAAAAAAGTTTAAGACCCCTTTTACACTGAGGGCGTTTTGCAGGCGCTATAGCGTTTAAAATTGCGCCTGCAATGCGCCCTAAAACAGCTGCACCATTCACTCCTCCTGAGCTCCTCTTTAAGCACTTTCTTAAAGCAACGTGACAAACTACACAAACAACTTCATACCTCTGGTATCCATAAAGTGAAGGTTTCTATACATCTTGGCCATTTTCATTTGTAGATTTGCTCCACTTATCTATGGACCACCAACAACCAATGAAAATGTTCACATTCAGAATAAGCATCTAAACATCTTCCAATCAGCATTCTGGGCAATATAACAAGTTCCTTTACTACTGGCAGATATTGTGCACTAGGGAGATATCTATGATATAAATAACGGAAGTGCTTTATCACAGACATCTGCAGTTACATACGGGGAATTAAATTATGACCAATTCTTAACTAATTTATTTTTAAGTAATTAACATTTCAGGTTTAAATCTCGTGGAAATAACTATTCCAAGCATAAGCATTCCTGTCAGTGTCAGAAAATGTAACATAAATGACATTTAACTAGAGAAAAATATTAGTTTTATCAGTATATATTTCTGTATCAGTTACTCCTGCATTCTTGGATAGAGTTCAATGCAATGGCTTTCTTTCTCTTCAGTACCTAATTATATAAGCCTTGGGCACTCCATGCCCAGACAGGTCCAGGTCACTAGCTATCAGCGGTCCCTTCTAATTTCAGGCCTGGTGCTACAGCTGAGTGAATCTAAATAAATCAGGTCAATTGTTACATCTTGTTAATCACTTCTGCTGACTACTGGCTTCTGCTGACCATATGACACCTGCAGGAATATCTCCATGCTGATATGGTAGGCTGCACATGAATAGATGCAATTGACTGTACTCTCAAAGAGTCATTGCCTTCGCATTTGACATGCTTTTGAAGTCAAGACATTCTTGATATATATATACACACACACACGGTATCTCACAAAAGTGAGTACACCCCTCACATCTTTTCAAAAAAATACTTTATGGGCCATATTCTGAGTATAGTTACGATGGAGTATCTCAGGATACTCCGTCGTATCTCTCTTTTTTGGCCCGCGTATCTATGCGAGTGATTCTTAGAATAATTTTCGCATAGATACACTTAAGATCCGACATGTGTAAGTCACTTACACTGTCGGATCTTAAATGTAATTACCCAGCCGGCCGCTAGGTGGCGTTTACATTCAGGTCTCATTAGTTTATGCAAATGAGCCTGATACGCCGATTCCAGAATGAATAGGCGTCGCGTAACCGTCGCTAACGTCGTTTGCGTAAGCGTAAGGTTACCCCTGCTATATGAGGGGTAACCTTACGCCAGTCCCACGTACGCCATGTTAAGTATGGCGTCGGGTCCGCATCATCTTTTCCCGTCGGGTACGTCGTTTTACTAAGTCGTTCTTGAAAACGACTTTACGTCAATGACGCACACGTCGGCGTCATTGACGTTTTCCGCCGAGAACTGGAGCATGCGCACTGGGCTTTTTTAAGCCAGGCGCATGCGCAGTTCGTTCGAAACGGGGGCGCTCTTAATTTAAATACAAGCCGCCCCCTTGGACTTACGCGGGGATACGCCGGGCCAATTACACTACGCCACCCCAAACTACGGAGCAAGTGTTTTGGGAATACAGCACTTGCTCCTGTAGGTTGGGGCGGCATAGTGTAAATGGCTTACGCGCCGCCTGCCACAAATGTACGAGAATATGGCCCTATATCTTTTCATGTGACAACACTGAAGAAATTAAACTTTGGTACAATGCAAAGTAGTGAGTGTACAGCTTGATTAAAAAGTGTAAATTTTCTGTCCCCTCAAAATAATTCAACACACAGCCATTAATGTATAAACCGCTGGCAACAAAAGTGAGTACACCCCTGTCCAAATTGGGAGAAAATGTCAATATTTTATGTGGCCACCATTATTTTCCAGCACTGCCTTAACCCTCTTGGGCATGGAGTTCACCAGAGCTTCACAGGTTTCCACTGGAGTCCTCTTCCACTCCTCCATGATGACATCACAGAGCTGGTGGATGTTAGAGACCTTGTGCTCCTCCACCTTCCATTTGAGGATGCCCCACAGATGATCAATAGGGTTTAGGCATGTGCAACTTCTTTGGTCAACCGTGGCAAGGCCTGTTCTGAGTGGAACCTGTCCTGTTAAACTGCTGTTTGGTCTTGGACACAATGCTGCAGCTCAGTTTCAGGGTCTTGGAAATCTTCTTATAGCCTAGGCCATCTTCAATGTAGAGCAAATTTTCAGATCCTCAGATAGTTCTTTGCCACGAGGTGCCGTGTTGAACTTTCAGTGACCAGTATGAGAGAGTGAGGGCGATAACACCAAATTTAACACACCTGCTTCCCATTCACACCTGACACATAATGAGTCAGATGACACCAGGGAGGGAAAATGTCTAATCGGACCCAATTTGGACATTTTCACTTAGGGGTGTACTCACTTTTGTTGACAGCGGTTTAGATATTAATGGCTGTGTGTTGAGATATTTTAAGGGACAGCAAATTTACACTGTTATACAAGCTGTACACTCACTACTTTACTTTACATTATAGCAAAGTGTCATCTCTTCAGTGTTGTCACATGAAAAGATATAATAGAATATTTACAAAAATGTGAGGGGTGTACTTAATTTTGTGAGATACTGTATATATATATATATATATATATATATATATATATATATATATATATATATATACACACACACAACCTAAAAGAGATACAACATGAAAAGAAGTTGAATGTGTGATGTTACTCCTTTCAGAGGATACTCAACACAGTCATTTCTCATTCATACCTTAACAAGCCCTTTTAATTGGTCTGGAGACATTAGGGCCCAGATTCACGTACCTGGGCGCATCTTTGTGCGGGCGTAGCGTATCCTATTTACGAACGGCGAATGCGCGCGCATGCTCAGTATCACATCGAATTTTCTCCCTAAATTACACCGACTCAATGCTTAGGCGACGTGAACGTAACCTACGCCCATCACCATTCACGTACGACTTACGCAAACGACATAAAATACAACGCTGTTCCGACGTTTCCGACGTCCATACCTTAACATGACTTACCACTGCTTTATGAGGGACCGTTTTCATCGGACATGTCCGCTCAGTGATTTTGGTCTGATGGTTGTACACACCATCAAACCAAAATCCCAGTGGACAGAATACGCGGTGACGTGACGGCGACGTGGCGGCGACGTGCGCGAACCCGGAAGTTCAATGCTTCCACGCATGCGTCGAATCACTTCAACGTCATGCGCGGGTTCTCGGGCCAGCGGACATGTCCGATGAGTCATACTGACCATCGGACATGTCGGCAGACATGGTTCCAGCGGACATGTTTCTTACAGTTGTCGGCTGGAAACCTGTCCGGTCGGCCGGAAAATTGTCCTGTCGGCCCTACACACGACCGAACATGTCCGCGGGAACTGGTCCGACGGACCAGTTTCAGCGGACATGTTCGGTCATGTGTACGAGGCCTTAGAGAAAATTTCACCTCCAGCTCCAGAAACAGCTCAAGACTTGCGTGCAGATAGTTGTCTATCTGAAGGCTTCACAGATAGTTGTCTGTCTGAAGGCTTCACAGACATGGAGGGCAAAAAAAAAACTCAGGAGGTAACTTTTCCCTTTATTATATTCAAGTATATAATCCATATCATCATAGCATGTGCAGAGCTACAGCTACTACTACTGCTGTTACTTTTAATAATACTACTACCACTAATATTACTATCAGTGCAGTTCTAAGAGGTACTAGCAACTCTGGTATAGAGTCCTGCTGAAATGGAGTAATATTTTTAATTAATATGTCATAATGTTATTAATGTGATCAGGGGCGGACTGACAACTCATGGGGCCCCCAGGCAATAGGAGATTATGGGGCCCCCGGGCAATAGGAGATTATGGAGCCCCCAGGCAATAGATTATGGGGCCACACAGTATACACACACACAGTATACATACACAGTACACACACACAGTATACATACACAGTATACACACACAGTATACATACACGCAGAATACACATACACACACACACTGAAAAGGTACTGTAGAGGCGGGGCAGCTATAATCTTGGGATTTTTAGACCAAAAGGATGTCGATAAGGGACACTTCAGAGACAGAAACTAGTGGCATGGGGCCCTCGGGCAGTGTCCGAGTGCCCGAATGGTCAGTCCACCCCTGAATGTGATAATGATGCACATCTTATTTAAAAGTAATCTATAGTCTTAATTTTTTTTAAAGAAAATGAAATGGTTCTTATGTGAATTTAAACTTAGCGGTCATTTACTGATAACCACTAAAGGAAAATATACATGAATATATGAAAGCGCAAGCATAAAAAAAATATTAAATCAGATAAAAATTAGATTTAAGTAAATAAATCCCAAAATATACCCTTGCAGAAAAGATACCATAGCTCCCAAATTAAGTAAGACATTCTTTTTTTTTTTATTTCAAGACCCCAGTTAAGGATGTGAGTTAAAGCAATCAGAAAAACTGTCAAAATGTTAAATCCATTGAAAATTGCAGTCCGGGTAAGTTATAACAGGATGCAATTACACTCTTACAGGAAACAAGTAATCATTTAGTGAGCAGTGAAATAGCAAAGAATGGATTATACTGGGAGGAATGCTTTCATCATGCACCAAAACTACAAGCATCTAAGGCAATAACTTATTCTAAATGACAATGACAAGTATTTTTCAAATTAAGTACAACCTTGTTTACATTTTTCTCATTGGTCAAATAAACTATAAATTGCTTTTCCAGTTGACTCTACAGATTACATATTAGGAAGAACAATTAAGATGTAAAGATAACCAAAATTATTTTCTCTATTACAGTGTATAAAAGTATACAAAAATGTACAATATATATTAATATCCTGACTCATGTTTTAGCTAAAAGTGGGATTATTTACATTTGTATTCAGTAATCATATTCATGCTACAGAATTGCTTGAGGAGAGATGTTTCCTCTTGCATTACTAGCCAGCAATTAAATAGCTAGGGCTTAGCACAGTGCCTGCAATGCAGTATTTCAGCTCACTTTGACTCTGCAGTGAGACCTCCCGTATGGTGAATGCTGTAAGTGAAAAACAGCAAAAAGGACCATTAATGAACTGAAGTTATTTACTCACCCTGGGTGAACAATGTGCCTATATTCCAGAGACAATTACCTGCTCTGTCCACAGAAAGCCCACTCAGCAACTGCAAAGCTGACTATCTATAGCTATAACAGAACACCTGCAGCTGAGTTCCAGCTGTAACTTGATTCATATTTGTCATGAAGAACATGTAAGGCGGCAAAGGAAAGGTAAACTTCAACAAGGATATGCAAACAGCTAGCAGGGCATTTCAGGTCTGCTGTGGCCTCTCGATCCTAGACAGCTGGAGAACTAAGGGCTGCCCAAATAAATTTAAACAGAAACAGAGAACATACATGCGCCAAACCTTGCATTGCAGTAAAAATCGAATGCAGCTCTGCATAGAAAGAAACCAATCAGCTTTTAACTTCAGCTTGTTCAATAAGGCTTTGGCAATAAAGCCTGGAAGCTGACTGGTTTCTATGCAGAAGTACACCTGTTTTGCACTCTCAAATTTTAGTAAATAATCCCCCATGTATTTATATGACAACACTACACATCTCGTTCTCTTATTTCCTTAAAGGAACACTAAAGGCAATTTTTTTTTTTTTAAATAACAAACATGTTATACTTACCTCCACTGTGCAGCTCGTTTTGCACAGAGTGTCCCCTAACCCTGTCTTCTGGGGTCCCTCCGCGGCTGTCTCGGCTCCTCCTCGCAAAAGCTTTCCACCTTCATTCAAGCAAGCTCGCATGGTGGAAAGCTTTTGCGAGCGCGCTCCCGTGATACAGCGACGGGCATAGCCACCGACTGTATCACTCGGCCCCGCCCCCGGCGCGCCACGTCATCCGCTGTGATTGACAGCAGCGCCAGCCAATGGCTGCGCTGCTATCAATCCGTCCAGCCTAGTCAATCAACGGCCAAGTTGGGAACCGAAGAGGATCACGTGGACGCACGCGGGACTTTCGAGGGGTCAGGTAAGTAAAACGGGGGTTCGGGGGGGGGCCGGTACCGTCCGATGTTTTTTCACCTTAATGCATAGGATGCATTAAGGTGAAAAAACATTTACCTTTACAACCCCTTTAAAAATGTCACATTTGGTGACCTTCAATGTTACCCACTAACCGTGGTGATAACCCTCATCCTTGATGATTATCCCATCCTTGAGATTCTGGCCATTTTTCTGCTCATATGGATTGCGGCTTGTGGAGAAACCCTGATGGGTGTTACTTCCTCTTTGTTTCCCTGTAAAGGTTAAGCAAAATGGGCTACTATGCATCACATAGTATCCCATTATATGACACTTACCTGCAGGAGAAGCCCGCAATGTCCCCTTCTTCCTCGCTAGTAGAGAGCGGCCATTCTTCACCCCTCTTCCTCCTCCTTCGCTCTGTGACTGGTCAGAGTCGCGTTACGTTACTCCCATGCATGTGCACGGGAGCCGCCTTCAACGGCATGACCCAAAAAAGAAAGGGCACAGCGTACCCCTCTAACTCCGGCGCATGCGCAGGAGAAATCGCCGTAAGGGGCGATTTGCAAATATCTCCTAGACTCATTTCTCCAGGGTGTCTATCTTAAAAAAAATTGTCACGTGGCTTCATGGAAAAAAAATTCTGAACTTGAAATTAATCTAATCCTACTAGGAAATCTAGGATCCCTAACCCATTCTATTTTTCACTGTGAATAAAATATTGGTTTATGAGATTTGCCAATAATTCTGTTTTTATGCAGATTTTACGCCAGCATCCGAACTATTTTGGAATTGGGGTGGCACACTATATGTAGATAAAACTAATTTATCTTTACCAATTTTGGGGTTTTTACAAATTAGAAGTGGGTTAGTAGGTAGTGGGGCTGATTTGCTAAAACTGGAGAGTGCAAAATCTGGTGCAGCTGTACATGGTAGCCAATCAGCTTCCTAACTTCAGCTTGTTCAATTAAAGTGATACTAAAGGTTCCTCCCCGCTTCTGATAACCCCCTCTGGGAAGTGCTCTCCCAAAGGGGGTTACCTTGTGGGCGCACTCTCCCGTGTCCTGTATTGCGCGTCCCCAGACGCCCACTACAGGACTCGGCCCTCGTGTCACTGGAGATGATTGACAGCAGCACGAGCCAATGACTGCCCTGCTATCAATCTATCCAATGAAGAGCCGAGAAGACCGAGCAAAGGAAGAGCGCGTTCACGACTTTCCAAGGCCCAGGTAAGTAGAACGGGGGTGCCGGTGATCGTAAGATGTTTTTTCACCTTAATGCATAGGATTCATTAAGGTGACAAAACATGAACCTTTACACCCTTTAAGCTTTTACAGAAAAAAAACTGGAAGCTGATTGGTTTCTATGCAGAACCGCACCAGATTTTGCACTATCACATTTAACAGACAGATCATTTTAAACAAATACCCAAACTTACCCCCTGCCACAGTCGGTGTTCTCCTTTATACAGAAGCGTAGAGCTCTAAATAGGTGTAGATATCAAAACACGTCACCTAGCAAAACCAGAAGAACAAAAAAAAAAAAACATATGAATGAAAAGGTTTGGTTTCATGCAGTTCCATGGTTTTAATTTATTATATATATTTATTAATTATGAGGACATAAATAACAGGCTGTTTTGACATATATGAGAATGCAGTTTTATCAATTCAGTCATGTCAGTAATTTGTTTAATCCATAAAACAGCTGCCATCCCTCCAAAAAATTATTTTCTAAATGGTACTTTGTAGTAACACAGAGGACTCCTCTCCCTCCACAGACCCTTTGAAAATAAAAATTGTTAGCTGTCAAAATACAAAAATGATGGTATTTCCAGAGTTCCAAGGGATGTGACAGTTAAATACAATAGGGGAAAACTCAGGTTTAAAAATCGATTGGTTGTTGCTAGGCAATACAAGTCGTTTCTTTTTATTTTATATAATAAATAAGGACCACCCAAACTGCAATAGGCTATACAATATAAACTAAATATAATCCCTTTTAACCTGATGCAATATTTTCTTTCCCATCCGCTAAGTAAATGCACAGTTAATTTTGAAAACTAGCTAAATGATGAATAATTCTTAAAGATGGAAAGCTTCTGTTTGTCAGATGAAACATCCCTTGGCAGACAATTTTCAGTTAGTGGTAACTTAATATATTTTTATTGCACAACAGATGAAAAAAACAGAGGCTATTTAATTAGATAATTTCAACTACTGCCTGGCTTTGCCGTAAACATAATCCACAAGGCAATGGTTCTTAGTGATAATACCATTCTGGCTTGAAGGCTCTAGATAGCAATTTATATACCCTGTATTTCAAATTGTTTCTTTCTTTCTTGGGCAATGTCTACTATGGATTAGTGTTGCTCATGAATATTCGCATTGCGAATATTCGGCTCGAATATAGCATATTCGAGAAATCGCGCTATATTTCGAATTTCGCGGTGAATATTCGCAATTCCGAATATTCGCATTTTTTCAATTTGATTTTTAAAACAGATCACATCCTATCGACGTCTAAAAGCATTGCTGGTATGATTAGAGACCCTGGGCCGAGTAGCTAAGCTGAGGCGATCCTTTTATGTTGAAAAAAAAAAAATTGCGATTTTTCACTATTGCGAATGCGAAAATGATTGCGAATTTTCGATAACTGTGGTAGGAGAACTCTGATTGTCTCTGATGCAAAAGGGGGGGGCTTTGTGTATGTTTCTGTTATGAATATTTGTATGTTTGATATTATTTTTTTTTGTAAGAAGGAAAAAATTGCGCATACCTTAAAAAAAGGGGAGAATACAGCAGCAACTCAAAAATGTTATACAACATAATTTAATACAAGACAGAAAATGGAGTCGCTCTACAAGAATAAAAAATATGTCTAGTGACAAGACATGTGGGCAAATTATAAAATAAGCAAGCGCAAATAACTTGTGAAATACACAGTGAAACAAATATATAAAGAAATATAGTCCCAATAATAGAAAAATAATCTTTCATAAAAATGTCTTTGATATGTGAAGTGAAAAAAAGTCCAAAGCATGCAGCATGAACGTGTTCAATCTTCAAGGTGTTTGATTGACAAACGGCTGTGACAGATGGATAGAGTAAAGAATCACCATCAATGCAAAACACTTTTTATTTTCTATTGTAAAATATCAAGAATATTCTGAGCCAATCAGAGTGCTCCTTCTGCATTTGCCGAATATTCGCAATTATTTTGTATTGTAAAATATCAAGAATATTCTGAGCCAATCAGAGTGCTCCTTCCGCATTTGCCGAATATTCGCAATTATTTTGTATTGTAAAATATCAAGAATATTCTGAGCCAATCAGAGTGCTCCTTCTGCATTTGCCGAATATTCGCAATTATTTTGTATTGTAAAATATCAAGAATATTCTGAGCCAATCAGAGTGCTCCTTCTGCATTTGCCGAATATTCGCAATTATTTTGTATTGTAAAATATCACGAATATTCTGAGCCAATCAGAGTGCTCCTACAGCATTTGTCGAAATTGCGCAGTAAATATCGCATTCGCATGTTGCGATATTTCGATAAAATATCACGAATATTCTGAGCCAATCAGAGCGCTCCTCCAGCATTTCTCGAAATTGCGCAATAAATATCGCATTCGCATGTTGCGATATTTCGATAAAATATCACGAATATTCTGAGCCAATCAGAGTGCTCCTACCGCAGTTATCAAAAAATCGCAATTATTTTCGCATTCGCAATAGCGAAAAATCGCAATCATTTAATTTCGATAAAATATCCCGAATATTCGAATTTAGCGAATATATCTCGAATATTCGAATATATATTCGAGATATATCGCGAAATCGAATATGGCATATTCTGCTCAACACTACTATGGATGCAGCAAATGTGTTTGCATACATCCGGGGGACACTCTCAGGTCTGAAGTGAGATCATTAAGGTCTACTCTGCCTGCACCTGTCAAGTTTTGTTGGTTTAGGTACATTTACATAACATACAATTTAATGTGATTTTAAAGGCAGAAGGTTTTGTATCTTAATGCATTCTATGCATTCTTTTTTTTCTCATTCAAGTTTAAGTTTATTTTCAGAAAAAAAAGAAAATACAATAAAATAAAAATAGTGGGAGATATATCAATGACATATATAAATGTAAACAATAAAATACATTTTGTATCAAATATTTCCTTGTTCACTACCTCCTCTCTTTTTATCCATCACGTCTATAGGCATAGTATCATTTAAATGAGAAAGGAAATATAAATAATTAGAAAGAACAAAAATATCTTAAATAATAAATTATATTTAAAAAGATTTCCCTATTTATCAGGGAATCCATAAACCTCTTAATATTATCCAAAATATTAAAGAACTTGATGAATATACCAGATCATTCATTTGGATCTACTAAAAGGTCTCTAGAACACCTCCACCCCTCCGACACCCCTTATGTGATCATTCTGTGCCAACGAAGTAGAGTAATCCCTTCAATCCAACCTCCCTACAAAAACTAAAATCGGATCAAACTGGTATCAGAAGATACATTTTTAAAATCTTCAATTAATCTAAAATTCCCCCAAAAAAAGAGGGAATTCTATGAATATGTATATATAAACATATCCTCCTAAAGTAAAACGCATGGAGGAAATAATATACTAAGGATATCACCCTTATGGGTAAAAAAAAGAAAAAAGAAGTAAAAATTTGAAAAAAAAGAAAAAGAAGAATGAAAGAAAGAAAGGATAGAGAAAGAAAAAAATAGAAGATCAAGAGAAATAGGTAGCCTGCCTGCCAATAGTTCACATCAGTCTGAAGCAATAGCTATCATTATATTCATAGGGCATAGGTGATCCCCATGTATTTTAACCAAGGTTCCCAAACTTCATGGAACTGAGTAGATTTATCCAACATTGAACTAATTCTTTTTTCTTGTTCCATAATCCATGTGACCTTTCTTTTCATGTGTAATATGGAAACCGTTGTTTTTTTCCAAGCAGCTGCGATAGTGATTCTGGCACCTGTCATAATAAATAGAATAAGCTGCCTGGTAACCTTTGAAATCTGTGGTACCAGTCCGTTAAGTAAAGCAATTGTTGGAGACTGATGCAAGTTACAGCCTTTGACTCATCTGACAATATTAAACACCTTATTCCAGTATTCCCGTATATTGGGGCATTCCCACCAAATATGAATCATAGATCCCAATCCTTGGCAATCTCTAAGGCCTAGTACACACGAGAGGATTTATCCGCGGATACGGTCCAACGGACCGTTTCCGCAGATGAATCCTCTCGAGGATTTCCACGGATTTGGATCCGATGGAGTGTACTCACCATAGGATCGAAATCCGCGCCGAAATCCCATCGCGATGACGTGTCGCGCCGTCGCCGCGATGATGACGCGGCGACGTGCGCGACGCGGTCATATAATGAATTCCACGCATGCGTCGAATCATTACGATGCATGCGGGGGATCCATTTGGACGGATTGATCCGGTGAGTCTGTACAGACCAGCGGATCAATCCGTTGGGATGGATTCTAGCGGATAGATTTGAAAGCATGTCTTCAAATTTTTATCCGCTTTAAATCCATCCCAGGGGATAAAAATCCGCGGAAACAGATCCGCTGGGTTGTACACACCAGCGGATCTATCCGCTGGAACTGATCCGCAGATCAATTCCAGCGGATAGATCCTCTCGTGTGTACGGGGCCTAAAGCACAAGGGTGAGGATGACGGATACATTGAGACCAGTTTAAGAGGAACTAAATACCATCTGGTAAAAATTTTCACATTAGCCTCTATAAGATATACTCATAAAGAGATATACTCATAAAGCCCTTAATAGATCTGATATAGTTTTTATACCAATCCGTTAAGTCCCATTCATCCTTAAGTTCTCTTTCCCAAGCCAGCATATGAGGTAATTTGTTGTTATTTGTTGCAAGCGATTTATAAATAACTGAAATATTACCTCTCCTAGTCAAAGCCTGGTCACATTATATTCATATGGTGTTAAAAGTCCAGAGATTGATTCGTCATTCCATAGACTCTGAACATAGTCATATAATTGAGAAAATCTAAATCTTTCTGAAAGAGGAAGACCAAGATTATCTATAAAATGTTGCTCAGGAAGGGGACCTGTATGTGAAAAGAAGGGTCCTATATGGTACAACCCTTTATCATGCCACCATTTGAAGGAATCAACATTAATTTTAGAAGTAAAGGATGGGTCTTGAAGTATATTCGACAAAGGTCGACCTTTTTAAATTAGAGAAGGGTTGTTTTTAAGTGAATCCCACAGGACTAAAGACTGAGATAGAGTCGGCGATAATATAGAAGGCCTGTTTTTGGTAGTACTCCACAGTAAATTTTCCATTGTAAAAATCGGAGATGCCTGTTCTTCTATATCAATCCAATCTGGACGGTCATTTTTAAGATAAACTTCCGATAATTGCGCTAATCTAGCCGATTGATAATACCATAATAAGTTTGGAACCACCAGGCCTCCCTGTTCAGGTAAATTAAAAAGACTACGAGATGGAAGGCGTGGACCTTTCTTGTTCCAAATAAACTTGGTAATCTTACCTTGAAAGGATTTCAAATGACATTTTATTATTGGTATAGGTAATGATCGAAAAAGATATAATAGTCTAGGGAGAAGAGTCATCTTGACAGAATTAATTCTGCCAATCCAGCCTATAATCAATAGAGAAACTGTGGATTCAGAAAGCGAAACATTGAGAGCCCTAGATTTGACTATATTTACAGTGAGACCCGAAACTTTAGAGAATTCGTCCAGCAGAGAATAGACTTCAGGAAGGGATGTCGCAGGAGAGGTCACAAAAAGCTATAGGTCGTCCGCAAATAAGGCGCATTTATGTTCCCTTTTGGCACAATGAACTCCCCTGATATTTGAGTTACTACGAATAGCTATAGCCAGAGATTCAATAACAATTGCAAATATCAGGGGAGATAGAGGACATCCCTGCCTTGTGCCCCTTTGACACCGCCATCTACGAGTGCTGACAGTTATGCACACTATGTTTACTATAGATATCCCTGATCCTAACTCCAAGCCAGCCTGCAGTCATGAATAAGTGAGCACGGCATCCTTGGATTCAGGTGAACATCCTTTAGGTTTGTACGCATCCTCAGTTGGCAACTGTCACTTCTTGACCAACAGCACAGACAACAGTATACACTAATGAGGCCATGAATATGATCTGCTTATTTATTATTGCTTGTGCTCTCTAGGGACTTGCACACATCCATGCGTACCCAAATTCATGTACACAGTATTCTTGCTTTGACCAGGCTGTTACTAACATTAATGGTCACTGTTACTGTGCTCGGAGCTGATTGCTTCTTTCTACAATTATTTTTTCATAAAACGAAGCCTTCAGCTATTAGGTGGTAGAGGGACAGACTGATAAATTATGCTCATGCATGCAATTTTTTTTAAGTACATCTATCATGGTGTACCATGCCTAAAATAGCCCAAGAAATAAAAATAACTTCATGAGAACCCCGGGGCCTCAAAACCCAGGGCACTCTAAATATGCAATTTTCAACACTTCTGAGCAGTGCTGATACTGGACATTGGATTTTTTGTTTGCTGTAAGGCAAAAATGTGGAATTTACATATATTGTTTGAAGAGATTACTTAAAGGATCACTAAAGGAAATTTTTTTTTTTGCTGAAATGACTGTTTACAGGGTATAGAGACATAATAGTTAACTGATTCCTTTTAAAACGATTAAAAATAGATAAAAATCAATCATATAATGTGCCTCTAGATGCAAAAACAAAACTGAAACTAGTTTAGTCTGTGCATGTTATTTCATGCCTCTGTGCTGGACAGTGCCATAGAGAGTCATGGCTAGGAAAACGAAACTAAAATCTCCCATGACTTTTTTCATACGGAGCCAGACAACCAGGACGTGTCCAGAACAGAGCAGTATTACAGCAACATCAGAGCAAAAACGAGCAATGAGGACATGAAACCAGGACTTCAGTAAGGTAAAGGAAGCTATTTAGCTAAAAAAAAAAATTCCTTTAGTGATCCTTTAATTTTGTACAAGCTTTTGTAAGACCCCTTTCACAATGAGGGCGTTTTGCAGGCGCTATAGCGTTAAAAATAACACCTGCAATCTGCCCTTAAACAGCTGCTCTATTCATTCCAGTGTGAAAGCCAGAGGGCTTTCACACTGGAGCGGTGTGATGGCAGGGCATCAGAAAAAGTCCTGCCAGCAGCTTCTTTGGAGCGCATTAGGAGCGGTGAACTCACCGCTCCTAATGCGCTCCTGCCCATTGAAATCAATGGGCAGCGCCGCCATACCGCCGGCAATACGGCGCTGTAGCGGCTCATTGTGGGCGGTTTTAACCCTTTCCCGGCCGCTAGCGGGGGTTAAAAGCGCCCTGCTAGCGGCCGAAATGCAGCGAAAATCCGACGGTAAAATAGCGGCGTTTTACCACTATTTTACCACCGACGCTATGGGCAGTGTGAAAGGCTTGTAACTTATTTATACTCTTATAAACTATGTTTGTTTTTGTAGAATAACTGATTCATTATGTACATAACGGGCCCTGGATCCTGAGGAATCAAGTTTTTTTGCAAAACACATTGTTCCTAAAAGTCAGACATCACATATTGGTTATATACTTATGATCAGTATTTGTATCAAGCTACGTGTGTGCTTTTTGTCATTTTCATTTATTAATGAAAAAAATGGTTTTATCTATTTGTGTGATTTCCTGAAGGAACATATAAAGTCCCATTTATTCTTTGTATATTGGGAATATGAGAGCTCTCCAATCCAATATTGGGCCTACCCCTCCATCTTTCTGTTGTTTCATACTGACCCATCACTATGACAGGGTTCCTTACAGGCCATTCGGAAGGTACAAGATGTGGAACAGGAGCAATTGACCTTGCTGGGAAGTGTTTTTATTTTCCTATTAATAGGCCCTGGGATCCAGGCCTGAGGGGCCTTGTGAGTCAAACATAGACACCTGTAGGGAACTGAAGGTGCCTGCTTTTGATTTATTTGGCCAGTTTAGATACTTGTAGGCCATGACGGTGTATATTAAAGCCTTCTGGTAAGAACTGCACCAGAACGACAAAATACCGAACATCCTGAACTCTTGATGTGGGTGAAAATACAGACTGTCCTGATACACAAGAACAGCCATCACTGTGTTAGGGAATCTATGGTCTTTTACAATTTAGTTAGTCTTATTTTTAACACTGAGATGCTCTGGTCCTTTGGATTGCTGAGATCAAAGGAAAATAATGAAAATAAAAAACTCACAATGCAAACACACTGTCTGGAGGAGTCTATTGATGTTTTACATTCATATTATCTGATATAAACACGGTATTATCTGTGGAAAGAATTCCTCAGAAGTGTTTTTTGAAGGATAATAATACAAATTACTAAACTGACTTGCTGTCTGTAGCATATCCTGTAGATTAGAACCACTTTACATGGTGAAGTTGAGAAAAGGACAACGAATACTCTCCAATACTGGCCATACAGTTCACAATTTTGTTGGCAATTTTCAAAGTTTTCCATTAGCAACAACTGTATAAAATTCATTGATTTAGAGCACACATGGCTTAAATTGGGATGGAGATAAAAAGTACAGTTGGTTAGAGACAATGCATGGCATACTTCTTTTAATACTAAGCTCTGTTAAAAAAATATATATATATTTTTGGAAATGTGCACTGTAAAAATGAATCGCCACTAATGAAGTGTGTGCCATTTGTGTATGCTGCTGTGTTTGTAAAAATGTTTGCTTTTATTTAGCTCTTACAATACAGTCAAAGCGGAGGTTGACCCTAAAAAACAACTTTCTACCATGCCATCCAGCATACTAGCGTCAGCTACAGTATGCCTTTATTTTATTTTTTGCGCTGTACTCACAGTTTAATCCATTCGTTTTGTTTCAGAGTCCCCGCGGGGAGTAGGCGTTCCTATGAAGAGGGGAACATGATTGACGGCCGGCTATGGCGCGTCACGCTTCCCGAAAATAGCCGGAGTAGGACTCGGCTCTTCACGGCGCTATACTGCGCCTGCGCACCTACTAGGAGCTGATTGCGCAGGCGCCGTGAAGAGCCAAGTCCTATTTCGGCTATTTTCGGGAATCGTGACGCGCCATAGCCGGCCGTCAATCATGTTACTCCCTCTTTATAGGAACGCCTACTCCCCGGGGAAGTCTGAAACTTAACTAATGGATTAAACTGTGAGTACAGCGAAAAAAATCAAAATAAAGGCATACTGTAGCTGACGATAGTATGCTGGATGGCATGGTAGACAAACATTTTTTTTTTTTTTTTTAGGGTGAACCCCGGCTTTAACGCTGAATTTGTGATGCAGAGACTCTGTTACCCCGGGAATTTGCTTGAAACCTTGCCCATTAAGAAAATGTCTTATGCCGCATACACACCATCACTTTATGTGATGAAAAAAAACGACACTTTCTGTGAAGTAAAAAATTACGTTTTTGAAACTTCAATTTTCAAAGACGAAGTTGCCTACACACCATCGTTTTTCTCACAATGTTCTTGCAAAGTGAGGTTACGTTCCACCACGTTTTACCATTGAAGCTTGCTTCATAAGTAGCTTCTGGGCATGCGTAGATGAAAAAACGTCTTACAAAACAACGTTTTTTGCTACACACGGTCAATTTCTGTGAAGTAAAAAGTGCACTTTTGAAAAACGACACATAAAATTGAAGCATGCTTCAATTTTTTTTTGTCGTTTTTTACAAGACATAAAACGACGTTTTCCCCCACACACAGTCAATTAAAGTGACGTTTTTAAAAACGTCATTTTTTTTCATCACATAAAGTGATGGTGTGTACGCGGCATAACATTCTGTAAATGAAAACAGTATAGATGAATTTTATGATCTGCCCTGCTCCAATCACAAAACACCTTGCATTCTGTTAGGTGACTGAAAATGTTTTCTCAATGTATGAGGTGCAGATCAAGACTCCCTGTGTATAAAAAAGTTTTTAAAACATATTAGCAATAGTATTGCTCAGGTCAGACTTGAGCTCCTTTCTGGGACAGAAAGGCATAACCCCTTAAATTCTCTATCCTTCTGCATCCACACACTAGTAGCAGGACACCCTGTGTTTCCTAGTGACTTCCTGAGCATGTCTTTAGTGATCCTCTGTGACACCTGTGTTATCACTTGTTTGTGACTCCCTGCGTATTCCAGCCTGCAACCTGCAACCAGTGCCTGTGTGTTTCCCTGTGTGTTCCAATCAGAAACTTGGATCCCAGCACCTGTGTGATTCTCTGTGCACTCCAGCCTATAACTAGCTTACCCATACCTGTGAGTTCTTTGTGCACCCCAACCAACATCCAATATGGGACTCTCTGTGTACCACAGCCAACAACCTACATTCCAGCTGCTGTGTGAATTTTTGAGACCCTGGACCTTCTAAGGTCTCTCACCTTCATTATTCGAGTGGGCCCACTGAACTATCTGTGTCTTTTTCTATCACCCCTGTGTCTACCCCAGCTGTTTTACCCAAGCCCTGGTCAGCCAATCTGCCCTTAGTGGGAATGGATTCCCAAATCTTGACAAATTTCATCAGGACTGCTTGACACTGCAAGACTGTATGGCTAAAGGTTGGAATTGCAGATTAAAGAGGATGTCCGCTGAAAAAAAAAAAATCAAAAGTCAGCAGCTACAAATACTGCAGCTGCTGACTTTTAATATCGGCACACTTACCTGTCCTGGAGTCCAGCGCCGTCCGCAGCAGAGGACGATCGATCGCTCATCACTCTGCTGCCCCCCCGCCATCCTCGGTGAGGGAACCAGGAAGTGAAGCACTGCGCCTGCTGATTGGCTCCCGCTGTGCTCTGGGAGCCGAGTGTTCCCAGAGCACAACGGGGAAAGGACAACGGGAGGTGACGTCCTGCCCGCAGTCTGCCCGCAGACTGTGGCCGGAAGTGGGTGCAAGTACCTGTCTTTAGACAGGTATCTGCACCCCCCTCCCCCCTGAAAGGGTTCCGATCAGCGGGAGTTCCACTTTAGGGTGGAGCTCCGCTTTAAATAACCCTATGTTTTAAGTTTTACATGTCTATGTCTGTTTGTAAACTGGTAACATTTCTAAATAAGTCGATAGAGAAAATTGAGTACTGTCCGTGATTTTTCTCTGTCGCAATTTCACTAATACGGCTACAATCATTGTAGTCAAGTATAAATAAGTCGATAAAAGTAGTCTGCTATCTACAGTATACAGTATAATTGTCAGAATTTTTTGCTTTTAGAAACTCTGAATAAAAATGTGTCTCTCAATATCAAAATGCCTTTCCCTGTTACTTGCCATTAAAATAGAATCTGTCATTAACATAAAGGTTTGTGGTTTTTGCATTAATAAATTCTCAATGAGAAACAGACAGCAGTAGCTTTTGACACTAAAAATTTGTCCTATTATCCATCATTCTCATATTCGACCCTGCTGCACTGGCAAAAGTGATTTACCTGCAATAGAAGCATTTTAATACATACATCTCCAGCTGCCTAAGCCGCCAAACACTGATTTGATGAAGAGTCCCCATAGTCTGCTGAGTCTTTTGAGAGTGTTGGCCTACTGTGTGCCCTGCAGTGTTCAGTGGTTCCTGTCACATGATTTCTCATCAACAGACCAGCGTTTGGGGGTATGGGATGTGTTAGAGGTAAGTATTCATGTTCTTATTTTGCAGGTACAGTACATATCTTTTGCCAGTTCAATTTTCACGACAGGGTCACTTTAAATGCAACCAGTACTGAGGATTTATAGCACAGGTGTCAAACACAAGGCCTGCGCGCCGAATTCGGCCCTCCAGGCCATTTCATGTGGCCCTCGCACCTCTCCTGCAGCTGCAGGAGAGCTCCAGCCCTCCCCTAGTCCTACTCTAGACCCTTACTTTCTGCTTTCAAGCAATGCATCCAGCTTCTTCCCAGTAGCAGAATAAGGAAAGGGGGTACACTGTAATGTAAGGGAGAGTGGGGGACTCAACTTCTGATGGTGGGGTGGCTCTTGACATCTAATATATGGGGAAATCCAATCTTACAGCTACAACCAGCCCTTTTGAGGGCAATCATAATGCTGATGCGGCCCACAATGAAATTAAGTTTGACACCCCTGATTTATAGAGTTTGTCTTTGCTGACCTCTCCCCCCCCTTTCTAAAAATATGAATTTTCTGGCTGTCATGCTGATCCAATGGCTGCAGAATTTTCTGACTATGCAGATTTTTAGATCTCACTTCTGCCAATCAACTTGTATTTTCAGAAGAAAATCAACAAAGGACATCCTTCATATTCCTTTCATTATACACGTTTCCTTTAAGAGGCATGTCAAAATCTTAATTTCAAGAAACAGCTTTAAAGATAAAGTAAATGTACTCACTAACTGTTGTAACTGCCCCTAATTCCTTCCATTGTGTTTAGCTTGCTAGAAAGTGCATGTAGCATCAAAGGATAACAAAATCAATAGATCACTTTGAAGACCACACTCTCAGTATACAAAGTATTGATTCAAATTCTAAAAAGACCAAAACTGCATCAAGATGCACCATGGGAACACCTGGCATTTAAAGTTAAGATCATCAACCCTGACATTTTGTACTCAAAGGGACCTACTGATCATTATTTGATGTTAGTCGACATTATATTCACATGACCTGTAACTACAGCTTGTGCAGAATGGAAATGTAATCGTTTTCTACGGTTACAGCTACATTAAAGTGAACCCATGCTTAGTCCATGCAGGACAAAGCAACAAGTTCCCAATAATCTCTCCTCCCCAGTAGTACCTTGTACTCCCATGCTGCTTTGTTTAGCCACTGGCCATGAAATGAAGCCCCCTCTTTAAAATTTACAAGTTGCTGGAGTTATAGCTTCCTCTGGGCTATGGGCTTCCCATGTAGCAGCACTGATTTACAAAGGGTTGTCACATGGCTGGGTCACACAGTCTTCCCTACTCAGATCTACTGGGTATTTCTTTCAGCTCCTGGCACAGAACAGAATGGAGGGGGAGCAGAAGAAAGATTAGTATATAGAGATGGGGATGTGTGTCTGGGGGTGGTGGTGGATGGTGTGGGGAAGAAGCAAATACAATTATTTCCTCCTGCAGCTCTATTGTATTCTGCCGGTGGGGGGCTTTTCTGGCCAGAAAAATACAATGATTACTGCTAGCAGCTATAGCCGCTGACTGTAATTGAATGCAGAAAAATCTGACAGGCTTGTTGTACCCGAGTCATACAACATCTCATAGGAAACATCGCTGGTATTGATTTTTTATTAATTCCTTTCTTACTGCTTTTCCGGCTCCTTGTACTGTCCTGCCTATGCTCCTGAAGCTCTCCTGTTCCCCCTCACCATTGCTTTAGAAAGAGCAGTGTATGTTAGTTGCACTCACATGCACACCTCTATGAATAGTATAAATCCCACACTGCATAGAATCTTGATTACAAATGCCAGTTAAGCTTGTTGTGCAAAGTATTTGAATTAAGTGTGAGAAGCTTCTTGGATGCAGAGAATATTTTACTTTCATGGAGGATTAGCAATGCATGTCTTACAGCATTAGAAAAATGAAACTGGAACCAGGAGCATACAACTACATGCACTGAGGAACGATAACACTTCCTCTAAATACATTACCATAGATACACACTACACTGCCACCTGTTAGATAGACAGGTATAATGCATACACTATATATAGTTCACAGTACTTTACATTACATGTTGTTGTTCTTCCAACACCCCTTCTCAACAGCATGTGGTTTGTCAAATTATATTCAGCTTCTTCTGGAAATAACTATCATGTTCCTTCAACAAAGGCCTGAGTGCATTAGCAGTCATCTCTTTTGACAGGCAGTATTGAATGTTAATAACACCTTGCTCTTGATTGTCCCTCAGTAGGTGATACTTGACATTGATGTGTTTGGTCCTAGGATTGATCCTTTCTGATTGCAAAAGCTTTATACATCCCTGATTGCCTTCAAAAATGGGAATTTGACATGGTTTTGACATGTCTATCCAAAAGTTGAAGAATCCATATTGCTTCTTAACACGAGTGTGCTGCTACAATGTACTATCCTTCAGTTTAAGATAGAGCGACAGTTACTTGCTTTCGACTAGACCAAATTATGGTTCCTTCCCTATACTGGAAAATGAATTAATTTGTGGATTTGTGGTCTGTACAGTCACTGACCCAATCAGCATCCACATATCTGACCAGTGTTGGATTTGATGTTGCTGGTAACTTCATCTGAATTGTTTCTTTGAGGTATTGTATCACTTTTTTATTATGTTCCAGTTACGCTGACAGGGAACTAAAACTTTCCTGCATAGTATGCCCACTGCTGAGGTTCTGTCTGGTCTTGTCACAGTAACAGTTTGCTGATTGCTCTGCGATACGTGTCATTGTTTGGTAGCAAGTTTTCTGCTTCAATGCTCTTTTAATAGCTTGGTTCCATAGGAGTTTTCACTTCCTTCGCATTTTGCATATGGAATTGATTTCAGAGATTTTCTGAGATTGGTTGAGAAGATAACTTCTTCTCTCTCTATTTGGATTCCCAGATAGTAGCTAATGTTCTCTAGGGTTTTTATTCCAAAATTTTCTTTCAGCTTGTGAACTAGCTGATTGTAATCCCCTTTTTGTTCAAAACAGGTTATAATTAGAGTTGAGCGGACACCTGGATGTTCGGGACCGAACCCGAACCCGACTTTGACCTGAACCCGAACCCCATTGAAGTCAATGGGGACCCGGACTTTTGACTACAAAAATGTCTCTAAAAAACTAAGGGAAAGGGCTGGAGGGCTGCAAATGGCAGCAAAATGTCGGGAAGAGCATGGCAAGTACTCTGGAAATAAATGTGGATATGGAAATAACTTAACCACTTAAGCCCCGGACCATATTGCTGCCTAAAGACCCAAGGGGTTTTTACAGTTCGGGACTGCGTCGCTTTAACAGACAATTGCGCGGTCGTGCGACGTGGCTCCCAAACAAAACTGGCGTCCTTTTTTCCCCACAAATAGAGCTTTCTTTTGGTGGTATTTGATCACCTCTGCGGTTTTTATTTTTTGCGCTATAAACAAAAATAGAGCGACAATTTTGAAAAAAATGCAATATTTTTTACTTTTTGCTGTAATAAATATCCCCCAAAAACATATATAAAAACATATTTTTTCCTCAGTTTAGGCCGATACGTATTCTTCTACCTATTTTTAGTAAAAAAAAAATCGCAATAAGCGTTTATCGATTGGTTTGCGCAAAATTTATAGTGTTTACAAAATAGGGGATAGTTTTATTGCATTTTTATAAATTTTTTTTTTTTACTACTAATGGCGGCGATCAGCAATTTTTTTCGTGACTGCGACATTATGGCGGACACTTCGGACAATTTTGACACATTTTTGGGACCATTGTCATTTTCACAGCAAAAAATGCATTTAAATTGCATTCTTTATTGTGAAAATGACAGTTGCAGTTTGGGAGTTAACCACAGGTGGCGCTGTAGGAGTTAGGGTGCACCTAGTATGTGTTTACAACTGTTTGGGGGTGTGGCTGTAGGAATGACGTCATCGATCGTGTCTTCCCTATAAAGGGAATGACGCGATCGATGCGCCGCCATAGTGAAGGACGGGGAAGCCGTGTTTACACACGGCTCTCCCCGTTCTTCAGCTCCGGGGAGCGATCGCGACGGAGCGGCTATAAACAAATAGCCGCGCCGTGGTCCCGGATCGCTCCCCGAGCGGACCCGACCTCCGCATGTAGCGGGGGGGGTCCCGATCGGACCCCCCACCCGCTAATAGGCGAGGACGTACGTGTACGCCCATGTGCCTGTACGTGCCATATTGTGGACGTATATGTACATGCGGGGGTCGGGAACTGGTTAAAATAACATACAAAAATTAAAATAAAAAATATAATGATTTTTGACCTTTGAGGACGAGGTCCATACAGTTTTGTTCAAAATTATTGAACCCCCCAATGCTGTAAAGGGTTTTAGGGAATTTAGTGTACATTTGTAATTGTAAAAAAGAAAAAAAGAAAAAAACAGTGCAGCGCTAGTGAGTGATATTGTGCTCATATAAATTAATAATAAACAAAAAAAGTCATTCTGGAATAAACTGAAAATATAGCCAGAATAGGAAAAAACATAAAAATGCAGATGGATATATGAAGAAAAAGTCTTAAAAAGCCACGAAACAAAGTTCATATGACTCTATCCAGTAATTTTCCTTGTGAAAGAGAAGTGGATTGTGCAGACAATGTGAAAGACTCTTGATTGATGTGAGGTAAGCTGTCACCAATACACCCGTGAGGAAGGATAAGATTGCCTGCTTACCAGATGAAAAGACTGTTTTGCATCAGTCTAATAGGGCCTGTGGGAAGTCTGGTCTCCCAATACCTTAGCCGTCAAGATAACCACGGTATAGCTCAGCATACAATCCGAATAGTCATAAACCAAAAAAAAGAGAAGAAGGACCTCTCATAGCGTATAACGTTTAAAAATAAAAGAGGGTTTAATAAAAATTGCACTTACAATTAGGCAATATAAATACAGCATGGATAGCAAAACGTCTCCGATCTCTTGTTCCGATGCTTTTGGTTTTTGTTTATTTACATTTGTAATTGTATTCAGAATGAAATCCTACAAGGACTTCATAAAGAACCATATGCAACTAATATGACATCAATTGGTTTTGTAATACAGTAGTAAATGCAAAATTCAAGGCAATGGGCACAAAATATTTCAGCAAACTCTCCCTGACTATGTACTTGACAGAAACACAGCATATCACAGGTGCACAGGTGGTGTGGCAGGTGTACTGCTGTTGAAATATTCAGAGTCACCTATAGATTGCAAACTGCCCCTATAGTTGAACAAAATTCCTAAACTATATGAAGCACAGCAGATGTCACAGGAATAGAGTGCTTGTTGATATTTCTGGAGCAACATACACCTAAAACTGTCCCTATGATTCAGCAACCTTTCCCTCACATAAGTGAAGCAGTGACAACGAGCCAGATGCCATAAGTTGATTCAGATATCAAAGAAATAAAATGTGCTTCTTGATATTTCTGGAGCAGCATAGCAGCATAGACCTAACACTTTCCCTGAGCAGATTCAGCAACCTTTCCCTCACATAAGTGAAATACAGTGAAAACGAGCCAGATACACCTAAGACTTTCCCTAAGCAGCAGATTCCAGCAGCCTTTCCCTATCTAGAGTGAAGCAGAGTGACGATCTGTGCTGTGTGCCTCTATCTAATATAGAGGCACGTCACATGATGGGTCACATGCTGCACTGGCCAATCACAGCCATGCCATAAGTAGGCATGGCTGTGATCAGTTCCCAGTCACAGTAGTAACACGAATGACGATTGGCTGCCGTGCAGCGCGCCAAAACATACCCGAACTCCGAACCCGAACTTTTTCCAACTATTCGGGTTCGGGTCCGGGTTCGGGAAAAACCCAAAGTCCGTACCGAACCCGAACTTGATTCCTGAAGTAGAGACAGGGGTCTGCTTTACTTCTTGAGAATCCCTCTCTGGTAAGCACTTTGTTCACTTTCTCATTCCACATGCCTTAGATGCTCTTATGAAGTTTACACACAAGGTTGTCTCCTTGCTCAAACCCTGGTGGTTGCTCCATGTAGAGGTCTTCCTAATGTCTCCATATAGGAAAGCATTTTTAACGTCTAGGTGTTTGACTTGCAAGCCCTTCCCGGCAGCAAAGCTAAGAAGCGATCAGATGGTGGAGTGTTTTTTTTACGACGGGAGCAAATGTTTCATCGTAGTCTTCACCATATTTTTGGAAGTAAGCCCTGGCTACTAGTCTGACTTTGTATCTGTGGATATTCCCTTCTGCGTCTGACTTTACTTTAAAAGTCCACCTACTTCCTATAGTTTTGCAGTTAGGAGGGAGCTCTGTGAGTGTCCAGGTTTTATTTTCAATCTTCAATTCTCTTTCTGCTGCCTTTCTCCATTTATTGGCTTCACGTTTTGGAAGTTTGTTATATTTTAACAGGATGTTGGTTTAAGTATGCTGTGTGTTTTGACAGTGCATGACACCTTGCGGGTTGGTATCCCCTTTGTAGTCCGGATGGATCGTCTGACTTCAGGCAGGTCAGCAGGATCTGGTGGGGAACTTGGTTTAGGTATTGTGAGTTCTACCTCTTATTCTGATTCCTGCACAGGTTCACTTTGGTCGACCTTTTCTCTGTTCTTATGTAAATAAGCTTGTCATCTTTCACTAGTAAGCTTATGGTTGCTTTTGCCTGTCTATCCTTCCTATCCCAGTCCTCCGTCTCTCCATTTGTGGGTCTGTCTGTATTCAGCACTTGCCACAAGTCATCCTTGTTCAGAAACATTTCTAGTTTAAACTTCAACAGCTGGTAATTGGCATTGTCCATCTTTTCATAGCTACATGTTGTTGTTCTTCCAACAAAGCTGAGGGAAGGAGTAAAGCACTGCCATGTACAGGCTGACAGCATCTACACCTACTTTTAGTTCATCTCAAGAGCAAGCATGAGAGGGTGGCTACATTCCACATAAAATGGGACTATGAAGTACGAAAGTAGCCACTTTCTAGCAGGAAGTTAAATCAGAAAAGCAAGATCGTGATTATTGGGAGAGCCGATGGCAGAACAAGTTGTTTGATGTTTTTGAATTAAAAATGCATAATGGCATACATACAGCATACAGTAGAGTTGTGTGTCACTTTAAACTATGGAAAAAGAGTATAAAATAAAAATTGGATGTAAACAACATTAAAGTGTTTGCTATTTAATCCAGTTATACAGTGTAGCCATTAAAAGTGATTAAATGTATTTTTAAATAGCTACTCAATCTGTCTTTGTATTAGCTTCCTGTAATCTTCTAGCATTTAGACTGGGAAAGGAAGACAGAGTTCTGTAAGCTAGTATCTGTTTGGAATCTAAAACTGACGGAACAGAGACTTACATTTAGCATTTTTGGCAGGTAAGATATCTTACGTATTTCAACTACACTTACAATTTAATTTCTGTTTTAAGTATTAAGAAATACCAGTGGGATAGTTACACATGTCAGAGACTGCACTCTGCTCTAGAATCTCTTTAGTTAAACTATCTAAATTTAAAGCTGGAACCAATTACTGCCTCTGGATTTTGTGCTCATTTGCATAGTATTACCCATAATTCCTATTACATTTAGCTAATCTCTTCCAAATTGAATCTCGGCTCAGCAGACGCACACTGAGCTGAGGCCTTTGTGTTGGATAAAGTGCAGTATGTGGATAGGTCACAAAATCACACATCAGGACTCTCCCACCTTAAAGCCTTCTTAGGAGAGGTTTTTGGTTGTTAATGTTATCACATCGTCCGCCTCATTTGTCCTGCAAGCTAAGAATTAGTTTTATAAATATTTATGCACAGTAATTATTGCACAGAGAATGAATGTTGTGGCTTCTCCTGCCAGAAATGCCAGTAATGTATTGCAGCAAATATCCAGTACACATAGCTCCAGGCTTGCAGGAAATTACAAATTATTTACTGAATTGTGTTTAGGAAAAAGACCAAAATATCGTTCAAGAAACCACTGCACATACAGGCAAATTGCAACTAAAATACAATGAAGACAAACTTTAAAAAGTACTGTTTAAAAAGAATCAGTCAGCAAAGAGCAATTGTAAGATTCAGAATATATTAACTGTGCAGCCTTAACTCTCCTGGATAAAGTTTGCTTTTATTTCCTTGCATTCCTGCATTAGGGAATAAGGCTTCCATGGAGACTCTATTCCCTTGCCTATCACAAGTGACAGAACAAAAGGGTAAAACTGCCAATAATCAAATCACTTGTTCCTTATAATCAAAGCAACGCTTTTAATATATCACAGTTTTTAAGTGTTTTTATTAAAGCAGAGTTCCACCCAAAAGGGGAAGCTCCACTTGTTTGCTTCCTCCCCCCTCAGCTGCCACATTTGGCACCTTCCGGGCGGAGCGAATACCTGTCAAAACAGGTACCCGCTTCCACTTCTGGGTAAGATCGCCACACTTCCAGGAACCCGCTTTCAATTCCAGGTAAGATCGCTGCATTCCAGGGGGATCTCTACTACATAAGTGCCGGCAAGGCTGTGAAATGCTAACACTGTAAGAGAGATCCCCCTTGCTATGAATGATACAGTGGGGTCGATTTTCTAAAGCCGGAGATAAAATCTGGTGCAGCTCTGCAAAGAAACCAATTTTTCTTTTTTTTGTCAAAGCTTAATGCAGAGCTGCACCAGATTTTGCACTCTCCAGTTTTAGTAAATCAACCCCAATGTACTCAAGTTGTCATTGTTTGAGTTTAGCAGTGACAGATGTTAAAGCCTTAATGAAAGGGGATTGTTTGGCCCCCATAGGCACATTGACTTCTTTTGGTTATACTTTTGTCAATTGTGTATCATTAAAATACATACTTAAGCTCGTACACACGTACGGGTTTCCTGTCGGGAAAATTGCGATGGAGCATACACACGACCGGGATTCCTGGCCAAAAGCTCTCATGGCAGTTTTCCAGATGGGAAACCCATACATATGTACAAGGCTTTAGACTATGTCTTCTTAAAGTGGTTGTAAACCCACTTTTTTGACTTTTGCCTACAGGTAAGCCTATAATAAGGCTTACCTGTAGGTATAAAGAATATCTCCTAAACCTGTACGGTTTAGGAGATATTCCCCTCGCAATGCGCCGCTGATTGCAGCGGCGCATGCGCAGGGTGGATCCTCGGCTGAAGGGCCCGCCCCGACGACCCATGCCGGAAAAACGGAAATCTCCCGCGCGCATGCACGGGAGTGACGTCATCGCCGCTCCAGCCAATCACAGTGCTTGAGCGGCGATACCTGGAAGACACACTCGGCTCGGCTCGGCGTGGACCAGGTAAGTTCCCTACCTCGTTCCGAGGTAAGTATTTCATAATGAGCTAATATGCGGTGCATACTAGCTCATTATGGCTTTTGCCTTGCAGGTGTAAAAAAATAAAAAATGTATATGCGGGTTAACAACCGCTTTAAGCACTTTATTAAGATCCTTCTGGTTTGAATATTGACTAAAAATTCTGCTAGATTAGAAGTCTGAACACAAAAATTACCCACTGAAGATACAAGTACAACATAAATTCTAATATGTATACCTTACTGTATTTATGCAGAACAAAGACAACCCCATTCCAATTATGCATAGTCCTGATCATTCAGGAATACATTCTTCACACCACTGATCTGCTTTCACTACTTCTCAAAGACCGTGTATGTGGAGAAGAAGGCTGCGGCACACATAATGAAAGACAGAGACTGTAGTCCTACCAAGGTGCACTTTCAAAGCCCTGCTAAATTTGGATGCAAAACATCAAGGGAAATGATATTAAATGTAAACTGAACTCTAAGCAATAACTAAAGTCAATTAGTGAAGTACTAAAGCTAATTAGTGCTAGAGTCCGAAAATCCATTCAATTTAGCTTAGTGTAAATTTCAATCAATTGAAGACGGATTTAACAAACTCTCTCTACGTCTGGGGGAGACCATGCTTCTTGTTACAAAAATTTGTGTGGTGTATTCTCCCTCTCTTTCTCACCAAAAGACATTGATAGGCCAACAAAGGGTTACGTTATTTATATGTGGCTTGCACATTCACAAGCTCATAAACTGATGTTCACAGAATACAATATTACAAGAAACAAGGTGATTTTAGGCAGCTGGCACACTACAGCCGTGACTATATGAAAAACAACAACCCTTATAGCAGGATAGCAAGTGAGATGTGTCCTCCCAGTCCCCCAGTCCCCCCTACACCAAGACCTAATTTTCAATTCTGATCTGATTTGTGTCCCTATTGCAGAGTTTTCCCTTGTTGTGTCACTGGTATGGGAAGGGAGGAGAACTTCACCAACAAGGGCACAGAAAGCAATACAAAACACTTTATTTGGCAGAGTAGGGAAGGGTTAGGACCTTGGCCAGGTTTTTTTGCTGTTTGTATTCCTCTCTCATACTATTTGCTGTTTCATTCATAAACCCAGACAAGAAAACAATCAGTTTCTAACACTTTCCTACTCAATCTAAAACAAAAGAAAAAAAAACCCTAGTGTAGTGTCATCGGAATTATAAAATTCTACATGTATTTATACACTCCTCTATCATTGTGAATAGGCTTTGATGCACGTTTATTGGTTACAAATTTACAAACATGCATACTGTATGTACTATTATATTATTCAAGCCTTTTCTGGTAAAACTGGGACAATTTTGATTACATAAGCATTTTGCTTTAATGTACAGCCTACCTTTCAACATTGTTCAACACACCGCTTTTGGCTGTCATGTTTACACCCTCTTAATGTAGCAGCTGAAAATTACCATGAAAAATCTTGTAAATGCTTTTAGGATACATCAGAAAACCATTTATTTCTGCCAAACAGTTATTAAAATGTTCAGGCTTTGAGTGTAAGAGATGTAACTGAAGTGTATAAAAAAGCAGGCTTTTCCACGGACCTGAGGAAGGAGCTTTCCATGGTTGACTGGCAAACGTGGTTTCACTTTACCCATAAATCCTCCATATCTTGTTATACACAAGAAAAAAACTTTAAACTCCTTTCCAGATGGTACAAGGACCCATACTGCCTGCACAAAATGTTCCAGTCGGTCCCCCCTACTTGGTTGGCGGTGTGGATCCAGCCCATTTGGTCTCTGTTTTTTCCCATACACAGTGACCTGTATAATCAGTCTCTGATGCTTACTCCAGAAATGGCGCTACTATCCAGGCTGTATTGCATCACAGAAACGTAATTTGCGGCGGCTAGACAGCTGATCCCTTTGTTCTGTAAATTGACTACTACCCCCCCCCCCCCCTCTTGTCCTTGTGGGTTTCTCCTGTACACAATACCATGCGTATTGAGGAGATGTTGGCTTTAGATAACGATACTTTCGACAAGTTTAAGGCCCTGTGGCTTATCTGGATTGAATTTTCCACCTCAGATTCCCTGAAAAAAAATTTATTGCCCGATGACTGATATGACTCTGCACCTTGACCACTCTTTATAGATGTGGCCTATCAGATTCGTTCAACTTTTTCTCTTCTTTCACTGATCTCATTGGGATCTTTCACCCTCTATTCTCCTTTCCCCCCTCTTTTTTCTTTTATTTTCCCACTCCCCCTATGATAGACCTGAAAGTGTACACCTCCGGTTCTTGGATTTTTTTACTCTAATGTTTTTTTTGTTTCCATTTGCCGAGGGTACTCACCACTATTGCTAACTTCTCCATGTATGTTATGTTTTATTTACCTTTGTTATATAATTTGTACAATATAATATAATACAATATAATTTGTACAATATTGCTTGTACGATGGATAAGAGGACTTACCTCTGTTGCTATATTAATATTGTTTTCAACTTGTGCTATGAATAATCAATACCCAGATGTGCTTGATCATGTATCAGATACGTGATCTGGCACAGGAGAGACGCTTTGCCGGCGTACTCCTAGGTGAGGAGGTTGGCAAGCGGTTAATGAGGACCCCCCCCCCCCCTGTGGAAGGTATGCCCAGAAAAGGAAAGTGGAAGGCAAATGACTAGTCACCAGTATTGTCTGTAGGCTCCCTGCAACCAATGTTTTCCCTACTGCTGACTGACCTTGCTTTGTTCCACCCTGCACCACTCTGTGGAGGTGGCCAGTTTGGTAAGGAAGCAGGGCTTTGCTTCCTTATGGCAAAGATACTTCCTGATAACTGGTGATCTAAAGGCTGGTGCAGTAAAATTTAGGAGTAGTGTAGCGCTCACCCCCGAAGGAGCCGCTGAATAGTTTGGGATCGGCGTATTAAGTTACCAAGTTCTCTTGTCTAGGGGTATAACTTGTGAGTGTGGATAAGGAGCAAATGTCCAGATAACAGCGTGGATTTTCCAATGCCTTATTCCAAGGCTAACATAGCCAACATCAACATAGCACACAGTAGAGAAAGGGTTGATGAGCAAGAGGAAACTGTGGTATCAGGCCTCGGATATCAAAGCATGGAGAGCAAGCCTGCTCTCAGTACAAATAGCTCAAACGTCGCCACTCCCGCCGGAGTGGGTAAAGTGTCCCCGGACAGGTAGTTAATTTTGGCCTGGCAGCCGGTGGGTCACTTGCAAGTAAAGTCACTGGAAGGAAACAGGGCCTTTGGACAGGTCTGATAGGTATTTGAAAATGGTTAAAGATTAGGACTGACGAATCCTCCCAGTAAGCACAATTTAGGGTCACCCATGGACAGTTGCAATGTACCTGTCGTGTGGCGTGGTGACCGGATCCCCAATGGTACGTCCCAACCTCGCAGACAACCTCTGTATCTAGGTTCTCCCGAGCAGACTCCTCATCGTACAGCTCCCAGCTTAGGATCTGGAACCCAGCAAGCCGCTGGGGTCCCTCTCAGCATCAAGGTGAGACTCTGTCTGGTATGCAGCTCCGGTCAGGCGAGCCTCGATGGCGGGGCCCATGGATACGCGCACCCTGAGGGTGGATGCCGCAACTGGACTCGGGCCCCGCATAGCACATCTACTCATGGCGGCTGCCACAGATATACCCCCCGCCAGCATGCCCAAAAGAGTGAAAAACTCTTCTGATTGGCTGCTGGGGAAAGATAGGTCCATCAGAACCCCTCTAGCGCCAACTGTCGTCCAGGGGTGACAACACACCCCTGGCACGCAGACTGACATAGGAGGCAGTCCCAAACTGGCAACAGCACAAATTAAACATCTGTGAGTGGGAGCAACTTAAATCTCTCACTCCACTAACTTTAGCGTAGCGCCCTACTAACTAAAAAAAGGGGGCGCTACAGTAGGAATGAGCAAACTGGGGACTTTGGGTAAAAGTCTTTACTGAAAATTCTCTAAAACAATGTAAATAATGCCCCCCTTTTTTCACAGTGTGGGGGTCTTTAATACACATCCTGTCTGTTTTTTTAGGACTTAGTATTATGTTGATTGTTGAACTGTGAAACCTTGTCAGGTGGAACTATAGAATTTTTTTAACTGATATTAAAGGCTTTCTTCTTTTACTTTTATAACAAACATGTCATACTCGCTTGTTCTCTGGAGTGATTTTGCAGCCCCGATCCTCCTCTTCTCTGGTCCCCTACTGTTGCAAGGATCCCCCCTGTGCATGCGCTGCTGCAATCAGCGGGCATTGCGAGGGGAATATCTCCTAAACCATACAGGTTTAGGAGATATTCTTTATACCTACAGGTAAGCCTTATTATAGGCTTACCTGTAGGCCAGCAAGCAAGCAGCTTGTAATAGCGGAATCCAAGCAGGCTTGTTCATGAGCCGCAGCCCTGCCTGTCCATTTACACAGAGCCATGGCTCGGCCCTGCCCCCTCTCTCTGCTCACTGCTGTCTCAGTCAATGAGGAGGGAGAGTCCCCAGAGAGCCGAGGCTCTTGTGCACATCTCTGGATTGCAATGTGGCTCAGGTAAGTATTAGGGGGTGCTGCTGCACAGAGAAGGTTTTTCATCTTCATGCATAGAATGCATGAAGGTAAAAAACCTTGAGCCTTTAGAACCACTTTAAAATAGATGTCATTAGGGGTGTATCTGCTGAGCATGATAAAATAAACCAGCACACCGATCAAAAGACTCCTCAAACCCTTTGACTGGATGCATATAGATCTGTGACACCCCATCTATGGCCAACAAAATGCTGTTGCATCTGGCAACTGCAGGTCTCATTTACAATAAAAACTACAGTGGAACCTTGGATTATGAGCAAAATCCATTCCAGGAGAACGCGTGTAATCCAAAGCACTCGCATATCAAAGCGAGTTTCCCCATAGAAGTCAATAAAAACTAAAATAATTTGTTTCACATTGACTTCTATGGCATGCAATTACGCATGTGGCCAGAAGTGGGGGGAGCTGCGGAGAGACTCGGAAATACTCGGAGACTGTTTGGCTGCATTCAGAAACCCTCAGAAAGGCTTGGAAACACTCGGGAACGGAGTATTTACGAGTATTTACGAATGGCTCCGAACAGCTCCGAACGACTCCGGCACCCTCGCACCTCTGGCCAAAAGCGGTACTGCACACTGCAGAGGCTTTTTAAATCCTGCTTGTTTTGCGAGAAAACACTCGCAAGCCGAGTCAGGATTTAAAAAAATAATTGCTCGTATTGCGAAACGCTCGTTAACCACGTTACTCACAATCTGAGGTTACACTGTATTAAGGAATGGTAAGAGTCATTCATGAGATCCAGAGGCTTTGCTATATCAGACTAGATTAGCAAGCAAGCTGCAAGAAAATGAAACTCTACTTGAAACCAAAGACCAAGCAAACCCTGCTTAAATATTTTTTTATTTTGAATCCTATTTATTTACTGTCTGTTTTGTAATATTTTTTCTGTAAATATGTCTTGCTTATTTTTTTCTTTTCTTTCATTAAAAAGATATTAAAAAATCATCAAGCTGGATCTCTCAAATTAAAGTAAAAAAAAAAAGTACTCTTGTACTCATGCACTGGGGGAAGGGGTACCATATGGGGGGGGGGGGGCACTTATTCCATATACCATATGTAAGACAGGATGTGTGAAAAGAGTCCCATGTTCCTTAACATCAGTAGTACTTGTAATGGTTTATTTAGGAGCGCTGCACTGGTATTTGCTAAATTTTAGTTATCACTGTTTCCCTGATTGGGAATATAGAAAAGTGTTCAGCAACTAGGGGATGGAAAACAATAAATTCACCATAAGTGCTGAGTTTATTATTTATATTGGGACACGGTGCCTTATAAGGTTAGGGGCAGGGGGCTTGGCCACCCCCACTTCAAAGTACCAATTCAATATTTAAGGGCATGTGACCTGGTATGGTACAGGAAGAGGGGACTGCGTGCTCACTCCCCTCCCTTTCCTAGTAACCCAAGCTGCATGCCTGGATAAGGATCCATTCTTCCACGTTTTTCCCTTTTTTAACTATATACTGTCCCATAATAAAGAAGAGCCCCAGATATGCTATCAGTGGAATGTGTATGGTATATATTGCTGTTTGCGTGACAACGCAAACTTTTAGGCGTGCTCGGATACGGGTCTGGTTTGGATTGTGGGAGAACCCCCATGCTGTTTTTCCGGCGTAGGGGGGTTCTCCTTACAATCCATACCAGACCTAAGGGCCTGGTATGCTCCTGGAGGGGAACCCATGCCGTTTTTTTATTTAAAATTTGGCGTGGAGTTCCCCCTCATGATTCATACTAAACACCTCATCTAGAATTGGCGGGAATCCAAGTCGGATCCCCGTCACTTCTATGTCAGCTTTTTCCCATCGCGGCGAGCCGGCGCTGGCTCGTAGGTGATCAATCTCGCTGAGAACAGGAGCGAGATTGACACAATATCACGGTCACCTACTGTATACTCACTTTTGGTCTTAGTAGCAATGATCCATAAGACAAACAGTTGAAGTGATTCTTGGAGCACAGACAGCAATCTTATACACAGACGCTAATAAACATCCATCTAAAACAAAGAAAATTGGCTCCACATATATTTATTGATATTGCAGCACCAGTCATCAGCAGGACAGCATTGACATGAGGAAACAAAAACCTATCTCTACCAAGATGGTGGCCTCCATACAGAAACACAGTACAGAATAAGGTATGGTAAGTCAGTGATGTGGAAAAGATCACCTACAGGGTGACCACAAGCATTAACAGAGACTAGTCTTTGCCTTCTGCTTGCCTCTCACAGTTCAGGTCCATTTTAAAAGCCGTTCCCACATAGCATGAAAGCACCCTAATGCTACTCACCAGAGTCAATTATGTCAAGGCAATGTTTAACCACCAAAACTGTCCCACAAAAGCAAAAGGTAAACCTGCACACATCAGAATTCATCATAATAGAAACAGGTATGCTTCTATATAAAATCCAATTCCTAAACCACAAAAGAAACAGCCACAGCTATTTTCCTGGTATGTATGTGTCGGGGGTCTATGACCAAAACACTAGATCAGGAAGTCTATGTGGCGCGCTAGTCAATCTGATAATCCAATTACAGCCATCAACATCAATGTTTCCTCAAAGCTGGGCAATCTGGTAAAGAAAGGGTTAAAGGGCTAATCCAATTTCCATGCGTCCTTCTCAAATCTGCATTCAGTATGGACTAGTAATTAAAATAATGTCTACAGATTTACTGAACATGTCAAGTTAAAGAAGGTATAAAAAGTAGGGGGGCATGTCAGTAGATATATCCTACTTCCCTCTAACTACAGGATGTGCAGGGGGCTATAGCTGCACCAACATCACAGGGCTTGTTTTTAGAAAGGGTACTGACTATGACTTTACAAATAATACACATGATTAAGAAATGCCTTTTTTGGGTTTAAAGGGGTTGTAAAGGTTTGTTTTTTATTTCTTTTTTTTTGATCAAAAAGGTTTTTATTGCTCACATGCCAAATAAACATAGTACAGATGACATCGTACATTTCCAATTGCAAAAGAGTATGTCTTCAGGAATACAGTTCAACCATCAGATGCATTTTGTAAGGTCACTTATGCGCGATCATTTTGACAACAGACCCAACTGGGCACCAACCCTTCCACTCCACCCCCACCCTCTCTCCCCATTCTCCCCCCTTCATATATCCGCACATGTACGCAGGCCCGGGGTTCCGCGAATCATTCCCCGTCTCTACATCCCCCCAAGTAACCGCTCTTGAACTAGTTCAACGGGGCTCAGCCCCGGCGTTGCAAGCCATGGGTCCCACAGTCTGAAAAATTTACCTGCATTGCCCCTGTGCTGGTAGATGTATTTCTCCATCAGTAAAGTCTTGCCCACATGTTGTACCCATACCTTAACAGACGGGGGCTCCCTTGACTTCCAATGTATAAGGATAAGCTTTCTCGCCTGGAATAGAGCCCTGGCAAACGCCACTCTAGTGGTTTCTTCCGCTATCGCCCCTTCCAGCACGCCCAAGAGGCAGCAAAGTGGGTCTAATGGGACACTAGTCTGAAATACCGAGTTCAGGGTCGTCAGAACCTCCGACCAGTACCTGTGGAGCTTTGGACACCGCCATAGCAAGTGCACCAAGTCTCCCTGGGTTGCCCTACATCGACCACACAGTGGGTCTGGGGCACAGCCCATTCTAAAGAGTTTGACAGGAGTGTAATGTACCCTGAGTAGGATGTAGAGCTGAGACACCCTTTGCGACACATTCAGCGAGCACGCGTTCACCGCCAGCAGGGCCTCCTCCCATACCTCCCCCTCAATCGGCCCCAAGTCTGCCTCCCATTGCTCTGCCACCTTCATAGGATGCCCCTCTAACAATGACGACAGGAGCATATTATAGCATTGCGAAATCATGCCTTTGGTATCCTGCGCTTGAAACACCGTTCGGAAAACCGGAGTGGGGGACTGAACCCACTCAACTGCTGTCCCCTGCGCTCTCACTGCATGCTGTAGCTGTATGTAATAAAAGTGCATATTGTGTGACAGGTTAAATCTACTTTGTAGTTCACTGAAGGGAAGTAGGGCCCCCCCTCTAAAGATATGTTTGAGGTGCGTGACCCCACAGGAGCTCCACCTGCTACCCTGCTCGAGCTTGGCCAGCTCCCCATAGGTGTCATTCCCCCAAATGGGACTGAACTCTGTGAACCCGGTTACTCCCTGGAGCTGTCTAGCCTTGTTCCATATCTTCTGGACAAGCGCATATGTGGGCATTTTCCTATTGGGTTTTTGAAATTTACACGCCTCCAGCCCCTCTGGTATCAAGGCTGCCCCCGATCCCCGCAGCATAAGTAGAGCCGCCGCGGCATCGGGTTGCACCCCCGTGGTTCCTATCAAATGTTGGAGTTGGGCCGCTAAGTAATATATCCAGGGATTTGGCAGTGCCAGCCCACCCCCCTCCTTCGGACGCTGCAACTGCTCAAGTTTGATCCTAGGGGTTTTGGTGCCCCACAGCAGCTGCCTAAAGAGAGAGTTGACCACTCTGAATACTTTCAGGGTGATCACCATAGGAGCATTGTGCAAGAAATACAGCAACTGGGGCATTAGTATCATTTTGATGAGATTAGTTTTGCCCGCCAGGGACATTTTTAGTTTGTTCCATACTTGAATTTTGTCTCTAAATTTGGATAACAGGGGGTAGATATTTAATTTACAGAAGTCAGTAATCGTGGGGGATATCCAGACCCCCAGATATTTAAAGGATGACACTACGGGTACTGAGCACGCTGGGCCACCCCCCTGCGCGGGTGCCCCATCCAGAAACATCAGTGCTGACTTGGTCCAATTAATGGTAAGCCCCGAAAAGCGGCCAAAGTCAGTAACAATGGCCATGGTCCGCTGCAGAGATCCCTCCGTATCCTCCAGAAAGAGGAGCATGTCATCTGCGTATAACATTTGTTTTTTATTTCTAAACAGGTTCCTTTAAGCTAGTGCATTGTTGGTTCACTTACCTTTTCCTTCTATTACCCTTCTAAATGTTTTTTTTCTTTGTCTGAATTTCTCACTTCCTGTTTCTCCTCAGTAAGCTGTTCTGGCTGACTAACCCCCAGCCAGAACGGCTCGGATGATGGGGGCAAGCTTACTGAGGAAAAACAGGAAGTGAGGAATTCAGACAAAGAAAAAAAACATTTAGAAGGGAAATGGAAGGAAAAGGTAAGTGAACCAACAATGCACTAGCTTATAGGAACCTATTTAGAAAATAAAAAACAAGCCTTTACAACCCCTTTAAGTCTTCTTTAGAAAAGACAGGGAGGGTTGAATACAATGGGCTAGATTCAGCATTGATTTACGCCGGCGTATCCATAGATACGCCGCGTAAATTCAAAGCTGCGCCGGCGTATCTTCTTTCTGTATTCAGAAAGCAAGATACGCCGACATTAGCCTAAGATCCGACTCGTATCTTAGGGTGCATTCTCACGCTGGCCGCTAGGTGGCGCTTCCGTCGTTTTCGGAGTAGAGTATGCAAATTACCTAGTTACGCCGATTCACAAACGTACGTGCGCCCGGCGGTAGTTTTTTACGTCGTTTGCGTAAGGTTTTTTCGGCGTAACGTTGCTCCTGCTTCTATGAGGCGCACGCAATGTTAAGTATGGATGTCGTTCCGGCTTCGATTTTTGAATTTTTTACGTTGTTTGCGTAAGTCGTTCGCGAATAGGGCTGGACGTAATTTACGTTCACGTCGAAACCAATACGTCGTTGCGGCGTACTTGGGAGCAATGCACACTGGGATATGTACACGGACGGCGCAATGCGCCGTTCGTAAAAAACGTCAATCACGTCAGGTCATCACACATTAACATAAAACACGCCCCCCTTCCACATTTGAATTAGGCGGGCTTACGTCAGCCCCATTTACGCTACGCCTAAATAGCTTCCTTTACCTCAGTGCAGTCCTCCTTCACTTACCTCATCCTTCCATTTTGCTTTTAAATGTCCTTCTTTCTTCTGAGAAATCCTCACTTCCTGTTCTTTTGTCTGTAACTCCACACAGTAATGCGAGGCTTTCTCCCTGGTGTGGAGTGCCCCCTCCCTTGGACTACTGGAGAGTCAGGACGCTCTCTACATTGCAGATAGAGAAAGGAGCTGTGTGTTAATGGGCGTCCTGACTCTCCAGTAGTCCAAGGAAGGGGGCGAGCACGACACTCCACACCAGGGAGAAAGCCTTGCATTACTGTGTGGAGTTACAGACAGAAGAACAGGAAGTGAGGATTTCTCAGAAGAAATAAGGACATTTAAAAGCAAAGTCGAAGGATGAGGTAAGTGAAAGAGGACTGCACTAAGGTAAAGGAAGCGATTTAGGAAAAAAAATTGTACCTTTACAACCCCTTTAAGTGTGGCCGTCTCTTTGTCTGTAGCCCATCTGATACACTGGGGCTGATTTACTAAAGCAAACAGAATGTGTACTTAGCTCAGCTAAGGGGGTGAAACTTGCTCATGGTTACATATTCAAAACACAGCTTCATGTTATTCACTGAGCTAAGTAAAAGCTCCTTCAGTAAGTCTACCACATTACGTACTTCCCATATGTTATGAATGAAGGCATGAAAATATTAGTTTACATTATCATGACTTATATTATCTGAGCTCTTTTGTTTTTAAACTGAACTGTGGTGCTTCAACACTTTTTAATTCTGAATTCCTAAGCAAGAAGACACTGTTTTTATAGGCATAACTAGAGCCATAACAGTACACATCAGTTTTATGGGGCTCAGCAGCACAGAAGGCCCACGGAAGACAACAACCTACAATGACTGTATGCATAACAATAACATAAACTGTGAAACAGTACAAGGAAAATAGTAAAAATGTAAATAGTCTGCAGTATTTGTCAGTAGGAGACGCAGAAAACCGTCCAGTTAAACTGAAAAGGTGTATTTCCTGCCCTTATAATGTCCCGCCAAGATTCTCTAACTGTTAAAAACTTTTCTCCTATGATTTTCGTGTTTCATAAATAATTACGAGATCCTCACTTTTTGAAACACAAAACTCAATCTGGTTATATAGAAAGACAGGCAGCGCTGTATCCTGGCCTAGGCCAACAAGGCCCAGGCCTAGAGCAGCACTTTTCAGGGGGGCAGCACAGAGAGAGTCCCCGCTGGCTTGCGCTACACTGTTAGTGTAGCACCAGTCTTATGGGGTCTTTGGGGGTAATCCACAAAGATCCGGCGTAACTTAATTTTTCCCATTTAAGTTACACTGCCTTAAAATTTCTACTTAAGTGCCCGATCCACAATGCACTTACCTAGAAATTTTTGGCTGTATAACTTAAATTCCGCCGGCGCAAGGCGTTCCTCTTTTCATGGGGGCAATTCCCATTTAAATTAGGCGCGCTCCCGCGTCGGCCGTACTGCGCATGCTCGTGACGTAATTTTCCCGGCATGCATAGCGCGAAATTACGTTACACCGAGCTTTTTGGATCGCGACGGGTCAATAAAGTTGCGTCGGGAAAAAAAAAAGATACGGCGAAAAAAAAAATTCAAAACAAAAAAAAAATCGCGTCGCTGGACAGAAGGGTCTGCTTTTACATGGTGTAAACAGTTTACACTTTGTAAAAGCAGCCCTAATTTTACGTTTGCAAACTAAAACTTACGGAGAAAAAACGAAGCTGAAAAGCTTCGTGGATCTCCGTAAGTGCTAATTTGCATACCCGAGGCGGCATTTCGACACAAAATGCCCCCAGCGGCGGATGCGGTACTGCATCCTAAGATCCGGCAGTGTAAGTCCCTTACACAAGCCGGATCTTCTGCCTAACTATGGAAAACTGATTCTGTGGATCAGTTCCATAGTTAGAAACAGGGATACGACGGCGTAACAGCAGTTACGCCGGCGTATCCCTTTTGAGGATCTGGCCCTTTGTGCTTAAAGTAGAACTATAGGCAACACTTTTTTTTCTTTCCATTTTGGATAGAGTAAGGGAGGGTTATAGCCACGGTTAGTTTATTTTTTACCACCCCTGTCCCATTGTAGAGATTTCTCTTCACTTCCTGCCCCATAGCCAAACAGGAAGTGAGAGGAAATCGATGCAAATTAAGGGAATCCATTGCCCCCGCCTCCCCAGGCCCTCAGAACTAGTGTCCCCACTGGAAAATTCTTAAACAGAAAGGGGTGTGGTCTTGACAGGAAGTGGTGGGTAATTTTTTAATTAGGGGGTGCACGAGTTTAGTCAGGCCTAGGGCAGCACAAAACCTAAATACATCACTGAAGAAAGGTGCACCGCTCATACCTGGTGTAGCCGTTGAGTGAATGAAGCGGGTGCTCAGATGTCCTCTCGTCCACCAGTTAATAGCCAAACAAATGAGAGTGCCGGCATCTCAGAAAATCCTTATGAATGCTTTATTCGTTACATGACAGTGAGTAAAAGCAGTGCTAACGCGTTTCAGCGATACACCTTGAGCAAGGCATATCGCCGAAACGCATCAGCCACTGCTTTTACTCACTTTCATGTAACAAATAAAGCATTCATAAGGATCTTTGGAGTTTCGGGCTCTCTCATTTGTTTGGTAAGTTACTAAATAGTTCTAACAACACACTGTTCTAAAGTTTAGCCATTGTAAATGCATTAGAAAGCACCACTATTCACTTTCAAATTTTTCAGCTTAAAGAATAACCATGCTGAAGACGAGCAATGCAACATATTGCTTGTTACAGTCCTTGGTGGCTGGTTTAGTTTTCTTTTTTTATCAGGCTAATAAAATTTTCTGCAAGTACAGAAACTACCTGAGGATCTTATCAGAAATTAAGAGTTAGGCCCCTTTCACATTAGCGGACCATTCGTCCGTTTATTACAAGTCCGTTTACGGACTTGTAATGCATCCCTATGGGATTGCGTCCATTAGCGGATGGAGCATCCGCTAACGTCCGCAACCATCCGCGTCCGTCAGGATCCGGTTTTTCGGACGGAAGAAAACCCTATTTTTCTTCCGTCCGACGGAACGGATGAAGACGGACAGACGGTCCGTCTTCATCCGATTCCCCATAGGGGAGAGAGCGGAGAAGAGACAGGGCGGTCTCTGCACAGTGTGCGGGGACCGCCCTATCCGCCGAAAGCCTCGCTGAGCCGACGGACACACACGGAGCGGACGTTTGCGTAATACGTAGCACGTCGTTTGCGTAACACGTCCGGGAATACGGAAGTACGCTACGCGCGTCGCTGTTCGAAAAAATGACGTCACGGCATGCAAAGCACGACGGGATTTGCGAAACGGAGCATGCGCAGCAGGTCCGGCGCGGGAGAGCGCCTAATTTAAATGGCACACGCCCATTTGAATTGGCCCGCCTTGCCCCGGAGGCCGCCGGCGTAGTTTTCATCGCAAGTGCTCTGTGAATCAGGCACTTGCGATGAAAACTTGTGGCGGTGTAACGTATCTACGATACGTTACGCCGCCGCAGTTCTATGTGAATCTGGCCCTTTATTTTTTTATGTCTTTTTTTTTTTTTGTGAATGTGTTGTGGACGAGAGTAGAAGTATGTAGAACGCTAAAGAAAAATAGGGGAAAGAAAGATAGGAATACGGAAGATTCTATACAACAATTAGGGACCCTAACTGACATACAGGAGAAGAAGCAATTGTATATTATAATGAATTTTATATAACTGTGAAAATGTTGTATAAATCAATAAAAAGAAACTGAAAACAGAAATGCAGTGTCCTTTTTAATTCCTGTGAGCTACATCAAAAAATATACTGTATTACTTTCTAGCTATCTTCTGTAAACTACCAATTTCTCTGCCCCCCATGCCATGGAGATGAAGAGATAGGGACATGTTTGTGGCCCATATCAGAAGTGCAGCCTAGGGTAACAACCATGGCTCCCTCCATAGATACAGTGGAGGAGTGACCAGCCAGGGACAGGAAGTGTTGTATTTGCAGGATTGTCAGTTGAAAATAAAGCAAAAGAAGCTTGAAAAAAGAAAATTAAAGCAGTCATTCATTACACCAAGAGCCAGTAAACTGGAATACATTATATTATTGTTTTTGGGTTTAGATATACTTCTTATAGAATATCAGTAACTACATATGTTTACCTATATGGAGATTTTATTGCATCATACTATTTATACACAAGATCACAGTGAAAGAAAAGTCCTACTTTTACTATTGCAAAGGTTCTTAGTCTAGTGACTACACCAAGAGTAATGAAAAGGTGTTCACAGCCACTAAGCTGGCCCTATTGAAAAAAATATGTTGAGTAATGAAAGAAAATACAATTACTTGATACAAGTAACTCGTGCACATATTAAACACAAATGAATGCAGTTATGTATTCATCAAAACCTAACTTTGGGCTTATGTAAAAACATATGAATCCATCTCCCCTTTGAAGAATACAGTGCTTGTTTTGTCCATTGTATGATCCATTACATAGCTATACTGGCCCTATTCCAAGGTTCAACAGTTTTTCTCCTTGATGATCCCAGTTGTAAAAATCGCTCCAGTGAAGCCGCTCTGATTGCCAGTCTCTAACAATCTTGTTGACCCCACCCCCTCTGGCCAAAGTCATCTAATACAACACAAGACTTGTGGTCTTGCATTTGTTAGGAAGTTGGTTCCCTGTACAGCAGCACTCCAACATGAAGAGAGAGGGCCAGTGTCTTGTCGAGCTGGTTCCTCCATCGGATAGGTTCCTGCCTCGACCGCGCAGGCGCGGCGCATGCGCAGTTGGAGGCCACGGAAATCTCAGAGCCTCTACAGCTGATTGCCAGCTTAGACGAGCTTGCTTCCGAAGCCCAATGCTGCGGCTATAGTACACACCGCTCTACACAGCAAGGGGCGGATGTGATATTGAGCAGTGCTTTTTTGATTGGTTATCCACGCCGCTCTATACAGCAAAGGGGCGGATGTGAGACATTCTTTTTTTATTGAGAAAACCATCCCTCAAAAAAGCACTGGTCAATATCACATCCGCCCCTTGCTGGCCCTTGCTGTGTAGAGCGGCGTGTACTATAGAGTGTATAATCGGGCATCGGGAGCGAGCGCGTCTACAGCTGACGAACAGCTGTTCCCGCTCAGAGTTTTCCCGTCGGCTCGGATTGCGTCTGCGCCCTCCAGAGGGAACCATATCGATAGGAGGAACCAGCTCGGCAGAACACCGCCACTAGTTGCAATTTAGGTTCTGCTGCAGTGCACATGTACAGACGGTGAATGTGCTGAGAGCTAGAAAGGTCAGAATGAGCAGACAGATAAACTCATCAGTGTGCTGCTGTTCCTTCATTGTTCATTTAGCAGGCTGTGGGTCTGTACTTGAGCACACTAGGCTGGAACAATAGCTAACTGAAAGCTTTCATTATTATTTATTTTGTTTAATCAGTAACAGAAATCTATGTCAGGAAACAAAGAGACTGCTGTACGATGAGCAAATCAGTTTACAATTTGGGCAAAATTGAAAAAAGCAAATGGTAATGATCTCGGATATGTTCAGTCCACAGAGGATCATATAATTCTTGAATCATGATTGCCTGGACTCCTGATATACATGATTCTCCACAGATCATCAAGATGTGCAAATATTCAGGTGAATCACTGAGCTTTCTTATTTGAGTATGATAATCAGCTCTAGCTTCAGATGAGGCCCTTGGAGTACAAACCAAACTTGGCCATTTATGTATTTCTATGAATCATTACTTTATTTAAACCTACAGGGCATAGAAGTCATGTTTAGATAGTGGAAAAAAATGTGATAAGATGGCGCACGATTATAAGGGTGTACACAATAATGGTCAGTGAAATAATGGTATATGATCCATAAGTAAATAAAAATTTAAATGAAAATGATCCTAGAGTTAAGTCCAATGTGCAATAAAAATCCAATCAATAGTCCAAATGCATATAAGCACTAGCGGCAGCAACCCTGAAGCAGAAGCAAGCTCTGAAATATATGTAAAGAAGAAGAAGATGCGCCAATGTAAGTGCAGTAAAAATAGAAAATTTAATAGGAATATGTATCGCATACAGCCAAATGGCTACACACAAAACTGGAGAGGTACAAGGCATGGTAATGGTAAAAGCAGGTCCGGTATCACTAAAGGTGCTCCGCGGTCCCTGGTCCTGAACAGAAATCCTCGGCAGGCAGGAGAGCTGGGTTTGAAGGAGATCCAGTGTAACTGAGAGCCACGGGGAAGCAGGAAACAGGAAGCGCCGATCAAGACGGCGTGTGTGTCAGCGTGGAGCGCAGCGCTCCGTCGTCGCACACCGGAAGTGACGTAGAACACGGAGCCACTCAATGGGATCCCATTGGCTGGCTCCGTGTTCTACGTCACTTCCGGTGCGACGACGGATCGCTCCACGCTGACACGCACGCCGTCTTGATCGGCGCTTCTTGTTTCCTGATTCCCCGTGGCTCTCAGTGACACTGGATCTCCATCAAACCCAGCTCTTCTGCCTGCCGAGGATTTCAATATTTAAGTCATCTGCCCACTGAGTAGTTTTCCACTTTGAACAGGCCATTTAAATGAGCTTTAGTCCAAAGAAGACGGTTTCTAGATCATGTTCAGATATGGCTTCTTCTCTGCATTATAGAGCTTGAACTTGCATTTTTGATTGGCACGGCTAACTGTGCTCACAGACAATGATTTTTGGAAGTATTCCTCAGACCATGCAATAATGTCCATCACATAATGATGTCTGTTTTTAATGCAGTGCCATCGAAGGGCCCTAAGATCATGAGCATCCAATATCTCCTATAAGACTTGCCCCTTGCGCACAGTGATTTCTCTAGATTCTCTGAATCTTTTGATGAAATTATGTATCAGTAGATGATGAAGTCTTTGTAATTTCATGTTGAGGAACATTATTGTGAAATGGTTTGACAACATTTAGACACAGTTTTTCACAAACTGATGAATATCTGACCATCTTTACTTCTGAGACACTCTGACTCTCTAAGGCCGCGTACACACGGTCGGTCAAAACCGATGAAAACTGACTAAATGACCTTTTCATCGGACCAAACCGACCGTGTGTGGGCCCCATCGGTCAGTTATCCTTCGGTCAAGAAATGTACAACTTGCTTTAACCACTTAAGGACCGGACCAATATGCTGCTACATGACCCAAGGGGTTTTTACAATTCGGCACTGCGTCGTTTTAACAGACAATTGCGCGGTCGTGCAACGTGGCTCCCAAACAAAATTGTCGTCCTTTTTTCCCCACAAATAGAGCTTTCTTTTGGTGGTATTTGATCACCTCTGCGGTTTTTATTTTTTGCGCTATAAACAAAAATAGAGCGACAATTTTGAAAAAAATGCAATATTTTTTACTTTTTGCTATAATAAATATCCCCCAAAAACATATATAAATTTTTTTTTTCCTCAGTTTAGGCCGATACGTATTCTTCTACCTATTTTTGGTAAAAAAAATCGCAATAAGCGTTTATCGGTTGGTTTGCGCAAAATTTATAGCGTTTACAAAATAGGGGATAGTTTTATTGCATTTTTATTAATTATTATTTTTTTACTACTAATGGCGGCGATCAGCGATTTTTTTCGTGACTGCGACATTATGGCGGACACTTCGGACAATTTTGACACATTTTTGGGACCATTGTCATTTTCACAGCAAAAAATGCATTTAAATTGCATTCTTTATTGTGAAAATGACAGTTGCAGTTTGGGAGTTAACCACAGGGGGCACTGTAGGATTTAGTGTTCACCTAGTGTGTGTTTACAACTGTAGGGGGGTGTGGCTGTAGGAATGACATCATCGATCGAGCCTCCCTATATAAGGGATCACTCTATTGATGCAGCGCCATAGTGAAGCACGGGGAAGGTGCTACAAATAGCCGCGCCGTCGTCCCGGATCGCTCTCCGAGGGAACCCGACCGCCGCATGTAGCGGGGGGGTCCCGATCGGACCCCCGACCCACTTCTAGGCAGGCACGCACAGGTACGTTGATGTGCCTGTCCGTGCCATTCTGCCGACGTATATCTACATGCGGCGGTCGGGAAGTGGTTAAAATTGAACCAATGGACGCCTAACGGATAGGTCAAAACCGACGGTTAGTTCTCATCGCATGGACCGACCGTGTGTACGCGGCCTAAGATGCACTTTTTATTCCCAATCAAGTTACTGATCTGTTGCCAGTTAACTTTATTAGTTGCGAAAATGTTCTTCCAGCTCTTCCTCGTTAGTCCCACTTACTTTGCCAGCTTTTTGTTGCTCTTTCCCAACTTTTTTGAGCCATGTTGCTGCCATCAATTTTAAAATTACCTTATTTTTTTTCTTAAAATGGAACATTTTCTCAGTTTAAAAATGTAAAATTATTTTAATCAATTGAAAGAGCACAACAGTTTACCTCAACTAAAGAGGCTTATTGATGACCTTGTACCCACATTCAAGATAGTATCAGTAGTGTATTTAGGTTTTGTGCTGCCCTAGGCCTGACTAAACTCATGCACCCCCTAATTAAAATATGACCCACCCCTTCCTGTCAAGGCCACGCCCCTTTCTGTTTAATACCCACCCAGGAATTATCGAGTGGGGACACTAGTTCTTAGGACCTGGGGGGGGCAATGGATTTCCTTAATTGGCATCAATTTTCTCTCACTTCCTGTTTGGCTATGGGGCAGGCAGTGAAGGGAAATCTCTGCAATGGGACAGGGATGGTAAAAAATAAACTGACAGGCGCTATAGTGTTGCCTATTCTACTTTAAGCACAAATTTCTAATAATTTTATGGAGAGGACTAAGAAGATATAACCATGCCAATGGTGCAGCAGATAACATATAGCACAGTAAGGAAGGATTGTGGTCCAGGATGATAGGACAGTCAAAATTAGAAGCAGCTTGTGTTAGGCCTCGTACACACGATAGGTTAAACAGAGGACAACGGTCTGATAGACCGTTTTCATCAGTCAAAACCGACTGGTGTGGGCCCCTTAGGTTATTTAACCATCGGTTAAAAAAAAGCCAACTTGCTTTAAATTTAACCGATGGATTCCTAACCGATAGGTCAAAACCGATCATTAGTAGGCACAACCATCGGTTAAAAATCTACGCATGCTCAGAATCAAGTCGACGCATGCTTGGAAGCATTGAACTTCATTTTTTTCAGCACGTCGTTGTGTTTTGCGTCACTGCGTTCTGACACGATTGGTTATTTAACCTATGGTGTGTGGGCGCAACAGACCATCAGTCAGCTTCATCAGTTAACCGATGACAACGGTCCTTCTGACCGTTCTCATCGGATGGACTGATCGTGTGTACAAGGCTTCACACTAAGGCCGGGTACTCACGACCAAACATGTATGGTGAAAGCGGTCCGTCGGACCGTTTTCACCATACATGTCTGCCAGAGGGCTTCTGTACGATGGTTGTACACACCATCGTACAGAAGTCCGCGCGTAAACAATACGCGGGGCGTGTCCGCGGTGTCGCCGCGTCAATGACGCGGTGTCGCCGCGACAATGACGCGGCGACGTGGGCGGCCCGCCTTTAAAATGCTTCCACGCATGCGTCAAAGTCATTCGACGCATGCGAGGGACGGCGGGCGCCTGGACATGTACGGTAGGTCTGTACAGACGACCGTACATGTCCGAGCGGGCAGAATTCCAGCGGACTGTTTTAAAACAAGTCCAGGAATATTTGTCTGCTGGGAAAAGGCCCGGCGGGCAAATGTTTGCTGGAATTCGGCCCGCTCGCGCCCACACACGACCAAACATGTCTGCTGAAACTGGCCTGCGGGCCAGTTTCAGCAGACATGTTTGCTCGTGAGTATGGGGCCTAACAGTTTAGCGCAAGCTGGTGGGGACTCTTTCCGTGCTGCCCCCCTGCAAAGTGCTGCCCTAGGCCTGGGCATTGTTGGCCTAGGCCAGGATACAGCGTTGGATAGTATACAATAGTAGATCTTTTCCCCAAAAATATTACAAGATTTGACAACCTTGGATCGACGCACTTGTTAACTCATCATATGGGACAAGCTTAATATTTATATATCCACTTTGCCAACTATATCTGTGCAAATTGAATATTGGTGTGTATGGGTGTGTGCATATGGTATTTTTCTTTTAGCAAACCTGTTAGGGTGCATTCACACCACGATTTTGTCATCCGTTTTTTACTCACGATTTTAGCTTTAAAATCGTACAAATCTGTATGGCAAAACGGATCCATTCACTGCCATTCATTAATTTAGGTCCCCAAGTGCATCCGATTTGATCCGCATACGATTTAATACGATTTAAAATCGTATCAAAAAACGTGTCTGCCCACGATTTTTGGTCCTGATTTGAAATCGTATTACAATCGTGTCCGTTTTTTTTTTATATTGTGGTCAATGTAAATCGTACTGAATCGGATGACTGTGCGATAAATGTACCCGATTTTTTATTACTAGGGTTGAGGGAACCCGAACGGAGGTCCCCGCAAATTCAATAACCAGACCCTTTAGGTCTGGTATGGATATTCAGGGGAACCCCGCCGTCAATTTAAAACAAAAATGACGTGCGGTTCCCGGTAAATATCCATAACCAGACCCTTCAGGTCTGGTATGGATATTCAGGGGAACCCCGCCGTCAATTTAAAACAAAAATGACTGCGGTTCCCCCTAAATATCCATAACCAGACCCATTATCCGAGCACGTTGACCTGGCCGGCCGCAGAAAAGAGGGGGGGACAGAGTGCGGCCCCCCCTCTCTCCTGAACCGCACCAGGCCACATGCCCTCAACATGGGGAGGATGTCCCCATGTTGATGGGGACAAGGGTCTCATCCCCACAACCCTTGCCCGGTGGTTGTGGAGGTATGCGGGCGGGAGGTTTATCAGAATCTGGAAGACCCCTTTAACAAAGGGGACCCCCAGATCCTGACCCCCCCCTGTGTGAAATGGTAATGGGGTACACTGTACCTCTACCATTTCACGAAGGAAGTAAAAAGTATTGTAAAAAAACACACTGACACAAAAGAATAAAGTCCTTTATTAAAAAAAAATAAAAAATAAATCCAGCGCTGAAAAATCCACTCGTTCCCGGCTTCCAGCGTTGTCCTGATCCTGCGACGGGTGCGGGTGATCTCCCGCGATGAGAAGATCCAGCGTCGGGTGATCTCCGCTCCGGCGATGTGAAGATCTATTCATCCGGCGCAGCAGCATCCCGGACCTCCTCTCACCGCTGGGCACAGCCCAGCGAATGAGCGGCTGAAGCGGTGACATTTCTTATATAGAGGAGGCAGAGCCACCCGTCACGTGACCCTGCCCCCTCTGACGTACCTCTGCTACGTCACTGGGGTAGACCATGAAGAGGAAAGACCTTTCCTCTTCATGGTCTTCCCCAGTGACGTAGCAGAGGTACGTCAGAGGGGGCAGGGTCACGTGACGGGTGGCTCTGCCTCCTCTATATAAGAAATGTCACCGCTTCAGCCGCTCATTCGCTGGGCTGTGCCCAGCGGTGAGAGGAGGTCCGGGATGCTGCTGCGCCGGATGAATAGATCTTCACATCGCCGGAGCGGAGATCACCCGACGCTGGATCTTCTCATCGCGGGAGATCACCCGCACCCGTCGCAGGATCAGGACAACGCTGGAAGCCGGGAACGAGTGGATTTTTCAGCGCTGGAGTTTTTTTTTTATTTTTTTAATAAAGGACTTTATTCTTTTGTGTCAGTGTGTTTTTTTACAATACTTTTTACTTCCTTCGTGAAATGGTAGAGGTACAGTGTACCCCATTACCATTTCACACAGGGGGGGGTCAGGATCTGGGGGTCCCCTTTGTTAAAGGGGTCTTCCAGATTCTGATAAACCTCCCGCCCGCATACCTCCACAACCACCGGGCAAGGGTTGTGGGGATGAGACCCTTGTCCCCATCAACATGGGGACATCCTCCCCATGTTGAGGGCATGTGGCCTGGTGCGGTTCAGGAGAGAGGGGGGGCCGCACTCTGTCCCCCCCTCTTTTCTGCGGCCGGCCAGGTCAACGTGCTCGGATAATGGGTCTGGTTATGGATATTTACCGGGAACCGCACGTCATTTTTGTTTTAAATTGCCGACGGGGTTCCCCTGAATATCCATAACTTCAAAAATCTTCTTTTTCCCAGACATTATTTAAAATCAGGATCCGATTTTTTAGTGACAATTTTGACATACGATTACATACGATTTTGTCACATACGATTCCATCCGATTTAACGGTCCGTTTATCGGATGGTAAAATCGTGGTGTGAACCTAGCCTTAGTGTGTAATAAATAGGCCAGCTGAAATTTAAACAAGGAAAAAAATATGAAAACAAGCCAGGGGTGTGACCAAGGCCGGACTTACCATTGGCCTTGACTGGGCTCAAGCCCAGGGGCCCCACCCAATAGGGGGCCCCCTTTAAAAAAAAAAAAAAAAAATTTTTTTTTTTTTTTTTTTTTTTTTTAGGGGTCCGGAGGTCCCCAGGGGCCTGGGGGCCCCCAGGGCCCTGGACGGCAACCCCCCTTTTTTTATTTATTTTTTGTAAAAAAATGTTTTTTTTTATATATTTTTTATTTTTATATATATATAATATATATATATATATATATATATATATATATATATATATATATATATATATTTTTTTTTTTTATTATTATTATTAAAGGGCCCAGGGGTCTCCAGGGCCCCGGACGGCAACCCCCCTTTTTTTTATTTATTTTTTGTAAAAAAATGTTTTTTTTTATATATTTTTTATTTTTATATATATATATAATATATATATATGTATATATATATATATATATATATATATATATATATTTTTTTTTTTTTTATTATTATTATTAAAGGGCCCAGGGGTCTCCAGGGCCCCCGGATGGCAACCCACCTTTTTTATTTTTTTATAAAAAAAATTACATTTTTTTTTATATATATATATATTTTTTTTTATTAAAGGGCTCAGAGGTCCCCAGGGCCCCATGTGGCAACCCCCCCTTTTTTATTTTTTTTATAAATGTTTATTTTTTTATTTTTGTTTATTTTTTTATTTTTTATTAAAAGGCCCAGAGGTCCCCAGGGCCCCGGATGGCTACATATATTTATATATATTTGTTTTCTTCTTTATTTCTTCTTTTTTTTGTAAAGGCCCCCCCGCTTCTCAATTTGCGGCAGCCCCCACGCTTCTCAATTTCAGGCGGCAGCACCCCCACCCCCCCTAGGTTCTCTGCTTCAGGGGGCCCATGCCTTAAGCTGTGCAAGGGGCCCCAAAATTCCTGATGGCGGCCCTGCGCACACCTCCCAACACGCACGGATTCTGTGGGACTTTCCCGCACAGACAGCTTCTTCCCGCAGTCCCGCAAAAGGGTTAAATTTCCCGCACTGCAAGAGGAGGCAGCACGGAAGCAGGAGGAACCGGAGCGGTGTGTGGAGGACTGTGGCTGCTGAAGGGAAGATAGCCGACAGCCGGGCTAATGACAGTCTGTGGCCCTGGCTGTTGTCACAGGTGAGAGGCACTCCCCCCTCAACAACTGCAAAATCCCCCCCGCTCAACAACTTTAATGCGCTCCCCCCCGCTCAACAACTTCAATTCGCCCCCCCCCCCGCTCAACAACTTCGATCCCCCCCAATTCTCGGCTCCAGGGGGCCCCTTCAACACTCAAGCCCAGGGGCCCCCACCACCCTAAGTCCTGCCCTGGGTGTGACAGACTCCCATACGGTACGACAGCATCTCAGCATTAACTAATATAAGAAAGGCAGAGGTGATAGACAGTGGAAGGATGTGCCAGACTGCCAACAAGAGCTAATAGGACACAAACAAAGGAGATAAACATTAAGCGTGAGAGAATCCAAGGAACAGAGAGCATAGCTGGTAAAATCAGACAAATCATCACAACTGGGAACAGCTAGGGTCCATTTTTATTTAAATGCCCTTCTGCAATAAAATAATTGTGTTTTACTGCATAAGATTGTCCTCCAAATAGATGTCACATTGATTGCTATATGGCTACCTGGCATAAATACCCAGCAGCTCAATGCGTTTTTGAAAAATAAGACATTAATTTGAGCGCTAATGTTTATTTAGCAGACTAACTAAGAATCAATATCCTGAATGTCAATGGCCCAGATTCACAAAGACTTACGATGGCGTATCTCCAGATACGCCGTCGTAAGTCCGAATGGCCGCCGTCGTATCTATGCGCCTGATTCATAGAATCAGTTACGCATAGATTTGGCCAAGATACGAGCAGCGTAAGTCTCCTACGCCGTCGTATCTTGGGGTGCATATTTACACTGGCCGCTAGGTGGCGCTTCCGTTGATTTCCGCATCGAATATGTAAATGAGCAAGATACGCCGATTCACGAACGTACGTACGCCCGTCGCAATTAGTTACGACGTTTACATAAGACATACGCCGGCGTAAAGATAAAGCAGGTCTCTAGTTGGCGCAGCCCATGCAAAGTATGGACGTCGGAACAAGCGTATCTTTTTACGTTGTTTGCGTAAGTCGTACGCGAATAGGGCTGTGCGTAAGTTACGTTCACGTCGTAGGCAGTGTTCGACGTATCTTAGGCATTCTATCCGACGCATGCGCACTGGGATACGTCCACGGACGGTGCATGCGCCGTTCGTTCAAAACGTCATTTACGTGGGGTCATGCTTTATTTACATAAAACACGCCCACCTCTTCACAATTTGAATTAGGCGCGCTTACGCTGGCACATTTACGCTACGCCGCCGTAACTTAGGACGCAAGTGCTTTGTGAATACAGCACTTGCCTCTCTAAGTTGCAGCGGCGTAGTGTAAATACGATACGCTACGCCCGCCCACACTTACGCCGCCCTACGTGAATCTAGGCCTCTTCACCATCAAAAAGCTGTACTTACAAATGTCCCTCTCTGCTCTGCACTGCATAGTAACATGTGTTACAGTTACTCACACCACAGTGCATGTGTTATCCCGCACACAACACACGCATGCTGGTCTGCAGTTTAATGTGTGCTGCGCTACATTGCTGCGGCAACAGCTACCGCAGTACTTTCTTTATTTTTTTAACATCTTTTCTAGACGGGGCACAAAAATGCAGCCCCATCTGTTTTTTTTATGCACCAATGCAGCACGTAGGTGTGAAATTAAAGTGGATGTAAATCCAAAAACATTTTTTTTTATGATGTCACAATATATAGTATAAGATTTCTTACCATCTGTGCCCAGTTTTGCCACAAAGAGTTAATCCAGCTCTGAGCAATCCTCTTTTATTGTTCAGTGAAATAAACGCACAAAGAGGAGAAAACTTTTGTCCGTTCTTCCCCCTTGCTGTGAGTGACAGGTTATTTACATATCTCATGCACTAGCCTGAGGCAGGCATTATTTTTTAATTCCCACCCCCCTTTTCTGAAGTCATGTGGCTACTCTTCTAGATTTTGACTGGATGTTAGTGATCATAGCAGAATTTAGTGTAAGGAATACACAGGAAAAAATGCATGTTGACAAGAGGAGTGTAGAGGTGGGTGGGGAGTCTACTGACATCACGACTCCAACCACTGAGCTCCAGACAACAGATCCACCCACAGAATCTGCAGTTTTTCGGGTCTCATAACAGACAGAGGGGAGACATTTGACAGGTAAGGATACATGCAGGAGCCATATACATCCTTATAGATCAGCACTATGGCTGTACTTTAGAAAGCATGAGAGTGGGTTTACATCCACTTTAAGTGATAGGACATCAGGCAAATTGCCTTGTTGGTACTTCATTAGGCAATGCTGCCCATCACTGCTGGTGTGAATGAGCCCTTAAAGAGGAACTGAAGTCTGCTCAAATAATTTATAATAAAAAATCTTTGCCATTTTGAACCTTCCCTCCAACTATTTTGCATATTATTTTATAGATATACTGTGATTCTGTACTTGCCAAATATGCTGCAGAAATCTCCCTCCACTAAGTCTGGCTGCAACCATTTTAACTGTGGGCAGCTGAAGGTGCTGACTGTTTACTTCCTGGATTTACACAGACACAGAGGCACACCTCCAGCTCTGAAGCTCTCATTGGCCCTCTTATGACTTATCCCCCCTCCCTTCCTGGCAAACTCTCACAAGAGTGAGAGAGAGAGAGAGAGACAGAGAGAGAGAGAGAGAGCTGTGCACAATGTCATAAGCCTAGGCTTTTTACCAGACAAAAAATAGGAAGTGGGCTGTATAAGGTATTTACTGGCAGGAAAAAAAGTTTTACTATCCAAAGTTAAAACAACAAGGGCAGAATATTTAATAAATAGAAAGTTGAAAAAATGACTGAAGGTCCACTTTAAAGTGGATGTACAGGCAAAACTTTATTTTGTATAGAGTAGGAAAGGATTAGAGCCCCTTTCAAGTTCTTACTGAAGTCTGTGCACCCCTTTGGGAAGATTTCCCCTCTCTGTTAGTCCTGAAGATGACTGTCCCCAGGACTGAAAATTCTAATACACACGATCATTTTTCAGCATGAAAGAAAACTTTGTTTTTCAGCATGTCTAAAACGATAAACGATAAACTATCCAATCAGCTCTGCTGACTTCCATTATCCAATCATATGCAAGCAAAACTGCTGTGTTTTTATTTTATTTTACTTGGACTTGTTTGAGTATTTTTTTTAAAGAGAAGCTTCCCTCATTTACATAGTCCTGGAGCAACTGCACTTTGCAAAGTGCACAGTCTATTTGTCTTTAATAAATCAATCCTATTGGGCAAGGCTACATTCTCTCCAGGCAGTATTGTGTTACCTTTTTAGTGTTTAAAAAGCAATACTAGGCACTACTACCACCAAATACACTACGTTGCCATACATGACATAAAATGGTGTCTGTTACATTATCAGTCCTAATGTACATTTTAAATTCAGGTCCATTCTATATGGACCTCAAAGTGTCTCCAACGTAATATTATCCCTTTCACATTCAACAGTTCTTCCTACAGAGAGTTTTTTAAATGAAGGTCCATACTGCGATGACAGCAGTAGAAGATGAATGAAGGTGACAGCAGACAGGTCAAAAGGGTAAAGAATATAGCTGGTATCACATCACAGAGAAAGTACTATTGGTGTTTCTAGAAAGGGATAAATGAAGGAAAATGGTCCGCGGTTATCCTAAACAAAGATCATAACCATTGTGGGTTCCTTTAAAACGCCAGGCAAACAGCTAATCCACAGATGAAATACATATAAGGGAGTTGTTCAACCTGTCAAAGTATTTATATCCAGTTCTGAGATGTATACATTCCTGCACAATAGCACAGTCAGGTGTACGATAGCCACTTTCCCATTTACAATTATAGACTGTAGAAGGAATTCATCATGCGCTCCCTTCACCTATCAGCCTATTGACTGGACAGTGAAAGAGCAGCCAAAGACTGTTGAAGTGGTCTCTCTGCTCACTTTTCTTAAGCCTCGTACACACGGATGGACATCTGACAAACTTTCCCTTGGATTTTTGTCCGAAGTGATTTGTCCGGTCACACCCATAGCATACACACGCTCTGACTTTTCTGAAAACTTTTCTAAAACTTTCCCAACATCACATGGTTTTTCTGCTTATTTCTGCTCTTTATCGCCACCCTTTGGTTAACTTCTGCTATTGCTGGTTGATTTTAACATTGGTTCTGGGCATGCGTGTTTGTACTTCGGACAAAAGTCAATGGCTTGCTGTACACACGGTTGGACTAGGCACCATCGGTCTTTTGTTGTCGTAAAGTTTGTACGTTTGCAGACCAAACTTTTTGTCCGATGAAACCCGAAAAAGTTGGTCCGATGGAGCGTACACACAATCAGACAAAAACTTGTTGATTTTGAAGTTTGTTGGCCAAAAGACCGACCGTGTGTACGGGCCTTTACTCTTTCAATCAGCATGCTCCTTGTCACTCATCTGCATGAAGCACAATGAATTGGCTTCCCAGTTTACTCCTCCATCTGCTGGTCTGCAGCATAGGGACTTGCCAGAAGCAATCAGGTACTTGGCTCTAGCTCTAATGTAATCATTTAGTAGTTAACACCTAGCTACATTAAAGCAGACATTTGCAATTTTGCAACCCTCCACAATCTTATATTTTTTGGGGTCCAGCCTACCTTCTATACCCATTCTTGCTTTGACAAGAATTATGTTTACTTTGCTCCAGTGGTATCAAGCTATTGGGGGCCAGCTGCAAGAACTGGAAAAGCCAGCCAGCTCCCAATGACAAAAGGAAAGGAGATGGCAGTGTGGGACACAGAGTGAGGGGGAAGAGCAGTGGATCACAGCAGGACAATGCTGCAGTCTCTAGCTATATAAATATGTTATTTGAGCACAACTCAGTAGATAAGACAAAACTAAGCCCAGGGTGGAGTTAAAGTGGTTGTAAAGGCAGAAGGTTTTTTTTTTATCTTAATGCATTAAGATAAAAACCCCTTAATACTTACCTGAGCCCCATCTAGATCCAGCGATGTTGCAGTGTGGTCTAGTTGCCCAGGATCCCCCCTCCATTGGCTGAGACAGCAGTGAAGTGCCATTGGCTCCCACTGCTGTCAATCAAAGTTAAAGGAAAAAAGCAGGGCCTTCTGAGCGTAGTAAATAAAGTATTTATTAAAAAGTATTAAAAGGTCATAGGAAATACACTCACAAAGGAGCTAAAAAGTAGGGCTTATCTGTATGGTAGTTCATCCGCTCTTATCCCAGGTACTGCTGATGCTACTTGTGCCTCAATGTTGACAGACAGGGACACCGTAGCTCCTTGCCTCTGTCGGCAGCGGTGGGGGAACCAGACACTCTCAAAGAGTGGAGAAGGAGGACGGAGTTCCTGAGCGCACAACCGTGGATGACGTCACTTACGGGTAAGAAGTCAGCGGGAAGGTGCACGCATTCAAAGCATGCGTGCTTCTTCATCAGCCAATGAGGAAAGAAAGGGGATGGGACCGGGCCACAACTCCGTGTCTGAATGGACACAGGGAACTTTGGTTCGGCTCGGGTGCCCCCATAGCAAGCTGCTTGCTGTGGGGGCACTCAACAGGAGGGAGGGGCCAGAGCACAGACGAGAGACCCGAGAAGAGCAGGATCAGGGCTGCTCTGTGCAAAACCACTGCACAGAGCAGGTAAGTATGACATGTTTGTGATTTTTAACAAAAAAAAAATACAAGACTTTAGTATCACTTTAAGTTCCTATTTAATGTGTATATTTTATACCTACGTTTTGCTTTAACTAAAGAATTTTACAATATATCTATGCCTCGACTGATACGATTCTGTTAAATACCTTTGTTTCTGAAGCAGAATCTAGCATTTGTCCACGATAATGAACAGAAAGTGACATTTAGATTCTTGACTCGGCATACTGTTTGCCAGTGCTCGGTATAATTAGCACTTGTCGTGTCTGCTTTCTTTACACAGCAAATTTATTCACTGAGATACTTGTGGTTTTGTTAAACTTGCCACTAAGAGGTGCTAACTGCAGAGCCGAGAGATCTCATGTAAATTATGGCCTGATGCACATAACATTACAGAGCTCCAATTCCATCTCCAGGGAATGAATATATCCTCCATTACATTGCTTGGGCTGCTGCAGCACCTGTAGTGCTGATTTGTGTAATTAATACCACTGGCTATTCGGAATATCATTACACAGCTGTGCCCTGCTACTGGCCAATGCTATGGGAAATCAGTGTTGTTCGATGGTACACAAATATTAATGTTTGCACAATACCTGCCATTGTGTCACGATACACTGAGTGTATTATATCTATTTCATGACTCGGAAAACTTCCAAAGTTCTTCTTGTCACTTGACATTTTGTGTGTTTACTCTTGTCTATATAACTATATACTATTCTGCTGTACTGTGATGGAACAAAGGATTACAGTAGAATTCTAGCATAGCTCCCAACTGTCCCTGATTTCGAGGGACTGTCCCTGATTCGGAGCAATGTCCCTCTTTCCCCCTCATTTTGGTCTGATTAATATAGTTACAAAATGTTTTTTTTATCTTTCAAAAAGGGTTCCCCAGTGCTAAACCTTTCATCCAAATTCTAAATTGCTGCATTTGTAAAAATGTAAACGCCAGCATAAAGAAATAGTAGTGGTAAAAAAAAGCCCTTGTGGATTTAATTAACCTTCTTTTTTTGGGTTAATTCTCCTTTAAGTGGGTGTGGCAGGGGGGGTGTCCTATGCCTACGTACGTTTGCTAGTAGGTGTCCCTCATTCCCATCTCAAAATGTTGGGAGGTATGTTGTAGGATAAACCTAACTAGTCTCCCAACCCCCTACTAGCATCTATGCTGACTAACCTGTGTAAGAAAGATGTATATACTTACTTATTTTGAGGCCACTCTGGTCCGGTCACATGATCTGACTTCCCTGTGTCAGCCAACAGCAGCTGCAGGGAAGCCCCAACAATGGCTGTGGTAAGCCTATGGGTGACATCACCGCTCCCATGCATTGCTAGCTGTTGTTGAGCGATCTCTACTCTCCCCTGCAGCAGGCACTTGCTGACACAGGGGATCACATGACCAGACTGGAGCTGCCTGAAAATAGGTAAGTGCGTATATCTTTCTCACACAGCTTAGTGATCATAGGTGTTAGGAGGGACTGAGGTTTATTTTAAAATGAATTAGGTTTATGCTGAAACTCTACTTTTAGTTTAACTGACAATGTTCTTGTGGGAACGTATGTGTATGTGAAGTATGGGATACACCATTGCTGACTTGCTCTAAAATGTGCACGTTCAAGGGCAGTTAGGTTGTATTACTTTATGAACCATCGATTCCTAGTATGTCATTGTCCTGGGAGAAGCATATGAGATTACAGTTTAAACTTTTCAAACTCCACTGACTGGATGCTTGTTTCAGATGAGTGTCTTGCTAGGTGATGGAGTATGTATCAAGATAACAGTCAGAAATGGCATAATCCCATATTTCTCTTTTTAAAGTACACCTTTCAGGAAAGAAGTCTTGGGGTTCCATAGCTTAAGCGGAGTTCCACCCAAAAGTGTAATGTCTGCTCATTTGTCTCCTTCCTCCGGTGTCACATTTGGCACCTTTCAGGGGGGGAGGGGGCAGCAGATACCTGTCCCCACTTCTGGGAGTCTCAGGCGCAGCGCATTACGTCAGCTCCCTCCTCCTCCCTCCTGCTTCCCCTGCCACCAGGCCAGTAGGAGAGCACGGCAGGTACCTTGTGTATGTTCAGTAGGGACCCGGCGTGAAGCTGTAATGCTTCACTACCGGGTTCCCTTACTGGCAATAGAGTCGGCAGGACACGACAGCTGATGGAAACATCAGCTGCTGTGCCGACATCACTGGACTTCAGGACAGGTAAGTGTCCTATTATTAAAAGGCTTTTAATACTTGACGCGGGGGGGCGGACCTCCGCTTTACCTCTTTCTGACTGTGCAAGCTGTCTGGCTGCATGTGGCTTTAATAATTTAGGTTGCTAACCTGGAACAAGTATGTAGATCGGAAAAGTATGTAGAGTAAAGTCATTACCTGCAGTACTTTTAGGCTCTGTCCTGATCTAGCATAAAGTACTGCAGCAAGAGGGCCAGTATGACACCCAAGCTACTAGCATTTCAGAAGGAAAGGTCAGTATGTTTTCTTTAAGATAACTGACTGGAGGTATTGGAATGGGGCTAAAAAGCAGTCCTAGTATATAAAAATTATGCTTTTTGTTTTTTTAAATATACATTTTATATACTAATATTTATTTTTATTTTTTTAATACTAACCTCTATGCTGCAGCTGTTCCACGTTGGCTCTAGGATTGAAAACTAAGTGATCACATGACTGCTGATTGCTAAGCTCTTGGTCTGCTCAGGGCAGAGAGCAGTGACCATCAGTCACCCCTCTCATTTAGTGCTCATGGAAGTGCCGGGCTGGAGAGGGGGCGGGTGCAGCCATGTGCTGAGAAGCGGAGCAGCTGGGTGAATCCCAACAATATGGTTGGGATCCTTCCAGAGCCTGGAGTGGCTCTGCTATGTCAGCTAAGACCAGGCAATACCCTGCTCTCAGCTGACTCTGGATCAAACGAGCAAAAGTAAATGAATTCCTGTGACCCACAAAAGAAGTATGGCCAAAAAAAGCTTTGACCATACTTCTCTTTCAAGCATACATTTATGATAAAAAAAATAAAAAGTAAAATAAAAAACACTGTTAATTACACCATAGTCTAGGGAATCAAAATTTTCGGGGTAGCGGTATAGCCATTATTATATATAGGAAACGTCAATTTTGTGTATGCTTACACTCATTACAAAAAAAAAAAGAAAACAAATAATAATAAAAAAATATATCCATTCAAAATTGCAGACACAAAAAAGGAGCATTACAATGACCAAGGGACAGAATAATTGAAATCTGGCTCTGCATGTGGCCAAGGATTTTAAATGCTTAACATGTCAACAACCTTTAAATACAATCTTGTATTATGATCACAGTTTTGAGTAAAATCTATAAATATTAACCTGTTTAAACGTAGTATAAATGATCTACTAGGGTTGTTAGTGCCAGTTCTGATCCAAATGACAGTCCATATACCTTGTCATTAGAAGTTTGAATTTTTTAATGGTCTCTGACTTTCAGAGAAAAATCACTTACTCATTCAGCAACCACAGCTTGCAACCTGTTCCTTATTTAGGGACTGTCCCTTTTTTGGAACCAATTTTTTTTTCTCGTTCTGGTTGTTAAATTAATTATTTTCAAATGCTAATATAGGAAAAATAGCAGTGAACATGAATATTCTTGCAAAACAGTTCAACATGGTCCTTGTGATTAGAGGTTTATTCTGTGCTAAAAGATCTTCATATTTCCCATTTTAGAAGGTTGCCTCGGCCTCTGATGTGTCAAAGCACTTATAAGAATTACAATGCAGCCAGGATTGAGGAAAAAGGAGATAGCTAAGCTGACACTACATATCACATGCTGAACAATGACAAGGCTAATCCCAACATGCAGTGGGTGGGGCTGGGGCTCCTACAACAGAATCCGCTGGTAATGTCTCAACATATTTCACCTACTTTGGACACCTACATATACAATGCAGATTTTCATGCAATGTCTGCTTTAATTCTATAAAAAGCAGATATAACTTCAGTATATCTTGCCATTGTATTAGAACAGGGCAGATGGGAAGATCATACCAGCCAATAAATAATGACAGATATGCCAGCCCTGCTGGTAAATGCCTAATTTGTCAAGCCACCAACATGGGCCTGTTGAAAGGGGGAATAAAATAAGAAATTACTAATGATACAATTGTAGCATAATTTAGACAGCTTTTACATAGTTTCGAGGAAAGGTTGCAATGTTGTTTTGTTCAATACATTTTTATTCATTTTCAAGTATGAGTCTGAACAAGCAGAACAGTTACAGAAAGAGAAAGATTGATGGACACTTATGGGAAACTTTCTCATTAAAGGAAAGGTTAAGGTTTTTTAAGTGAATATTATATACTGTAAAAAATGACTGTAAACATAAAGAAACTAAGCCAAAAATAAGAAAGGGGAGTTAAAGTAAATACATAGATTTAACAGTTTCAAGAAACAGTTATGCCCTGTACACATGATCGGTCCATCCGATGAAAACAGGCTGATGGATTTTTCCATCAGTTATCCGATGAAGCTGACTGATGATCAGTCGTGCCTACACACCATCGGTTAAAAAAACGATCGTGTCAGAACGCGGTCACGTAAACCACGTACAACGGCACTATAAAGGGGAAGTTCAAATCCAATTGCGCCACCCTTGGGGCTGCTTTAGCTGATTTTGTGTTAGTAAAAGACGATTATTTTCTGTCTGTTACAGCGTGATGAATGTGCTATCTTCATAACGAACGCTAGCTTTACCAGAACGAGCGCTCCCGTCCCCTAATTTAGTCTGAGCATGCGTGGATTTTTAACAGATGGATGTGCCTACAGACGATCGTTTTTTTTCTATCGGTTAGTTAACCATCAGATAATTTTAAAACAAGTTCCTATTTTTTTAAACGATGGTTAAAAAAACGATGGGGCCCACACAAGATCGGTTAGTCTGATGAAAACGGTCCATCAGACCATTTTTCATCAGACAAACCGATCATGTGAACGCGGCATTACATTTCTGGCACATGTCGGAAATGTAACTGTCAAATTGTGCTCTCAAACAAACTGTCAAACCATCCAATGGCTGGCATCATAACTGATCACATGTGCAGCATCATAGCAGTTGAAGATTAAACAGGAGCCTACTACAACACTCTGACAGATCACGATCGGTAAATGTGTAAGTCCTGCTGTTTGACACAATCAGTGGGTTTAGAAGCTAAAATGAGGCCCCAATGTAAGTATTCACTTAGAGCTAGGGAAGCAGAAATAACTAGTAAGGGTAAATATGTTGTAGAATACTTGTGTGGACTGGACAGCCATGCAATAGAGCAGTGTTTTTTTTAAAGGGTTAGTTCACCTTTATAATAAAAACTGCCTTTATTGTAGATAACAACAAACTGTGCAGCTCTGACTAAAGATGAATAATGCTCTTGTTATAGGTTTAGGCCATGTACCTATCTTCTGAAGCCTGACTGGAATACTCCCAGGATGTTGCTAGAATGTTGAGGCCTAGTCGTTAATGCTTATCTCCACTTTCACAGGAGTGAGCTTTTTCTCTACCAATGTCCTAGCGACATCCTGAGAGTATTCCAATCAGCCACTTCCTAGCAAAATCCTAAGAGTATCCCAGTTAGGCTTTAGGAGGTATGAAAATGGCCTACGATTCTACAAATTTAAATGGTAAACATGGGCCAGTCAGGACTTAGAGGTCTGTGCTTTAAGTAGTGGCAGTGTTGTCGTTCACTTTTTTCAGTGGGAAACCATGGATTGGGATAAGGGGAGAGCTGCATAGTTAATGTTAATGTTACTTACCCTCACGGACTCCCCTAATACCCATTAATGGACCACTTAGGGGTCCCCAGGTTTAGATTCCTTGCTTAGAGGCACCCTGGAATAGTTTGGAATTTTACCAAGTGTTAACCAAGTGTGTTTGGCAAATAAGGATGATCTCAGGGGGACCCCATCAGAGAAGTTTTTGCAACTCTATTCACATTTACGATTAAAAACAAATGTCACACTTTTAGGGCTGTAATTATATTTAATGGGCCCCATAGAAAAAACATTAAGGGCCCCCTAAACATACCTATAGGGAGAGAATGATATCCTTATCTTACTCCTGTCTTTTGCCTGTGGTGTCTTAGTGAGGGTGACATCATGCTCTTTCCAACAAGATATTTGGGAATGCACAGCAGCTGAGAGCAAGAAAATGCCCTTGCATTGGACTGGAGTGTTATCTCGCGAAATTTAGCCTGCTCTACATTCCCCAGTAATCTGGGTAGAAAGACAGTGATGTCACGCCCCCTGAAGTTTTGAAGATAGTGGCAAGATAAGTATGGGCATTTTACTGCAAGGTCCACATTATTCTGTATTTCAAATGAAGTTCCTCTGGGGATACAGATTACTAATTGCTTTCATAGCAATATAAAGGTTACCAAACTATATATTTGGAACTTTATTCAAGCTTATATGCCATATGCTATTGCTACTTGCATACATGATGGAGTAGTCACGTAGTTTTGGGCCCTCTGTGCTCCTGAGTCCCAAAGCCGTTGTCTGGACTTCTATGGCTATAGTGAAGCCCCTGCACACACTGAGTGATTAGGCATGTCAAGTGCACTACATGTCATGTGATTATTGCTAAAGTCCAAATTCTGAGAATGGCTTGTCCTTGGGGGAAGGAAAATGCTTTAATTTTAGTAATACAATACAATGCAACACAAAGAATGGCAAAATGGTTTTGTACCCAGCCATGTAAATATTGTCCCTGAAGGCCTTACATTAGAAAAAAGCTTTCTTTGTGTACTATAAAACAACAAAACCCAAGTAGAATTGCATAAGTGATACAAAATCAACAAAGACCTTTATTAAAAAAAACATTGACAAAGAAAGAATTATGTGCTGCAAATCAAAAACAACCAATCACAACTCAGCTTTCTACATTCTGATAAAACTGAACTGCTAAAAGGTATCTGTGATTTTAGTTGCTGTGGGTTAGTGCACATCATTGTTTTATACAATATTTTAATAGACATGTCTGGAAATTTGAGCCTTGGCAAATTATCAATTACTGCAATACAAACCAGCAAAGCTGCGGACTGCCAGCAGGGCTGGATGACATAGTTCAGAGCTGCATCTACAATCTACACTATCTTTATGGATTGCTGATTGGTGCAGCTACGGTGTATCCCACCCATGATCTCACCAAGGATACATTTATCATTTCATTTTATCACCATTTTTAACACAATTTTAATGCATTGCACAACTGACACTGCATCCTATGCAGTTTAGGTACAGAAAATATAGAAGCTTTTAAACCAAACTTTCAGCATTACGCGTTCCAGATTATGGATCTTGTATCTGTAAAGTGCCATTCAGGTCCAGATTTTTATTCTATTCCTTGAATATATTTTTCTTGATAGATTTCTTGTTCAAGAATCTAAAGTCAATTTGCATTGTACATGCGTAGTGACATATGGTGAGCATAATTATTCATATGCACAACAGGTTATGATTTTATGTACAGTCTTATATATCAGTGTATATCCCTCTAAATGAAGATGATCATGCAAAGACAGAGGCCCTCTGTTAGTTGCTGATTCAGCAGGCGGGTCTGTCTCTGTCTGCACCTCCACTAGTCCTGCAACACACGGATGATGCAGCTAAAAAAAATACACCGTGCAAAAAAGCGCAAACAATAGTGTCAGAGCAATCATCAAAAACAGCCCCCTCCTTACAAATACTATGATTTAACCCTATATCCGCTGGCTACAAAGATAACACAATTATCCAGAACAAGGATTACCCGTGCGCCCGAAAAAATAAGAACGACCAATTAATAAGTTAATAGAATGCAGAATAAAAAATGGATCGCACTAACCCCACAGTCTGGAAATAAAAAACGTTCATACACAAAGCTACTGAATAAGCTGTCATTCTGTCTCTACAATGCAAAGTGGGCCATAATCTATCAATTGTTTCAAAGCAAATACCTTTTTATTCGTTTAGCTAATACATTTACTACAGCAGTAATAGCATGGATTGACTGATCTCTACAAGTAGCAATCTGTAAGTTATTGGCATAGATAGGAAGATAGACATATTTCAGCACTGGCATAAATACCTCTTTATCCGGATGCTGTAGCAGGAAGGAGAGGCAGGAACAAAAGCACGAATCAAGCAGGAACTGGAGAAATAAAACACAAAAGGGGTGGGGGGGGACAAAAGGACAAAACGTTAGGATTTTTTTGTATAAAGCACTGAAAGAAGATGCACTGCCTGTAACCAGAGGAGATCTGCAGACAGCAACGATGTGGATTTAACACACCTTCTGTTCCCTGGCACTGCAGCATAATGCTCTTTGTTTTAATTCAGCTGATGCTTAGGAAGAGGGCACTGGCAGAACTGGTTAATAGCCTCCTGCGAAATACACAGGCTGAGATCCACTTTATTCACTCCCTCCCTACCTCTCCACCGGCTCCCTCTGCCTAGGACTGTGTCAACCACCAGCCTGTCTCCGTGAAGCCTGCAGTGGTACTGAGGAGAGGGGGCGAGGGAGGCAGAGAGGGAGGGAGGAAAAAAGGAGGGGGGTTGGGGAGCGAAAGGAGAAAGAGTGGAGGAAAAAAAAAAAAAGATGAAAAATATTTTGGTGAGGAGGAGGAGGTAAATGAGAGCAAGAAAGGCGGTGAGAGGAAAGATGGGTAAATGAGCAGGTGCTAAGATGGAAGGAAGACGATGGAAACAAAGGATGGGAAATGAAAACGAGGAAAGGAGTGTGTTGGAAGGAACCAGACAGGAAAAGAAAGGTTAATATGCAAAGCATATAAAATGATGAGCGAAATCTAGGAATAAACAGAGAGCTCTCCACCAGCCCTGGAACGTTCTAGAAGGAAAAGCAGACAAGAGGCGCGTCATCGTTGACTCTCAGTGAGAAGATGTCCTGGTGTCTACATAGAGGACCTTGTCACAGGATTTTATCGTCAGCTACCTGACGGGCATATTAATTGCCAGTCATATCTCAGATTACAGCATTAGAGTACCTCCTCCTATTCCTCCAATAGACAAAGACTTAAAGGTGAACCTACCTTTGAGACTAAAGCAGGCATTTAACAGATTTAAGATGTAAAAATTACAGTGTGGTGACAGCCATGTTGTAGGCTGAGCTAGTATTCATGAGAATGCAGTATATTAACTCTCATAGTGGTGATGTCACTGAGGTGGGACGCCTTGTGTCACGGATGTAAAGTTACATATGTGTACCTTGTACACTGGCCACATTAAGCCTTAGCAAGCAAAGTAACAATTCATTGTGTAAAAATGTGTGCTTTGTTGTGTTTTGATATTGGCTTTTTGTATTTGTCAACATTTAAAGTGCTTTTTATCTAATATACATGCGTTTTTACAGTGCAGTTTAAAGCAGAACTTCACCCAAAAGGGGAAGTTCCGCTCTTCCTCCTCCTCCCCCCTGCCATATTTGGAACATATGTTTTGGGGTGGAGCAGGTACCTAGTTTTGACGGGGTACCTGCTCCTACGTGAGCCCAGTTCGAACCTCCCTGGACAGTTCACGGGTCCAAGAAGGCTGCGAGACCATTTACAATGTGCAGTGTGGCTCGTGCATGTTCAGTGGGCAACTGGCTGTGAAGCCATAATAAGTCACAGCTGGCTGCCCACAGTTAACATGTCGGCTCCGGAGACCCAAAGACTTGTGAAGAACCAGCCCAGGTGAGGACAGTGCTGGATCCATGGACAGGTGAGGACAGTGCTGGATCCATGGACAGGTGAGGACAGTGCTGGATCCTTGGACAGGTGAGGACAGTGCTGGATCCATGGACAGGTGAGTTTTTCTTAAAAGTCAGCAGCTATAGATTTTGTAGACTTGAATGAAGAACCATGTTAAAATTCATTAAACATGTGATCTATACATTTATCATGAACTTTGCATACCTCTGTTCTCAGCTTTTGGGAGCAAGAACGAGGACAGGTGCCACTGAAATATACAGGTCACTAGAAGACTTGCTTCTCATAAACCTTAACCATGCATCTCCCTAACGGGGCAGAGGTAGCAATTAAAACCTAATAGGTGTTCTAATGCATCTCGACTGTATCCAAAACTAAAGTTTTGCTTTCAGTTATACTTTAAAGGGGTTTTAAAGGTAAAAAATGTTTCCCTAAATAGCTTCCTTTACCTTAGTGCAGTCCTCCTTCACTTACCTCATCCTTCGATTTTGCTTTTGTCCTTATTTCTTAAAAAAAAAAAATCACTTCCTGTTATTCTGTCTGTAACTACACACAGTAATGCAAGGCTTTCTCCCTGGTGTGGAGTGTCGTGCTTGCCCCCTCCCTTGAGGGGGGAGGGGGCGAGCAGGAGAGTCAGGACGCCCACTAACACACAGCTCCTTTCTCTATCTGCAACATAGAGAGTGCCCTGACTCTCCTGCTCGCCCCTCCCCCCCACAAGGGAGGGGGCGAGCACGACACTCCACACCAAGGAGAAAGCCTTGCATTACTGTGTGGAGTTACGGGCAAAAGAACAGGAAGTGAGGATTTCGCATAAGAAATAAGGACATTTAAAAGCAAAAACTAAGGATGAGGTAAGTGAAGGAGGACTGCACTAAGGTAAAGGAAGCTATTTAGGTTTTTTTTTTTACCTTTACAACCCCTTTAACTATACAAGAATCTTGGGGAGATTTTATTGCCTTTCCAATTGAACACAAATTATAAAGTAAAAAATCTTTTAAAGTAACTCAAACTGACTGCAGAGAATACAAAAGCGATTTTAAAATATTCAGTGATGGGAAAGGTATGAAATAATAAGAAAGGTAATTGAACTTGAGGTCTCTTTTCTTTTACCTCAAAATAAAAATGCCATGGATACAGCTTGTGACCACTTACAGCTTACTTATGCCCCATACACACGATCGGCAATTACCGACAACAAAACCGTGGATTTTTTTACGACAGATGTTGGCTCAAACTTGTCTTGCATACACACGTTCACACAAATGTTGTCGGAAAGTCAGATCGCCAAGAACACGGTCATGTACAACATGTATGAGGGCACTATTAAAGAGAAGTTCAATACCAGTCGTGTTAGTAGAAAATTGGTGAGAGGCGATTTCAGCCTCGTGCTTTTCAGTCCGTTACAGCGTGACGAATGTGCTATCTCCATTACGAATGCTAGTTTTACCAGACTGAGCGCTTCCGTATCATACTTGGTTCCGAGCATGAGTGGAATTTTGTGCGTCGGAATTGTCTACACACGTTCGGAATTTACGAGAACGGATTTTGTTGAACCAGCTTTCAAATTTTTGTTGTCGGAAATTCCAACAGAAAATGTCTGATTGGGCCTACACACGGTCGGAATTTCTGACCAAAAGCTCCCATCGAACATTTGTTGTTAGAAATTCCAAGCGTGTGTATGCGGCATAAGAGTATGTGTTGTATGGTGGGATTGCCAGCACAGAATAACAGTTAGCAAGTGAGCATGCTACCTACTCTCATGAATACTCATGGACAGATGTTCATAGGTAAGGGCAAATTAAAGGATATTAGCAACCCCTTGTTCCACCACCCTCTAACTAGCTACTTATATGCTCAAATTACTTACCTGAAGCCATGGTCACATGATGAACCTTCTCTTATTTGCTATTTATTTCCTGGAGTTCCTCAGGTGTCCACATCACTGCCTGAATGATGGAACTACTGGTGGCCACTGCTAGTGGCTAGTTATTCTCTCATTGGCTCCAGAGGCAGGAGAACTCAATAGGGGCAGTGAGGGGAAAACTGAGTTTGATCCATTACACTGCAGGATGGCTTTCGATGAGGTGTTTGGAATTAAGACTGAGGCGTAAGGAAACTAATGTGCAATGCATTATTTTAAGTGGTTGAAAAGGCTCAAGGTTTTTTACCTTCACACATGAAGGTGAAAAACCTTCTGTGTGCAACAGTCCCCCCAGCTCCCCAATACTTACCTAAGCTCCATCTCGATACAACGTGCACGAGAAAAGCGGCTCTCCTGAGTTAGCTCCCCTTACTGTCAATCACAGCCAGTGAGCCTATGAGGAAAGAGTGGGGGGGAAAGCAACTCTCCATGTGTGAATGGACACACAGAGCACTGTCTTGGGTGCCTCCATAGTAAGCTGCTTGCTTTGGGGGCACTCAACAGGAAGGAGGGGTCAGGACCACTGGCAGGGGACCCGAGAAGTGGAGGATCGGGGTTGCTCTATGCAAAACCACTGGCAAGTAGGACATATTTGTTATTTTATTTTTTTATTTTGCCTTTATTATCACTTTAAATTATGTTATTCCTGGAGTTGGACTTTAAAGCCTAACTTAGAACACATATCAAAGGCACAAATTGTGACAGAGAGATGAGTTTATCAGTCTGATGCTTCTACTATTCATTTTAAATCAGAACTACACAGCATCTGAGCACCACAAACCAAAAATGCTATTTAATTTATTTTTAATATTCAATTTTTTTGCAGGTGAAGTTCCATGCCGCCGCTAGGGCTATAGTGCGGGAGGCGGCCGCAGCCGTAGGAGGACAGGTTGGAATTTTTTTTCAAGCAGGGAGCTTTTTTTTGGGTTAAGAAAGTGGGGCATATTTGCTAAAAGAATACTAAACAGAAAAAAGACACAAAATTCCTCTGTATTCTTTTCTGAAGTAGCAAATACAAAGTTATGTCACAATGATAAAATATTCTAACATGTTTCTGGTGTTAAAAGACACTGCTATTGTTAACGCTTATTAGAGATAAACAGTACTCTTTTTCTCTAAACTGGCATCTTTATTGCTGAACTTAGAAGAAATTAAGATATTATCCATGCCCTTGTTTATATCAAGGGGTGTAAGATAAGCATGTCTCCCTGTGGGTTATGCCTAGTATACACGGGCCGAATGTCAGGAGATAAAAACTGGCCTACTACTGGCCGGGTTCTGTCGGAAGAGCATACTGGAAATCCAGCAGCCGACCAGCTTCTTCTCAGCACTCTTAGCCAATGGCCAATAGCTAAGAGCAGTGTTCTGCAGGGGTGCTGCCAGCTGTCAGAACATAACAGCTCAGCGGGGGGATATTGCTGTACTAATGTTAGACTGTTGGTACAGTGGCTCTGACTTTAGCGGTCAGGTTTTTTTTTTTTTGTTGAACCCAGCAGGTTAGTGTGTACCAGTCTTTAGGTTTTGGGGTTGCTGCATAGAAACCAATCAGTTTCCATTTTTTTTTTGTCAAAGCTTAATTGAACAAGCTGAAGTTAGAAGCTGATTGGCTACCATGCACAGCTGCACCAGATTTTGCACTCTCCAGTTTTTGTAAATCAACCTCTTTGGTTCCAATTAATGGTTCTCAAGCTGCAGAATGCGTACCCAGGGTAATAAGATCCACTGCCAATACATATACACAAGTTAATGTGTACTTGACATAAGCCCCTTTCCATGGTGAATAGTAACTTTTATAAGGGAACGCATAGCTTCATTGCATCACGATGGCTGAATTATATATATATATATACAATATATAAGTAAATACACCCCTCACATTTTTGTAAACATTTTATTATATATTTTCATGTGACAACACTGAAGAAATTATACTTTGCTACAATGTAAAGTAGTGAGTGTACAGCTTGTATAACAGTGTAAATTTGCTGTCCCCTCAAAATAACTCAACACACAGCCATTAATGTCTAAACTGCTGGGAACAAAAGTGAGTACACCCCTGAGTGAAAATGTACAAATTGAACCCAAAGTGTCAATCATGGCTAGGGTTGCCACCTCATCCCTTTAAAACCGAAAACATATTAATTACACAGGTTCTCTGGCTGATTAAGGTGCTAATTAAACTCACTTGGTGCCTTATCGACATTAAATTTGCCCCAGAACCTGTGTAATTACTATGTGTTCAGGTTTAAAGGGATGAGGTGGCAACCCTAATCATGGCTCAGGGGGACTAAGTCCCTACCCCACACTATATAAGGCTGTTTGTGTAGTGTTGTTGGCGTGGATAGAGTAAGCTTGAGTTAGAGTAAGCAGGCAAGTTATTTAGTTAGTGGCAGTGTATTTGATATATATATATATATATATATATATATATATATATATATATCAAATATACATATATACACTGGACAGACTGCATATATATATATATATATATATATATATATATATATATACACACCCTGGCCCAGATTCACGTAGGAGGGCGTATCTTTGTGCGGGCGTAACGTATCCTATTTATGTTAAGCCTCCGCAACTTTGACAGGCAAGTGCAGTATTCTCAAAACAAAGTTGCGGCGGCGTAGCGTAAATAGGCCAGCGTAGGCCAGCCTAATTCAAATGTGGAAGAGGTGGGCGTGTGTTATGTAAATTTTGTGACCCCACATAAATGGCGCTTTTTACGAACGGCGCATGCACCGTCCGTGAAAGTATCCCAGTGCACATGCTCCAAATTAACCCGCAACAAGCCAATGCTTTCGACGTGAATGTAAATGACGCCCAGCCCTATTTGCGAACGACTTACGCAAACTACGTAAAACGTGAAAAATTTGACGCTGCTCCGACGTCCATACCTAACATTGGTACGCCTCATATACGCCTCATATAGCAGGGGTAACTTTACGCCGGAAAAAGCCTTATCTGTACTGTATCGGCGTATCTGTACTGCGACGGCCGGGCGTACGTTCGTGAATAGGTGTATCTAGCTGATTTACATATTTCTAGGCGTAAATCAGCGTACACGCCCCTAGCGGCCAGCGTAAATATGCAGTTAAGATACGACGGCGTAGGAGACTTACGCTGGTCGTATCTTATACAAATTCTGGCGTATCTGATTCTTTGAATCAGGCGCCAAGATACGACGCCTCAGACTCAGGCCTTGTACTCACGGCAGGACATGTCCGATGAAAACGGTCTGCAGACCGTTTCCATCGGACATGTCTGGCTGGGGACTGCCCGGGGACTTCTGTTCGATGGCTATACACACCATCGAACAGAAGTCCGCGCGTAAACAATACGCGGGGCATGTCCGCGGTGTCGCCGCGTCGATGACGCGGTGTCACCGCGACAATGACGCGGCGACGTGGGCAGCCCGCCTTTAAAATGCTTCCACGCATGCGTCGAAGTCATTCGACGCATGCGAGGGATGGCGGGCGGCAGGACATGTACGGTAGGTCTGTACAGACGACCGTACATGTCGGGGGGACAGGTTTCCAGCGGGCTGTTTTAAAGCAAGTCCAGGAAACAGTTGTCCGCTGGAAACCTGTCCGATCCGCCCGAAAATGGTCCGCTCGGGCCAACACACGGCCAAACATGTCTGCTGAAACTGGTTCGCGGACCAGTTTCAGCAGACATGTTTGGTCGTGAGTACGGGGCCTCAGAGATACGACGGCATATCTGGAGATACGCCGTCGTATCTCCTACGTGAATCTGGGCCACAGTCTGTCCAGTGAGTGTATATATATACCGTATGTGTGTGTATACTCTGCATTTAGCATAGACTTTTTATTCAGTGTTTACTCTATATTCAGTCAGTGCATTAATATATATTATATATTAATATATATATATATATATATATAATCTAGTATATATATATATATATATATATATATATATATATATATACATACATACTCTGAATTCAATGTAGCCTATATATACAGTGCATTCAGTGGTGTATAGTTTATAATAAACTTCAGGGGGTGTAAACAGTATATAATTGCTGTAGTGTGGTCTAGCAAAACAAAAAATACATCATGCACGCAAGGCTACCAAGGAGAGGCAGATGTTAACAAGCCCATAAAAAAGGGTAAGCAGCCTCTGTGTCTACAGTCAACAGAAATGATGCTTGGGCTTAATTTGGACATTCACTTTTGTTGCCAGCGGTTTAGACATTAATGGCTGTGTGTTGAGTTATTTTTAGTGTTGAGCAGAATATGCCATATTCGATTTCGCGATATATCTCGAATATATATTCGAATATTCGAGATATATTCGCTAAATTCGAATATTCGTGATATTTTATCGAAATTAAATGATTGCGATTTTTTGCTATTGCGAATGCGAAAATAATTGCGATTTTTTGATAACTGCGGTAGGAGCACTCTGATTGGCTCAGAATATTCGTGATATTTTATCGAAATATCGCAACATGCGAATGCGATATTTATTGCGCAATTTCGAGAAATGCTGGAGGAGCGCTCTGATTGGCTCAGAATATTCGTGATATTTTATCGAAATATCGCAACATGCGAATGCGATATTTATTGCGCAATTTCGACAAATGCTGTAGGAGCACTCTGATTGGCTCAGAATATTCGTGATATTTTACAATACAAAATAATTGCGAATATTCGGCAAATGCGGAAGGAGCACTCTGATTGGCTCAGAATATTCTTGATATTTTACAATACAAAATAATTGCGAATATTCGGCAAATGCGGAAGGAGCACTCTGATTGGCTCAGAATATTCTTGATATTTTACAATACAAAATAATTGCGAATATTCGGCAAATGCAGAAGGAGCACTCTGATTGGCTCAGAATATTCTTGATATTTTACAATACAAAATAATTGCGAATATTCGGCAAATGCAGAAGGAGCACTCTGATTGGCTCAGAATATTCTTGATATTTTACAATACAAAATAATTGCGAATATTCGGCAAATGCAGAAGGAGCACTCTGATTGGCTCAGAATATTCTTGATATTTTACAATACAAAATAATTGCGAATATTCGGCAAATGCAGAAGGAGCACTCTGATTGGCTCAGAATATTCTTGATATTTTACAATACAAAATAATTGCGAATATTCGGCAAATGCGGAAGGAGCACTCTGATTGGCTCAGAATATTCGTGATATTTTACAATACAAAATAAAAAGTGTTTTGCATTGGTGGTGATTCTTTACTCTATCCATCTGTCACAGCCATTTGTCAATCAAACACCTTGAAGATTGAACACGTTCATGCTGCATGCTTTGGACTTTTTTTCACTTCACATATCAAAGACATTTTTATGAAAGATTATTTTTCTATTATTGGGACTATATTTCTTTATATATTTGTTTCACTGTGTATTTCACAAGTTATTTGCGCTTGCTTATTTTATAATTTGCCCACATGTCTTGTCACTAGACATATTTTTTATTCTTGTAGAGCGACTCCATTTTCTGTCTTGTATTAATTTATGTTGTATAACATTTTTGAGTTGCTGCTGTATTCTCCCCTTTTTTAAGGTATGCACAATTTTTTCCTTCTTACAAAAAATAATAATATCAAACATACAAATATTCATAACATACACATACACAAAGCCCCCCCCTTTTGCATCAGAGACAATCAGAGTTCTCCTACCACAGTTATCGAAAATTCGCAATCATTTTCGCATTCGCAATAGCGAAAAATCGCAATTTTTTTTTTTTCAATTTGGCAACATAAAAGGATCGCCTCAGCTTAGCTACTCGGCCCAGGGTCTCTAATTATACCAGCAATGCTTTTAGACGTCGATAGGATGTGATCTGTTTTAAAAATCAAATTGAAAAATGCGAATATTCGGAATTGCGAATATTCACCGCGAAATTCGAAATATAGCGCGATTTCTCGAATATGCTATATTCGAGTCGAATATTCGCAATGCGAATATTCGTGAGCAACACTAGTTATTTTGAGGGGACAGCAAATTTACACTGTTATACAGGATGTACACTCACTACTTTACATTGTAGCAAAGAGTTATTTCTTCAGTGTTGTCACATAAAAAGATATAATACAATATTTACAAAAATGTGAGTGGTGTACTCACTTTTGTGAGAATTTATATATATATATATATATATATATATATAAAGAGAGAGAGAGAGAGAGAGAGAGAGAGAGAGAGAGAGAGAGAGAGAGAGAGAGAGTATCTCACATATATGGCCGCAGTACTTTTGTGAGATACTCTATATCTCTATATACAATGCTGTATCCTGGCCTAGGCCAACAAGGCCCAGGCCTAGGGCAGCACTTTGCAGGGGGGCAGCAGGGACAGTGTCCCCGCCGGCTTGCGCTACACTGTTAGGCAAATTAGTTTAGCACCCCCATAAATCGGCCGCACTGCTTCCAGTATGTGGGCGGTTGGCATTCTGCAACTGTGGGGGGTGGGGGGGGACCTCGCTTCTAATTTTTTACCATTTTTACAATTGCAGAGATTTCCCTTCACTTCCTGTCCCATAGCCAAACAGGAAGTGAGAGGAAATCTATGCATATTGAGGGAATCCATCCCCCCCCCCCCCAGGCCATCAGAACTAGTGTCCCCACTTGAAAATTTCAGGGTGGGTCTTAAACCACAAGGGGTGTGGCCTTGACAGGAAGGGGTGGGTCATATTTAAATTAGGGGGTGCACAAGTTTAGTCAGGCCTAGGGCAGCACAAAACCTAAATACACCCCTGTCTATATATATATAAAATCTCACAAAAGTGAGTACACCACTCACATTTTACAAATATATATAGAGAGAGAGAGAGAGAGAGACAGTATCTCACAAAAGTGAGAACATCGTGACACCCATCTTGGTACACCCTGCACTCGGCCGCAGTAAGCCTGCAGTCATATGCCGCAGCGGACATCTTTTTACACCCAGCCCATATAGTTAGTGAACTGTATGGGCTGGGTGTAACAAGATGTCCGCTACCGGCTTACTGCGGCCATATATGTGAGATACTCTATAAATATATATATATATAATCTCACAAAAGTGAGTACACCACTCACATTTTTGTAAATATTTTATTATATCTTTTCATGTGACAACACTGGAGAAATGACATTTTGCTACAATGTAAAGTGTATATATTGTGTATATATAATATAAAAATAAGAAGGGTTGCACCGATACCGATACTAGTATACTTGTACTCGTGCAAATTCTCCCGATGCTTGATCCGATTCTGGGAACGAAGAGACATCAATGTGGGCAGTGGGCGGAGAGGGAGTCATCAACACGCTGGCAGCAGTGGCAGGTAAGCTGGTCGGGGTAGTGGCGCAGGATGCAGCCATGATGTCCCAATTGCCGGGTGTTCTGTCAGAATCGGCGACTCGCCACATTTGGTAACGGAAGTGACGTTCCGTCAGAACACCGCAACACCCATCTTAGTACACCCTGCACTTGGCCGCAGTAAGTCGGCAGCGGACATCTTGTTACACCCAGCCCATATAGTTCACTAACTATATGGGCTAGGTGTAACAAGATGTCTGCTGTGGCCTTCTGACTGCAGGTTTACTGTGGCCGAGTGCAGGGTGTACCAAGATGGGTGTCACGGTGTTCTGACGGAAGGTTACTTCAGTTACCGAATCTGATGGGTTGCCGATTCTGACAGAATAGGTACAGGGCAGCATTTGTCTTGCTAGCAAAATCCTTTAAGCCTTTAAATCATTTGAATCCTTTAAATATTGTCTCATTCATTATGTCAATTGCCAATCAGTGCTGCCTTTCAGTGTCCATCAGTGCCTGCCCATCAGTGGCACCCATCAGTTCTCATCAGGGCCATCTATCAGTGCCGCCCATCAGTGCCACCTATCAGTGCCACCCATCAGTGCTAAATATCAGTGCCCATCAGTTCCACCTAATCCTATCAGTGCCCATCAGTGCTGCATATTAGTGCTTCCTCATCAGTGCCACCCCATCAGTGTCCTTCAGTGCCACCTCATCAGTGCCCATCAGTGTCACCTAATCATATCAGTGCCCATCAGTGCTGCATATTAATGCCTCCTCATCAGTGCCCTTCAGTGCTACCTCATCAGTGCCCATCAGTGTCACCTATTCCTATCAGTGCTGCATATTAGTGCCTCCTCATCAGTGCCACCCCATCAGTGCCCTTCAGTGCCACCTCATCAGTGCCCATCGGTACCGCCTCATCAGTGCCCATCAGTGCCACCTATTAGTGCCCATTTGTGCCGCTTATCAGTGCCCATCAGTGCCACCTATCAGAGCTCATCAGTGCTGCATATTAGTGACACCTATCAGTGCTGCATATTAGTGCCTCCTCATCAGTGCCATACCATCAGCGCCGGTCGGCTCAACAGTGCTCATTAGAGCAGCCTATCAGTGCCCATCAGTGCAGCCTCATCAGCGCACATCAGTGAAGGAGAAAAATTACTTATTTACAAAATTGTGCTTTGAAAACTGTCACATGACATAAAAAAAAATGTAAAAAGTAAATCATTGCTGTAATATGTACGTTATCTGCATTTACCCTTGAGCCCCTTTGGGTTCTCGAGGTTCACTATATCATTCATTCATTGTATTCATGTACTGTCATGTACTGTCATGTACTGTCATTCTCTGTATATGTTTTTAGTTATCACTTGTATGGTTTATATATCATGCAACCATTTGCTATAGTTCTTGTTATATATTTTTTGTAACTTTTTGTAAAATAAATTAAATACTATATATTTTTCTATATATTTTTGTATTTTGTTTCATTGCCCTTAAAATCCCATTTTTTGGAGGTAGTCTCCTTTCTATGTACTCGGGATGGTGGCAATGCTCATATCAGACTAATGGGAGTAACCTTTTTTCAAAATGTAAAAAGTAAATCATTGCTGTAATCTGTACAATAAATGAACATTGTTATGCATATTTATGCTAGGTGAAAGATTGATTGGTTGTTTGTAAAGAAGCTAAAAAAGAGAAAGACACATCTATCTGTAGCTAGAAATGGTAAGAACTCCATCAAAAATGTTGCCCACTATATACTGTAGATTCCTGATCACTGCACAGACTCAGCATTTCACACAGTTATCAGCAAATCCCACTGTCACTATGCAAGCAGGAACGTAGAAATATTTATAACACCATGATCACACCAGCATATGCCATATGTAAAATTCCAAATGATATACAAATAAAAACAAATCTTATAGTGTCCCCAAAATTCATCATTCACTCGTATGTACATAATAAGATATGTATAAATAAATGCATCAATGCCTAGTTTGATCAAATTAGAAAGTAACTATAGAATAATAATCCATAAAGAGTACATAAGGAAAAAATACAAGAGGCAAAAAAAATCACCCAGTTAGAGAAGGAACACAAGCAGACAAAGAGAGGAGGATAAAAAGATACACCGTCGTATCTCTGAGTTGCAGCGTCATATCTATGCGCCTGATTCTTAGAATCAGTTACGCATAGATTTGACTAAGATCCGACCGGCGTAAGTCTCTTACGCCGTCGTATCTTAGTTGCAATTTTACGCTGGCCGCTAGGTGGCGCTTCCGTCAAATTATGCGAGGAATATGCTAATTAGGTAGATACGCCGATTCACAAACGTACGTACGCCTGGTGCATTTTTTTACGACGTATACGTAAGGCTTTTTCCGGCGTAAGGTTGCTCCTGCTATATGAGGCATACGCAATGTTAAGTATGGACGTCGTTCCCGCGTCGAATTTTGAAATTTTTACGTCGTTTGCGTAAGTCATTCGCGAATAGGGCTGTACGTAAGTTATGTTCACGTCTAAAGCATTGACGATTTGCGGCGGAATTTCGAGCATGCGCACTGGGATTCTTTTACGAACGGCGCATGCGTCGTTCGTAAAAAACGTCAAATACGTGGGGTCACACTAAATTTGAATAAAACACGCCCACATCATCCAAATTTGAATTAGGCGGGCTTACGCCAGAGCACATACGTTACGCCGCCGTAACTTAGGGCGCAAGTTCTTTCTGAATACGGAACTTGCGCCCTAATTTAAGGCGGCATAACGTATCGGAGATACGATACGCCTGCACAACATTACGCAGGGCTATCTGAATCTAGCCCTATATGTATAAAAAGTGCAGCGCTATACATGAGCATCAAAACCAGGGCTTTTTTTCAGGGGGAACTTGGGGGAACTCAGTTCCACCACCTCTGGCTCAGACCATTTGGTGCCCGCTCACCACAATCACTTGTAAACACAGAAGTCTGGTTTCTGTGTTTACAAGTGACAGCTCTGCACTCTGTGTGTAACCCCCCTGAACTCTGCATTCTGTATGTAATGCAATCCTGGTATTTAATGCCCCTTTAACCACTTCCGGACCACTGCATGTACATTTACGTCGGCAGAATGGCACAGACAGGCACATCAACGTACCTGTACGTGCCTGCCTAGACGTGGGTCGGGGGTCCGATCGGGACCCTCCCCCCCGTACATGCGCTGGTTACCGTGGCTTCAGAAGCGATGCGGGACGACGGCGCGGCTATTCGTTTATAGCCGCTCCGTCGCGATCGCTCCCCGGAGCTGAAGAACGGGGAGAGCCGTATGTAAACACGGCTTCCCCGTGCTTCACTGTGGCGGTGGCATCGATCGAGTGATCCCTTTTATTAGGGAGACTCGATCGATGACGTCAGACCTACAGCCACACCCCCCTACAGTTGTAAACACACACTAGGTGAACCCTAACTCCTAAAGCCCCCTCTGTGGTTAACTCCCAAACTGCAACTGTCATTTTCACAATAAAGAATGCAATTTAAATGCATTTTTTGCTGTGAAAATGACAATGGTCCCAAAAACGTGTCAAAATTGTCCGAAGTGTCCGCCATAATGTCGCAGTCACGAAAAAAATCGCTGATCGCCGCCATTAGTAGTAAAAAAAAAAAAAATAATAAAACTATCCCCTATTTTGTAAACACTATAAATTTTGCGCAAACCAATCGATAAACGCTTATTGCGATTTTTTTTTTACCAAAAATAGGTAGAAGAATACGTATTGGCCTAAACTGAGGGGAAACATTTTTTATATATGTTTTTGGGGGATATTTATTATAGCAAAAAGTAAAAAATATTGCATTTTTTTCAAAATTGTCGCTCTATTTTTGTTTATAGCGCAAAAAAAAAAAAAAAGAGGTGATCGAATACCACCAAAAGAAATCTCTATTTGTGGGGAAAAAAGGACGCCAATTTTGTTTGGGAGCCACGTCGCACGACCGCGCAATTGTCTGTTAAAGTGACGCAGTGCCGAATTGTAAAAACCCCTTGGGTCATTTAGCAGCATATTGGTCCGGTCCTTAAGTGGTTAAGACCCTTCTACTGTTTGTGAAATTTGAATGGGGTCGTGGTTGAGTTCCTGCACCTATTTTTTTAGAAAAAAATCTCTGATCAAAACAATTCATATGTGTAAAAACCATGAATGAGCATCAAAACGATTGATATGTGTAAGAACCATGAAATAAAAAGCAAAAAAAGCATATGAAAAAAGAAGCCTCTCATAGTGTAACATAATCCAATACCCACATTTATTAAAAATTAGTAATGCACTTATATCGCTAAGTAACAAAGCCACAAAGCCGCTTCCGGTATCTACGTGTGTGGCAACTTTATCATGAATTGGAAAATCTTTGCTTAGGACAAAACAAATGCAGGACACGAAGACTTCAGAGGTTATGTTTTCCTAATTCGGTTAAGGAACTGGTGAATCTCGTCAACTGGGAACTGTCAACTCTAGAGAACTTGAAAAATCCCCAGGCCTTTAAGATGGTTTGTCTTATTGATTATAAAACTAAAGCTACTATTAAAAATGTTTGTCTGCCTTAATTCTGGCATCAAACACAGCTCTGATGAAACGCGTTGGGACAGGCCAATGGAAGTAACGTCACCACACACGTAGATACTAGAAGGAGCTTTGTGGAACGAGAAAGCGACTGATCGCACGGTATTGATGTAGTGCTTTACCTTTGTTACTAAGCGATGTGAGTGCATTACTTATTTTTAATAAATGTGGGTATAGGATCATATTACACCCTGAGGACATGGGGGCACTCTCTACGTCTAGAGGAAAAGAGATTTCATCTCCAAATACGGAAAGGTTTCTTCACAGTAAGAGCTGTGAAAATGTGGAACAGACTCCCTCCAGAGGTGGTTCTGGCCAGCTCAGTAGACTGCTTTAAGAAAGGCCTGGATACTTTCCTAAATGTACAGAATATAACTGAGTACTAACATTTATAGGTAAAGTTGATCCAGGGTAAATCCGATTGCCTCTCGGGGGATCAGGAAGGAATTTTTTCCCCTGCTGCAGCAAATTGGATCATGCTCTGCTGGGGTTTTTTGCCTTCCTCTGGATCAACTGTGGGTATGCAGTTGGGTGTATGGGATTGCATTGTGTTTTTAATTTTGTTTGTTTATTTATTTTGTTTTTTTTATTTATTTTTGTGGTTGAACTGGATGGACTTGTGTCTTTTTTCAACCTGACTAACTATACACTATGAGAGGCTTCTTCTTCATATGTCATTCTTCTCACTTTGTTGGAATTCCTGAGAGGAGGGCTCTAGAATATAGGATGGCTGTGAGCATTTAAAGCGGAGTTCCACACAAAAAATTGAACTTCCGCTTTAGGTGACAGTGACCCCCTGATATGCCACATTTGGCATGTCATTTTTTTTGGGGGGGGGGGTGGATACTCTCTTTTTAGAGGCATCCAGCTCCCGCTTCCTCCCGGAAGTTCACCTCTCCCTCCCTGCAATCTTCTGGGAAATGTCACAGGTCCCAGAAGATTACCTGACCAATCACAGCGCGCATCGCGACTCGTGCATTTGCAGTGCGTGCAAGGTTGTGAAGGTGGCTTCACAACCGGGCACGCACTGCGAATGCACGAGTCGCGGTGCTGGAATCACTACTGTGGGCGCCCAGCTGTGGAGCTGGGCGCCCACAGTAGTGATGCCAGCACTGCAGAGAGGAGGAGGAGAGGAGCAGGGCTTTGTTCGCCCCCATTGCTGGACCGTGGGACAGGTGATTGTCCGATTATTAAAAGTCAGCATCTACACTTTTTGGAGCTGCTGACTTTTAAATGGGTGGAACTCTGCTTTAATGACCATTTCCATATGCGTTTTGGTCAGGTAATTTGTACACACATGAAGTAGTCATGTGGTACTTGAAGTTTGCTTTTCACATTTTTGGACACGTCTGAAGAATACTAATGATGGACACTAACTTTTTTGTCATTCAAGGAATATACAAATATTCTTTCTTTTGCACAGACACTTGGGACTGTATTTTTTTTTTTGTTTCATGGTTTTTACTAGGGTTGTCCCAATATCGATACTAGTATCGGTACCAATACTGAGCATCTGCCCAAGTACTTGTACTTAGGCAAATGCTTCGATGCTTCACCCAATACCTGGGCAGTAATGGTGATCAATGTGGTGGGAGAGTTACAAGCACTGATCACCCTGTATAGGTTTCAAAGTCTGACAGACGTTTCTCAGCTTCCCCGCGCCCCCCCCCTGCGGCTTTCAGCTGCTTTAGTGAAATCAGCAGTGATAGGTGCTTGTAACTCTCCCACACATGGTCACTGCTCACTGTCCCCGTATCCTCCTCCAGTCCCCCTCTGTTCTGCTGCTGTTCCCCTCTGTGTCCCCCTCCATGCTGCTGTCGTGTCCCCCTCCATGCTGATCCGTGTCCCCCTCCATACTGATCCATGTCCCCCTCCGTGCTGCTCTGTGTCCCCCTATCTTCTGCTCCGTGTCCCCCTCCATGCTGCTGTCCCCCTCTCTTCTCCTCCTTGTCCCCCTCCATGCTGATCCATGTCCCCCTCCGTGCTGCTCTGTGTCCCCCTCTCTTCTGCTCCGTGTCCCCCTCCATGCTGCTGTCCCCCTCTCTTCTCCTCCATGTCCTCCTCCGTGCTGCTCCATGTCCCCCTATCTTCTGCTCTGTGTCCCCCTATCTTCTGTTCTGTGTCCTGCTCCATGCTGCTGTCCCCCTCTCTTTTCCTCTGTGTCCTTCTTCGTGCTGCTCCATGTTCCCCTATCTTCTGCTCCGTGTCCCCCTATCTTCTGTTCTGTGTCCCCCTCCGTGCTGCTGTCCCCCTCTCTTCTCCTCCATGTCCTCCTCCGTGCTGCTCCATGTCCCCCTATCTTCTGCTCCCTCGTGTCCCTCTATCTTCTGTTCTGTGTCCCCCTCCGTGCTGCTGTCCCCCTCTCTTCTCCTCCGTGTCCCCCTCTCTTCTGCTCCGTGTCCCCCTCCGTGCTGCTGTCCCCCCTCAATCTGTCAGGATGGAGAGCAGAGGTAGGAGCTGGTAAATCTGACTCTGTCCATTCACATAACTGAAACATCGTAAACTGTGTTTACAATGTTTCAGTTTATGAATGGAGAGGAGCCACTGTCTTCTCTCCATTTTCAGTGCAGCTGGGGCTGCTGAGAAAGGGACTGGGGAATCTGTGTCCCTAGTCCCTCAAAGGGGAGATGTCAGAGGCCTGTTAAGACCCATGATATCTCACCAAAGCCCCCCAACAGGGCTGATAAAAAAAAGAATTGCAATAAATAATAAAATAAATTATTGCAAAAAATAATTAAAAATAAAATAAAAAACACACTGACACTGCCCCCCCCCCCTTAAAAAAAGAAAACATTGTAAAAAAAAATGTAAAAAAATATCTAAAAATAAAAATGTAAAAAAAAAAAAATACTGACACATGTACCACTGCCACATGGGATTAAAAAACGTATTGGTAATCAGTATCGGCGAGTACTTAAAAAAAAGTATAGGTGCTTGTACTCGGTCTTAAAAAAGTGGTATCAGGACAACCCTAGTTTTTACACATATGAATCGTTTGAATGCTCATGTATAGTGCTAAACTTTTTATACATAAAGAATCCGAATGTGTCCGTTATCGAGGGCATAGTGAAGGAGGGAAGGGTGGACTGCCTTGGATCCTCATGGGAAGGGAGGCAAATAATTGTTTTGCTGTGGGGGACCTAGGCCCAGGCTTTTCAATGTGGATCATACTGAGGTAAAACGTATACAGTAGCTCAAAAAAAAAAAAAAAAAAAAAACGAAATCAGCAATAAAGAGATTAGGTTGGTTCATTCATTCATCTTTACTAGGCACAGGTGTCTGTATACACATTCACACTCTGGATCTTCCTATTATGCTGTAAAGAATGCAGCCTGTCAAGCGTGATACCTTCAAAGCCTGAGTGCAAAACCCTCCCCACCCTGCCATGTTTGACATCCTCTGATAAACACCCACATCGTACAAACATGAATTTCTTGTCTAAGGCTTTTTGTGATTTTTTTTTATACTCCATTTAATGTTTTTTAACTATGTTTTTCCTTTCATCCAATGCAGGTAGTGACAAGAAAATGTAGCATAGGTATAAGAGGAGACGGAAGTGTTAAATCTAAGAAAATATTACTGGAACTTACATTTCCTTCAGTGCAGCCCACACACAGGATTTAATGACTCTGCAGAAGTCTGCATTACTTTTAAGATATATCTGAAATGGTGAATTTCTTTATACCAACTTTTAGCAGTCTATAAATTGTAGCAGTAGTATCAGTTTTAGACTTTGTTTAGAAATGGTAGATACACCATTGTTCTATCCTGTCCCCACATATGCCTCTGCAGTGCTATTAGTTAAGCTAAGTGGTATAAATATAGTTATTCTCTAGCATGAAGATAACACAGGCTTCTTATATGGTGGGTACAATTTATTTTGCAGCATGAACCCCTGAAAGAATGACTGAAAGAAAGGGGTTCTACAGCATACCTCATCTTTTTTCTATTTAACAGCAGCGCGCCATTTAAAAAATTCTTACACATTTTAACAGTATTCAGAATATGTCAAATCTTTTTTTTGAAGTCCACTGAGGGACACACAAATGTAATAATGCTTAGACATTTGTGTTATACTGCTGCCTAAGGCCTTGTACACACGACCGAACATGTCTGCTGAAACTGGTCCGTCGGACCAGTTTCCGCGGACATGTCCGACCGTGTGTAGGGCCGACCGGACAGTTTCCAGGCCTAGCGGACAGGTTTCCAGCGGACAAAAGTTTCTTAGCATGCTAAGAAACTTGTCCGCTGGAAGCCTGTTAGTCGGACATGTCCGATGGTTAGTATGACTCATCGGACATGTCCGCTGGCCCGAAATCCCACGCATGTGTCAAATTGATTCGACGCATGCGTGGAAGCATTGACCTTCCGTGTCAGAGAACGTCGGTGTCATCTACGTCACCACGTTCTCTGTCCACGGGGATTTTGGTCTGATGGTGTGTACACACATCAGACCAAAACCTCCCAGCAGACATGTCCAATGAAAACGGTCCACGGACCGTTTTCATCGGACATGTCTGCTCGTCTGTACAAGGCCTAAAGGAAGTTTGGACACTGGCAAACAAAAAATGATCATGGCTTAGTATTTTGAGCAAACACTACATAAGAGGACTAACACAGAGGGGCTGGACTGATGCACTTCCATGGACTTCAAGAAAAATATTTTAAAGCGGAGTTCCACCTAAAAGTGTATCCTTTCCCACTTCCGGGAGTCCTGGCCGCAGCCTGTGACGTCACCGCAGGGCTCCCTCCTCCTCCCCCAGCCACCGGGTAGGCAAGGCTGCAGCACCTCAGGCTTATCTCATACATGTTTACAGAGTGGGTTAGAGCATAGTGGGCCCCACCCCCCTCAGGGGCCCCTTTGCACCCATTCATCATACTCCACTGTGCTGTGAAGAGATATGATCAAGCAGTGTTTCCTACAAACTTGATTCAAGTTATCAAAAGAAAATATAAATTAAAAAGTTTAAATGAAGAAATAAATAACATAGAAAGACATAATTATAGTTAAAATTTTCTCTCAGCAGAGCTAGTATAAAGGTGTTTAACCTCCTAGAACACTAGAATACAACTGATGCATGACAGTTGGAGGCAGGATTATACAGGAACTGGCCTAAACTGATAGTAAACTCTGTTCTACCACTTGTACCTACAGGCAAGCCTATAGTAGGGCTTGCCTGTAGGTACTGTGAAATTCTCCTATACTTGCACAGTTTAGGACTGTAACAGGATGACCCGTGACACCCAGAGACTTTTGAGGGATGGGGGATACTCCTGTGCCAGCGGCCCTAAGAACTCTTGGGTCTAAGTTCACCCTGTGCCCCTTTTGGGCATAGGGTGGCTAATCATAATTCATGTATTACATGAGATGGGACATTAATAATAATTCATGTATTACATGAGATGGGACATTAATAATAATTCATGTTTGCAGGATGTCTTGAGATATCACAAGTTGTTGGCTATTCAATGTGGGGACACATTCTTTTGAAAGGTGTTAATTGCATCTACGCCTAGACATTTCATTAACCATTGTGTAAGGCTGTAGAGGTGTTAATTCAGGTCTGCTCCTAAGACCTTTCCATTGTGTGATAACACTATTAATAGCCCATTGATGATCAGGTGCGACTACCTGTTTGTCGGAGACAGAAAGTCTGTGTAAGATGTGGATTGAGAAGAGATCATTGTGTGATGGTGTTTTGTTTGAGTTCTGATAATGAAGGAATGTGCAGTGATTAGATCATGATAATTATAGGCCGGCGCCGACATGTCTAGAATGTTTAGTAATTAGCTCAAAGAATGTGATTGAAGCCCCCCAAGGTGTGATGTGTGGGTGGGGAGTTGATTGTTCCTTTAATGCCTTGTACTGTATATAAGACTGAAAGTTACCATTAAAAGTTGTCTTCATTTTGAAACCAGTACCAGAGCTGTGTGAGTCTCAGTTATTCTGGCAAATGGGATGGATCGTGTCCTGTTGGTTGGAGTGTCGATAAGCTGTCTTGGATGGGATGGAAGGTCGTAAACGGTGGTGACCGTTACAAGGACTAATTCAGAGTGCATGCAGCCTGGGACATTACCGCCGCAAACCCCAGTAAACGACGACTCCCGTGCTCATGCGCAGGAGTGACGTCATTGCATTCCCACACACTTATGTAGCGGGAGGACGCAAACCCAAAAGAAAGACCAGGTTAAGATGTAAGCCCTCTCAGCTGTTACAGCGCGGCACTGGAGAGCTTCGTTCTAAGGTAAGTCTCTCATAATGTGCTAGTATGCGATGTATACTAGCACATTATAACTATGTCTTGCAGGGGATCTTTTTTTCTCCATCAACTGCGGTTTACTACCGCTTCAACCATTATTTGTTGTTTTAGTAGTGTCCAAACCTCCTGTAGGTGGCAGTACAACGCAAATGGCAAAAAAAAGGTTACTACATTTATGTGTCCCATCAATAGACAAGAGTGCAATACTATCTAAGAAAGATGCTTCATATCTGTACTTTGCTGTTTGCTGGAGTAAGTCTTGTTTAAAAATTTCTCTCAGCCAAGAAGAAATTCTGTACTGAAGAGAAGCAAGACCATAATGGTCAAGCTGAAGGTGAAGCTTGGCATTCAACTGAACTTGGCACTAGATTAGATTTGACTACACGTTCACACTAGGATCCAGTGTACTGCCATCTCTCCATCTAATCAAGTTCACAGGTAGTGAGGAGAAAGAGAGTAGCCGCTACAGGTGGGAACCTAAATGAAGATCCACCGTAGCAGGTATCTCAGGTGCAGGTAATGCATTTAGCAAGGCAGGAACAAAAGATGTTTCTGGTAGCCTTTATTGAAATAAGGACAGCACTACAAGCACAGCAACAAAACAAAAACCTGGACAACTGACACGTTTCACACTGAATCTAGTGCTTAGTCATAGCTGACAGGTACTGAGGTCAGGATAAAAATGCAGAATTTGTTTTGAGCAGGTAAGGCAGTGCTGGACCAACTTGGTGGCAGGATATCTGCAGCAGCCCAACTTGGAAAGGGTCCACTAAATGTGTCTTTTCAGATGCTTGGAGGTGGGAAACTAAAGTTTTGAGACCATTAGCCAGTTGAAAATATTGGGCCAGATTCACAAAGAGATACGACGGCGTATCTCCTGATACGCCGTCGTATCTCTGTGATCCGATGGTCGGATCTATGCGACTGATTCATAAGAATCAGTTACGCATAGATCTCCCTTAGATCCGACTGGTGTAAGTGACTTACACCGTCGGATCTTAGGCTGCAATCTTCCGCTGTCCGCTAGGTGGCGTTTCGTGTTTTACTCGCGACGAATATGCAAATGAGGAGATAAGCCGATTCAGAAACGAACGCCCGCCCGTCGCTTTTTTTTTACGTTGTTTGCGTAAGTCGGTCGGGAATACAGATGGCCGGAATTTACGTTGCCGCCGAAAACATCCTAGCGACGTCATTTGGAGCATGCGCACTGGGAAATATCGCCGGCGGCGCATGTGGAGTTAAATCGGCGCGGGAACGCGCCTGATTTAAATTGTACACTCCCCCTAGCCGCGGAATTTGAATTCTCCCGGGGGAGTTACGATCCTCCGGCGCAAGTTTGGAGGTAAGTGCTTTGTGAATACTGCACTAGCCTCGCTAAACTGCGCCGGCGGATCGTAAATCACATAGATTACGCGGATCTAAAGATCCGCTAATCTATGTGAATCTAGCCCATTGTGTTTATTAGTGTACAAAAGTTCATAAAACAACAGCTATGTGTTTTGGGGGAATAAAGTAATATTAAAACCAAAATCAAAAATTGCAGTTTAACAATCCTTAATGGCTACATTTGTTTTTGTTTTTTGTTTTTTTTATAGGCTTGTTTGCCTTTATTTGCACTTAGTGATCCTGCCAATAATATACTTCATGTGTCTCCATTTGGATAAAGGAGGCATGGAGACACATTTGGACAACAGCACTGTTTTGCCCTGTACACACGGCCCGGATTCTCGTCAGGAAAAACAACGATTCCTGGCAAGAATCTCTTGCCGGCCGAGTGTACACACGTACGATTTAAAAGAACCGGCGTTCTTTTGAATGGCACAAACGCAGTGACATCATCGACTATGACGAGCATGCGCTCGTCACATTCCATGCCGTCGCCACGATCTTGCTTCACCTTACCTATGCCCTGGAAGCTACCATGCATGCGTCAAAGTCATTTCGAGCACGCAGGGGTTTCCATGGAGACAGGTAAGTATACACACGCTCGGCTTTCTCGGCAGGTTTTCTATTTTTCTCGTCTAGATTCTGGGCAGTTTTCTTGACGAGAAACCTCAAAGCTTCGTACACACGCACGGTTTACTCGGCAAGAGAGCTCTGCCAGCAGTTCTCTTGCTGTTTCTTGCCGAGAAAACCGTGCGTGTGTACGAGGCTTTAGGGCACTGTTATGCCGCGTACAGACGAACGGACATCCCGGCATCAAAACCGTGGATTTTTTTCAGATGAATTGTTCACTCAAACTTATCTTGCATACACACGGTCACACGAATATTGTCGGAAATTGCGAACTTCAAGAACGCGGTGACGTACAACACTACGACGAGCCGGGAAAAATTAAGTTCAATGATTCCGAGCATGCCTCTAATTGATTCCGAGCATGCGTAGAATTTGTGTGCGTTAAATTGTGTACACACGATCGGAACAACTTTTTGTTGTCGGAAATTCCAACAGCAAATGTCCGATGGAGCATAAACACAGTCGGATTTTCCGACAACAAGCTCACATCGAACATTTGTTGTCGGAAAATTCCGACCGTGTGTACGCGGCATTAGAGTAGCAGATATAGATGGATTTGACTAAACAATAAAGCTGAACTCCTGCTAACACCTTTTAGCCACTTGCCGATCAGCCGTCGTTGTCATACAGTGGCAGGTCGGCACGATCCCACGAACGGTCGTAGCTGTACATTGGTCGCTTTAAGCGGGACAGCAGGCGCATCGCGGGGGCGGTGCCGATGCTCGTGACCGACAGTCGCAATGACCACTGGCCGCGAGCGATCGCGGGCACGAGAGACAGAGCAGGGACATGTGTGTGTAAACACACACATCCCTGTTCTGTTCTGTGAGGAAAGACAGATTGTGAGTTCCTAATAGCTAGGAATTGCCATCTGTTGTTTCCTCTAGGTCAGTCCCCTCCCCCCACAGTTAGAACACTACACTAGGCAACACAATCAACCGCTTGATCACCCCCTAGTGTTAACCCCTTCCCTGCCAGTTACATTTTTACAGTAATCAGAGCATTTTTATAGCACTGGTCGCTGTATAAATGCCAATGGTCCTAAAAATGTGTAAAAAGTGTCCAATGTGTCCGCCATAATGTCGCAGTCCCGATAAAAATCACTAATCGTTGCCATTACTAGTAAAAAAAATGCTATAAATCTATCCCCTATTTTGTAGATGCTATAACTTTTGCGCAAACGAATCAATATAAACTTATTGGAACCTTTATTACAAAAAAAAAAAAAAAATTGGATATTTTTTGTATCAAAAAGTACAAAATATTGTGTTTTTTTTTAATTGTTGCTCTTTTTTTGTTTATAGCGCAAAAAATAAGAATCACAGAGATTATCAAATACCACAAAAAGAAAGCTCTATTTGTGGGGAAAAAAAGACGTAAATTTTGTTTGGGTACAGCATCGTACGACCATGCAATTAACAGTTAAATCGACACAGTTCCGAATCGCAAAAAAATTGCCCGGTCATTGAACAGCCAATTCTTCCGGGGCTGAAGCAGTTAAGTAGGTACAGCAACAGTTTTTATTCCCTTTGGGGATAAACGTCTTACATAATTTAATAAATGCTGACAACTGTAAGTACTCCTGTCAGTATTAAATGGTTTGTCTTATCCCCCTAACTGCCACTTTAGCTGGACAGCTTGGCCTGTTAAGGGCAGTGAGAAGTAAACACTATATAATAATGGAAAATATTTTGAATGACATCTCTGAAACCTGCAGCTTTGATGGTAAGTCATTAATGGCAGCGTGCGTATCTGTGTCCTCACATGTTTAATTTAATGAACAATAAAACCGGCAATACTTTAATGAAGATCTACAGTATGCGTTTGCTCTTAGGTTTGCACAGACTGTCCAGAGCTTTTTTTCTGTATGTTAGCACTTGTCCTTGTCTAGGATTCCACATTAAATCAGGATTAGGGAACCTGTGGCTTCCCAGCTGTTATACAATTTTGAGTCCTAGCACACCCTTTTAGCTGAGGTGTGAAGTTACGAAGTGTAAAGAACCACTTTATCAGTCAACTACCTATTCAGCTAAAATGTGCTCATAAAATATAGTGAGTACCATAACGAAAGAAAGCAGAGCTACCTATCGGTTTCTAGATGTTACCTTTCTTGCATAGACTAATGCCTTGTACACACGATCAGAATTTCCGATGAAAAAAGTAAGACAGAATTTTTTCATCGGATATTCCGACCGTGTGTGGGCCCCATCGGACTTTTTTCTGTCGGAGTTTAGAAATAATGTTTTATTTATTTCCAATGGAAAAAAATCCTATCGGAAACTCTGATCATCTGGTCTGTGTGGAACTCCGATGGAGAAAAAAACATGCATGCTCAGAATCAAGTGGACGCATGCTCAGAAGCATTGAACTTAATTTTTCTCGGCTCGTCGTAGTGTTTTACGTCACCGCGTTTTGGACGGTCGGAATTTGGTCTGACAGTGTGTATGCAAGACAGCTTGAATGGAATTCCGATGAAAAATTCCATCGGATTTTATCCCATCGGAAATTCCGATCGTGTGTACAGGGCATAATAAAACTAAGAAAATACCTAACTGGGTGCAAGAAATATCATAAACACTTTCATCTGTAATAATAAGGTCTCATTCACACACACTGGACATTTGGTTTTCTCCTCTGAACGCCAGAAGCTGCTTAAAAATTCGCACCTAAAGCTGCGTATTGCACATGCTTTTAAAAGTGTCCAACGTTTGAGCGTTACTGGATTCCATTAGCCAGAATATTAATTTATTCTGTCAGTTGGAATGCATTATTGCTCAAATTTGGCTAAACGTGTCCAGCATTTAGATGCATTCACCTGCGATTTCACACACATTTTTTCTGCTCTTCAGCTCTTCTCCTGAACAGGCTTGTGATGTTTTTTTTTTTTTTCAGCCTGTAAACGCACCTCTTCTATTAAGTCTGTAAAACCACATACAATCAAAAGAAATCCAGAATTCGCTGCAACACTTCACCTTTATTGTATACGAGGTTGTATGAGGTTATGAGTAAGCGCTAGTCATAGGGTGAAACGCGTCAACTTTTACTGTACCCCACACTGTCTGTGATGTCTTTTGCATGAAGAATCAATAAAGGAGAAGTGCTGAAGCAAATTCTAGATTTATTTTGATTGTGTATCTGCAGACGAGCTGTGCTAGCACGCTTTTCTCTTCAGTGGTGGTTGTCCTGTAAAACCCTATGCATGCATGGAGACATGGGCAAACACATGTAGCGCTCACCCCCGAAGGAGCCGCTGATTAGTTTTGGGACCGGCTTTCTAAGTTACCTTCTTGACTTGGTCTAGGGGTGACTTCTGTGAGTGTAAGTAAAGAGCAAGTGTCCAGACACCAATTCAGTTTTTCAATGCTTTATTCCAAGGCCCAACCTGGCCAACATCAACATGACACACGATAGAGAAGGTTGATGAGCGTAGAGGAACTTTTAGTATCAGGCCTTGGATATTCAGAGAGAGCAAGCCTGCTCTTAGCAATGGTGTAGCTCAATTCGTCGCCACCACAATCAGGGTGGGTAAAGTGCCCCCGGACAGGCAGTTATCTCAGGCCTGGCAGCCGGAGCGTCACTTAAAAATCACTGGGAGGAAACAGACCTCTGCCACAGGCTGGACAATTTTGGATTTGTGATGAAACAGTTTGAGCAAATCCTCCCAGTCAGTTCAATCAATGTCACCCACTGACAGCTTGAGTATACCTGTCATACGGTGTGGTGACCGGATCCCCGATGGTTCATCTAGGCCTCCTGGACAACCTCTAGTTCTAGGTTCTCCCGGGCCAATCCCCCATCGCACAGCTCCCAGCTTAGGATCCTCTCAGCAGAAGGCAGGGACCCAGCAAGTCGCTGGTGCCCCTTTCAATAGTAGGAAGAGGCTCCGCATGGCACACAGCCTCAGCATGGCAGGATATGGTGGCGGGGCCCATGAATGCGCGTACCCTGAAGGTGGGTACCGCCAGTGCCATCTTAAGAGCATTATAGGCCCCCGGGCAATACAGTGCACTGGGGCCCTGTCTACACAATCACGCACGAGAATTTACTGACAAAAATTATGAAATTTACTGGCAGAACCACATTTTACCGGCACTGCAAAAAAAGTACCTAAAATTACAGTTTTACAAATGTCTTCATTGACATTGAAGGTTAGGTTACTATAACCCAGCCTGCTCAGAGTTTCCTCTTACATCAGAGTCTGCAGGATTCCCCCTTATGCCTAGTACACACGATAGGATTTATCCGCGGATACGGTCCTCCGGACCGTCTGAGGATTTTGATCCGATGGAGTGTACACACCATCGGATCGAAATCCGCACCGAATTCCCATCGCGATGACGTGTCGCGATGATGACGCGGCGACGTGCGCGACGCTGTCATATAAGGAATTCCACGCATGCGTCGAATCATTACGACACATGCGAGGGATGGGTTCGGACGGATCGATCCGGTGAGTCTGTACAGACCACCGGATCGATCCGCTGGAGCCGATTCCAGCGGATAGATTTCTTAGCATGCTAAGAAATTTGTATCCGCTGGAAATCGGTCGGCCCGAAATATATCCGCGGATAAATATCCGCTGGATTGTACACACCAGCGGATCTATGCGCTGAAACCGATCCGCGGATCAATTTCAGCGGATCGATCCTCTCGTGTGTACGGGGCCTTACAGTGAAAGGGAACTCTTATGTAAATGGAAACGCTGCAGATCATGATGTAATGGGGAACTCTGATGTGGAGGGGGGCTCTGGTGACCAGAGACCACCTTATATCAGAGTCCACTGCTTTCTCTTTACATCAGAGTTCCCACTTACATCAGGGTCCTAAGACTGATTTCCCCCTTGCACTGTAAGGGGGAATCCTGCAGACTCTGATGTAAAGGGGAACACCAGGAACTCTGATGTGTGGGGCACTCTGGTGACCAGAGACCACCTCCTGTAGAGTAAATACACTAAGGTAAAGGGGGGGGGGGTCACTAATATTTTTGTATTCACTCCCCCCTTACATCAGCAACCACCTGCCCCTTAGACTGGCCTGGCGGTGCCATCACTGACCTCCTCTAAGGTGCACCATGCAAGGCTCAGTCAGATGGCTCCAGCTTGGCTGCTCTGGTTTTATCCTACAGTCTCCTCGTGTCTGACTTCTCCCATGACCCCCATCCTGGCGACGCTCCCACTCTTGACTCCTCTCCAGACTCTCCCTCAGAGACTGTAGACACGATACAGTTCTACAGTTCTGACCCGCCGCTCTCCACCATTTTTTACTGGGGTCACTGGGCAGCCGATGGGGGGGGCCCCCCAGGCAAGTGGGGCCCCCGGGCAACTGCCCAGCGTGCCCAATGGAAAAGACAGCCCTGGGTACCGCACCTGGAACTCGGGCCCCGCAAGCAGAACCCGCCAAAAGCGGCTGCCCCAGATATATCCCCCCCCAGCATGCCCAACGAGGGAAGACTCCTCTGATTGGCTGCTAGGAGCAGGTGGGTCTGCCAGAATCCCTCTAGCGCCAACTGCCGCCCGGGGGTGTCAACATACCCCTGGAGCGCACACTGACCTACAGGACAAATTCTGGAATGGACAGCAGCCTGAATTTCCATAATTTGTGAATGGGAGTAAAACTAAGCCTCCCATTCCCCTCTAACTTTTGTGTAGCGCCGGTACTGAAAGTAGGGGTGCGCTACACACACAGGAGCTTTTACAGGTATTTTTTTTTTTTTTACATCCAGTGTGTATGAGGCCTAAATGATCCAGTGTGTTTGTATGACTCTTTTAATGGAATGCCTATCCTATGCTTGTCATATATGGTTTTAATTCACATACAGTACACAGATATGCATTGGCCCTTAAATAGTTAAAATGTATGGACTGTCCATAAATTTACAGACAGTAGGCCACCCTAATGCAACAATGCAAAGTAAAAGGACCTGGGGCACTCTGATTATTAATAGCAAAATTATTATATATTATTATATTATTTAGCAAAACATATTAGGCCCACGTTCGGGCCGATTTATGTAATTTGACATGTCAAATCAGCGGGTACTGCCGGCCAAAACACTGCCGAATTGGTGCGACACCGCACCAATTCCCAAAAGTAGTTCCTTTATTACTTTTGGCGACTTCAGGGGCGATTGGAATAGACATCTGTGCATGACCCGCACAGATGTCTGTCAAATCGCCCCCGAAGTCGGACTGCATTGTCGGTTTGATATTACGTGAGTTCAGCTGAACCCACACGGTTTCTAACCCGCATCAGTGTGAACCTGGTTAAGCTGAGCCTTGTATAAAATAAAAAGGTAACATTATACAAGTTGGCTCAAATGGTAACTCAAAATACCTTCAGCAGTTAGCAAAACTTCTATTGATGGTCTGAGGAGCTTTCTTAGCTGAGCTCTGCACCCAACCAATAGCCGCCTTCAGCATTACCAGCATAGTAAAGGATACAGAAAAAAATCTCACAAAGGCATTCTCAGCTTTACCCACTTTTTTATATAATCCATAGCAAAAAAACAGCAAATAAAAAATAAAAAAGTCCAAATTTATCTGGCCAACGATCGTTTTATTTGCTAGCTGCAAGCTTTCTCAAGGCAATCAGATAGACAATCAGTAGTGATATATTACCTACATGATAAAAATACATTTTTGTTAAAATTTATAGCTAATTTAAGCAATTTTTTTCCCTGTTCTGACAGATGTTTCTGATGGAGCAGCCGGTTTAGAATTGTTGCATCAGTTTCTGGAGTTAAAGCTAAAATGCTAAAAAATTAAAGTGGTATTAAACCCCAAAACAAACATTTTTTATATTGCAGGTTACCATTTCTTAGATGTGATAGCTGCATTTATTTCCTTTTTTGGGCTTTCTTTCTTCTATTTTCATCCATTGATCCAGCCAGTAAGTCTTTTTTTTCCAGAAGAACAAGCTCTCCAGCAGAACGTATCATTTTCATCGATTAGTCAAACCATTTAACACAAGCAAAAGGAAAAAAATACGTTTCCTTAAAAGGTGTAACTGCTTCGAATCTAACGTGTTAGCTGGAGATTGGCTTCAATCTGTCTAGTGTATCTAAATTTGCTAGTACACCCCCCCCCCCCCTCTTCTCCCAGACTGAAAATGCTGCTGTCCAAAAGTGCCCCCTGTGCTCCTTCATCCAGAGTAGTGGCACTCTCATACAGAAGGTGTGGTATTGGCCATATCACCAGGTGAAAACAGAGGGGAAAAAGCCTAAAAAAAAAGGATGCCATCACATCTTATGATTGGTATGCTGCAAAACATAATTGTTTAGTTTTGGATGTATTACTGCTAAAACTCTCTTAACCACTTAAGACCCGGACCATTACGCAGGTAAAGGACCTGGCCAGTTTTTGCGACCGGCACTGCGTCGCTTTAACTGACAATTGCACGGTCGTGCAATGTGGCTCCAAAAACAAAATTGGCGTCCTTTTTTTCCCACAAATAGAGCTTTCTTTTGGTGGTATTTGATCACCTCTGCAGTTTTTATTTTTTGCGCTATAAACAAAAATACAGCGACAATTTAAAAAAAAAATCTATATTTTTTACTTTTTGCTATAATAAATAGCCCCAAAAAAGATATAAACATTTTATTTTTTCTCAGTTTAGGTCGATACGTATTCTTGTACATATTTTTGGTTAAAAAAATCGCAATAAGCGTTTATCGATTGGTTTGCGCAAAATGTATAGCGTTTACAAAATAGGGGATAGTTTTATTGTATTTTTATTAATAATTTTTTTTTTACTACTAATGGCGGCGATCAACTATTTTTTTCGTGACTGCGGCATTATGGCGGATACATCGGACAATTTTGACACATTTTTTGGACCATTGTCATTTTCACAGCAAAAAATGCTATAAAAATGCATTGTTTACTGTGAAAAAGCCAATTGCAGTTTGGGAGTTAACCACTAGGGGGCGCTGAAGGGGTTAAGTGTGACCTCATATGTGTTTCTAACTGAGGGGGCGGGGCTGGACGTGTGACGTCATTGATCGCCTTTTTCTATATCAGGGAACAGACGATCAATGACAGCGCCACAGTGAAGAACGGGGAAGGTGTGTTTACACACAGCTCTCCCCGTTCTTCAGCTTCGGGGACCGATCGCGTTACTCCGGCGGCGATTGGGTCCGCAGGTCCCGCGGCCGCGGCCACAGAGCTTCGGGCCGGGTCGCGGGCGCGCGCCCGAGACCCATGGCTGGGTACTTAAAGAGGACGTACAGGTACGTGCTTGTGCCCAGCCGTGCCATTCTGCCGACGTATATATGTGCAGGAGGCGGTCCTTAAGTGGTTACATTTAGAATGGGGCCCTAGGAAGGGTAGCATATTTACTTACCATACCCCCATTGGTAAAGATGACATTCATTATTATTATTATTATTATACATGATTTATATCGTGCCAACAGTTTACGCAGTGCTTTACAATGTAGAGGGGAGACAGCACAATTAAAGTACAGTTCAGTACAGAAGGGACAGGAGGGCCCTGGTCGTAGAGCTTACATTCTAAAGGGAGGGGGTGGTGGTACAAAAGGTAATACCTGCGAGGAATGATTTGATGGGGGTGGCTCATTGATGGGGGGTGGTTTAACATTGATAAAGATTGTAATAGGCACATCTACCTTGTTGTCCATACTGGCATGGTCTCTCACACCAACTGCCTTCAAATGCATCCTCCCATATGAAGTGACAGGAAGGTGCACAGCTTGGACTAATTGTCCCCCTAGTTTACTGCAAGGCATAGGTGTGCGCAGCCTATTGCATTAGGGTGTGCACCCCAAAGTAATAGGGAAATGGACAGTGCCGGTAGAGCAGTGGACAATGTCAAAAGGGCAGAGAATGGTGTTTTTTTAATATATATTTTATTATTATTACTTGTTTACAATTTTATAATTTTTTAAAATATATTTAGTTTTTTTACAATATTATTATTTTTTTTTAATTAGCAGCCCCATGTGGGCCTAGGTGAAATATCAGGGGTCTTAACAGGCCCCTGATTTCCCACTTTTCAGACAGAGAAAAGGACTGAGGACAGAGATTCCCCAGTTCCTTTCTCTGCAGCCAAGTAGCAGGGGGAATCTGCTCAGCACAGGGTCATTAGGGTGTGCCCAGGCACACCTGCCACACCCTGTGCGCCTGCCTATGCTGCAAGGACATAATGTTGTAGCTGGGACATCCACTGGGTACTAGACTTCCTTGTGAATCAGCCTGTCATGCTAACAAGCTTGGCAGGCTGACAGTAGAGGAATGGTTAGGATATCTGTGTGGTTTTTATTGCTGTTTGTTTCTTCCTGTCCTTTTGTCAAAGGAATAAAAAGGAAGGGGGATTCTACTCCATGGTAAACATGGCCCCCAAACTTTTTGAGACGTGTTGCTGCCATCAATTTCAAAATGACCCTATTTTTTTTGTTAACCTCCCTGGCGGTATGATTATTTGAGAAAAAAGGTGCTGAAAGCGGTACCATTATTTGCAAGGAAATTTGACGTTTTATACTGTAGGCCTGTAATTTTTAGAAATAACTCACTTAAATCTGACCAAACAAGATTCTAATAGGCATCCCAGGTATGAATTTTTTTAAAAAACAAAATTATAAATTATAATATAATAAATAATTATAAATAATTATAACAAATAATAATATAATTATAATAAAAAGTATTCAATAATGTAATCAACTCAAAAATCACTGAAATTTGCTCAGTTGCAGAATTGTCGCTGTCATTACTTTTATTTTTTTATGACGAATTTCCCCACAAATCGCTATCGCACAATTCTGCAAGTGATTCTAATTTATTATCGCTGTTTTCTAGCTGCTCTAAAACCATTTTTGACATAAAGGGACACTTTTGGTTGCTATGGACAATCTACAGTTTGCAGGCAGAAAGAACAGTTTTTATTATATTAAAGTACATGTAGGGCACTGGACAGACCACTAGGGACAAGGGGGGTGTGTATTTTTTACATACAGTACTGTAATCTATAAGATTACAGTATACTGTATGTAAGGTGTTTGTTTACCTTTTTGAATTTGGCGCCATTCTCCGCTCCCGTGCGTCGTAACGTCGCAGGGAACGGAGATCGGCGGCACACAGAGGCACTGTGTGAATCAAGCGAGGTCCCGCTCGCTCACACAGCGCGGTGATATCGCTGGATCCAGGGACAAGGTAAGTAAACCAAGCCTGTGGATTCAGCGAGGCGAGTCCGAGTCTGACTCGGGGTAACCGATCGTAGCCCAAAAATCTCACCCCGAGTCAGACTCGGGAATACCGCCAGGGGGGTTAATATGGGACATTTTCTCAGTTAAAAAATGTTGTACATTTACTGTTTTCCAATGTGAAATTATTTTTTATGTAGATTTTATAGTGTCCCAACTGTTTTTGGAATTGGGGTTGTATATTAGAAATCATAACTATGACCATATTCTTTGTTAGTGGTGAGACTCAATACATTGCTAACGTCTGCCAACCATAATACCTGTAATCAGTGCCCTTTGTACAACAGAAATAACACCTCGGTTTTGAAGGCAGGTACATTTACTACTGGAGAATTACAAAAATAATACTATAATAGCTATTTTTTTTTCAACCTAATTTCTAGTATTATGTCTACTCTACTAAAATCAGGAATGCCCCTTTGTTTGGAGGACGTTATTTCTTGTTCATCTCCTTTTGTTTAGCAGAGTAATGTGTATTAATTTTTTTCATCTTTAATTAAATGTGATAACTCCCTGATGAGTGTGAATAATCTGTGATTGGAGTCTGACACACATTATCATAGTCTGAGCACCGCACCAGAATTTAATAGAATTTAATAGAGGTCAAATGTACAAAAAACAATGAACATTTTGAAAATAAAAGTGAAAGAAAAATAATTATGAAATATACCAAATCAAACAAACCACGCTTTAATGCTTATTACTGCTCTTTGCACTGATTACTAAGTACATCTACGGTATATTATAACTAAAAAAAACACAAAAAACAAAACTAGTCTTTTTACAGTTTTTACAGTCTCGGCGTTCTGCTTGTAATGCTATGTAATGGAGTTTATTTACTAAAGCAGCAGCAGCAGTACTAAGTTCACTTATCCTTTTTGCCTCTCCTGAACTATGCTAATCTAGACCCCCTTCCCAGATGGCTACTTACATTGCTAACATGACTGCAGGCTCTAGGGTTTGTTTATATGCCACTATTATTCTTCTGCGCCCTGGGCAGCCTGCACAGTAGCTATCCATTGCATTCTGTAGCAGGGGTGTCAAACTCAATTTCATCGTGGGTCGTTTCAGCATTATGATTGCCCTCAAAATCTGTAAGATTAGATGTCCAGCGCATCCCCTCCCCTTTACATTAGGGGAGCCACCCCACCATCAGAAGTTGAGTCCCCCACTCTCCCTTACATCACAGTGCACCCCCTTTCCTTATGCTGCTGCTGGGAAGAAGCTGGATGCATTGCTTGAAAGCAGAAGTAAGGGTCTGGAGGAGGACCAGAAGAGGGCTGGAGCTCTCATGAAGCTGCAGGAGAGGTGCGAGGGCCACATGAAATGGCCTTGAGGGCCGGATTCGGCCCATGGGCCTAGTGTTTGACACCTGTGTTCTATAGCAATGTTTATCCATGTAGAGATGGACCAACCAACATTTGATTGGGCAGTCATAGTTCTAAATAGGTTCCTTTAAGCTAGTGCATTGTTGGTTCACTTACCCTTTCCTTTGATTTCCCTTCTAAAAAAATGTTTCTTTGTTTTCTTTGTTTGAATTTCTCACTTCCAATTCCTCCTCAGTAAGTTGTTCAGTAATCTGCTCTGGCTGACTATCCACCGCTCGGATGATGGTGGAAAGCTTACTGAGGAGAAACAGGAAGTGAGAAATTCAGACAAAGAAAAAAACATTTAGAAGGGAAATTTAAGGAAAAGGATAGTGAACCAACAATGCACTAGCTTAAAGGAACCTATTTCGAAAATAAAAAAACAAACCTTTACAACCCCTTTAAATAAGCTTTGCTATGTGACAATTCTTTACTCTCCTAAACCTCAGTACCTTAGATCTTGGGAAAGAGTACTGCTCCAAGCCCTGCGACCTATGCTGTGCTCCCGCCCTGATCCGTGGAAAAAATAAATGTTCCTGGACTGCCGCACTCGCGATTTATTGAAACAAAATGAACAAAGGATAAAATCCAAAGCTGTATAACATCCAAAAATTCATGCAACCCTGCAATCAATGGTACCTTAGATCTTGGGGCTGGTATCTATGCATTATCAACACAATAACTCTGATAACTGACGCAAAGCATAAATCATAGATCTATAGTCAGACAATAAATTTAAAGTGGATGTAAACCCCATTCATGAAATCTGAACTGGGCACATATATCTGTAGTGTTTACTTATCTCTCTCCAAAGCCCTAAGCCCCATGTCTTTCTGCTGCTCTGTACCTCTGTTATCAGCATGATAACTTCTGACAAGTTCTCCGACACAGGAGATAAAAGCAGGTGGAAATTTGTGTCCGGGAGGTAGCTTAGAGACAGATAAGCAGAGATCTGGTCTATTTACAGTACAGCTCTGCACATTTCTTCATTCCTCTGCCTATGTGGAGGGGGGATGCGTGCCTTTTCTCAAATCAGCTCACCCACAGTGTATGTCCAGACTCCCCTCCCACTGCTGAAACAGGAAGAAAAATTTCTAACAGGGTATGCACTTTCTGAAGAATGTAGAAAGGGAAAGTCAGCAGATATGTAAAATTTATATATGGAGATTTGTTTCATCCCTGTGTATCATCTGAGGCTGTTCACTCCACTGTTTTTTTTCAACAAAAAAATAAATAAGAAAATGGGCAGACTCGATGAACCATTTTCTTTTTCTGCCTTCACTTTTCTATGTTCTATGTTTTCAAATCTATCTAGCAGGACAGAAGGCTGGACAAGTTTATAACTCAGTTCTATTATATACTTAAGAAAATGTTTTGTTAGTTTTGAAAACCACATTCAAATTCAACAGTTGGTGAAAACCTACAGTGAGCATAAGAACGCTAGAATAAAATTAAACATTAATACTGAATACAAATGTATCAAAATTATATAAATAAGGTAACATACACAACCTAATTTGTTCAGCTAGATGCTGAATACTTCATCGGAAGTTACTCTAAGGGCTCTTTCACACGGGGCGGATCAGTGATGATCCGCCCCGTGAACCTCCGCTTGCTCAGCAGGGATCGCTGCTCCATTGATCCCCGCTGAGCCGGCGGATGACAGGGCGGTCCCCACACACTGTGCAGGGACCGCCCTGTCAGATCTCCGCTCTCCCCTATGGGGGGATCGGGTGAACACGGACCGTCTGTCCGTGTTCACCCGATCCGCAGACGGATCTACCGCCTGCAGATAAAAATCGCTGATCGCCGCCATACCTAGTAAAAAAAAATTATTAATAAAAATGTCATGAAACAGTCCCCTATTTTGTAGACGCTATAGCTTCAATAAACGCTTATTGTGATTTCTAAGAATATGTATCGGTCTAAACTGAGGAAAAAAACGTTTTTTTATATATTTTTTGGAGATATTTATTATAGCAAAAAGTAAAAAATATTGATTTTTCTTTTAAATTGTCGCTCTTTTTTTGTTTATAGCGCAAAAAATAAAAATCGCAGAGGTGATCAAATACCACCAAAAGAAAGCTCTATTTGTGTGAAAAAAAGGACATCAATTTTGTTAGGGAGCCACGTCGCACGACCGCGCAATCGTCAGTTAAAATGACGCAGTGCTGAATCGCAAAAAGTGGCCTGGTCTTTGACCACCAAAATGGTCTGGGGCTGAAGCGGTTATCCATTAGTAATCTAAAGAGGTTAATTACCCACATGGATCAGTGACATTACAGCAAGCTTACATAGCGTGCTATAGGTATTAATAAATAGGGAGAAAATGTTCAGTTTCACATTTTTTAAGCTATGATGAAAAATGTCAGTTTAAGATTGGAGTGAACTTTAATTTCATGTTTCATAAATTTTAATTTTTGGATTTAGCTGACCTTTAAATGATCATTTTGTTTATAATTAGCCAATGTTAATGCATTTAGGAGTCCCCATAGTAAAACAGACACAAATTCATAAAAATATGGAATAAAAAAAGTAAAACAAAAGTAAAGTAGGCATGCTTCCTAGGGCAGCAAGTCAAATATTTACTTTCATTATCTAGCTTATATTTTAATAATGACAGTGGTTACTAGGACAACAGACACATTTCTGCTAAGTAATGCAAAAGAGTTTCTGCAGTAATATAAAAACAGCTAAATATTGCTGACGACGTATATTCTGCATGGCCTTATTCTGTCTCCACAGGCCTACTAGAGAACTGATGTTGCTTGTTTTAATTTCCTTCACAATATAGATGAGTAGGAATCAGGGGCGGACTGACCATTGAGTCACTCGGGCACTGCCCGAGGGCCCCATGCCACTAGGGGGCTGCATCAGGGTTGCCAGGCTCAGTAAAACCAGAGACAGTATGTAAAAATCTATTTTTTTTTTTTAGATCTGTCCCTTATATGTCCGAAACAGACATGCTTTTGATGTGAAAATCTCGAGATTTTAGCTGCCCCACCTCTGCACTGCCTCCTGGCATGGTGGCCATCTGTAAGCCCAGGGGCCCCATAATCTTCTATTGCCCAGGGGCCCCATGAGTTGTCAGTCCGCCCCTGGTTGGAATATGTATAAAGAGTGAGTGGTACAAGCATGAGGAACGTTTCACTTATACACCTAGTAAATGAGATCAAGTCATTTCCCTGATCCTATAATGTGTATAATGGAATCAAACCTCTGGGCTAAGCAATTGAAGGACAACAGGATTATTCACAAGAACACAGCAATATTCTAAATTATTCAACGTTTAAGGTGATACAAAACACACACTGGGGGGTTGATTTACAGAAACTAGAGAGTTCAAAAATCTGATGCAGCTCTGCATGGTAGCCAATCAGTTTCTAGCTTCAGCTTGTTCAATTAAGCTTTTACAAAAATAACTGGAATCTGATTGGTTGCTATGCAGAACTGCACCAGATTTTGCACTCTCCACTTTTAGTAAGTCAACCCCACTGTTTAACCACTTAAAGCGGGGGTTCACCCTAAAAACAATTTTCTAACATTACATTGAGCTCACTCTCGACATTGACAGTATGCCGTTATTTTTTCTGTACATACCTCGTATAGCTATTTTCTTACCCGGCTTCCGGGTAGTAAATCCCGCGGGAGTGGGCGTTCCTATGCAGCAGTTAGTGATTGACTTGATGACAAAAACTACCCCTCCGTCGCATAAGGAGCGCCACGAGTTGCCGAAAGAAGCGGAACGTCGAGTCGGCGCTATACGGTGCCTGCGCATCGACGTTCGGCTTCTTTCGGCAACTCGTGACGCTCCTTATGCCACAGGGTGGGTAGTTTTTGTCATCACGTCAATCACTAACTGCTGCATAGGAACGCCCACTCCCGAGGGATTCACTACCCGGAAGCCGGCTAAGAAAATAGCTATACGAGGTATGTACAGAAAAAATAAAAAATAAATCGTCATACTGTCAATTTCGAAAGTGAGCTCAATGTAATGTTAGAAAATTGTGAACCCCCGCTTTAAGCCCCGGACTATTTTGCTGGTCAAAGACTAGGCCACTTTTTGCGATTTGGCACTGCATTGCTTTAACTGACAATTGCGCGGCCGTGCGACGTGGCTCCCAAACAAAATTGACTTCCTTTTTTTCCCTCAAATAGAGCTTTCTTTTGGTGGTATTTGATCACCTCAAGGGTTTTTATTTTTTGCGCTATAAACAAAAACAGAGTGACAATTTTGAAAAAAATTCTATATTTTTTACTTTTTGCTATAATAAATGTCCCCAAAATATATATATATATATATATATATATATAAAAAAATGTTTTTCCTCAGTTTAGGCCGATACGTATTCTTCTACATATTTTTGGTAAAAAAAATCACAATAAGCCTTTATTGATTGGTTTGCGCAAAAGCTATAGTGTCTACAAATTAGGGGCTAGTTTTATGGCATTTTTATTAATATTTTTATTTTTTACCAGTAATGGCGGCGATCAGCGATTTTTATTGTGACTGCGACATTATGGCGGATATATCGGACACTTTTGACACATTTTTGGAACCATTGTAATTTTTACAGCGATCAGTGCTATTAAAATGCACTAATGTACTGTGAAAATGACACTGGCAGTGAAGGGGTTAATCACTAGGTGAGGTGGCGCTGTAGGGGTTAAGTGTGCCCTAGGGAGTGCTTCTAACTGTAGGGGGGATAGCCTGTGTGTGACACGACAGTGATCACAGCGTCCGATTACAGGAAGCTGTGTTCACTGTCCTGTCACTAGGAAGACTGGGGAAATGCTTGTTTACATAAGCATTTCCCCCTTCTTCCTCACCGTGACCCGCGGTCGGAGTCACGGAGCTCGCGGCGGGCGTGCGCACACGTCCACAATGCCACTTCTTAAAGGTGATGTATATATACTGTATATGTATATGTTTAATTCTATCAACTATTTATACTTTAATTCTTGAGTAGGTGCGTAAATTTGGGGCAGGCTGGTAGGGGCCCCAGTGCATTACTTTGCCCAGGGGCCCATGATCCTATTAAGACGGCCATGTGGGTAGCTACAGGTAAGCCTTAAATCGGGGTTCCACCCGCAATTTTATTTTATTTTTTTAAGTCAGCAGCTACAAACACTGTAGCTGCTGACTTTTATTAAGGACACTTACCTGTCCTAGGCGCCTGCAATGTCGCCCCCCCCCCCAGGCCGATCCTTGGATTGAGGCAGGTCCCTGCGCCGTTTTCCTCACTAAGGGAAACAGGCAGTGGAGCCTTGCGGCTTCACTGCCCGTTTCCTACTGCGCATGCGCGAGTCTCGCGGCGCTTTGTGAATGGGCGACTGTTTTCTGGGATACACGCTACCAGAAGGCACCACCCCCATTGACCAGAAGACAACGCGAGGATGAAAACCTGCCGCGGACTAGGAAGAGGCAGATTAGGAATATCCGCATAGCAACCAGAATTTATGGTAAGTAAAATATTTTTATTTTTTTTTAGCATTTTGGTGTAATTTTTTTTTAGGGTGGACCGCCATTTTCATTTAGGCTTACCTGTAGCATAAAGTGGTTGTAAAGCGTTTACAACTACTTTAACTGTGCTCTGATGCTGTCAAAGATGTAGATGAGCATGGGGGCCAGCAGCACTATGAGTTGCACGGTGTCGCTAGTAAATTGCCAGCAGTTTCCGTGCGTGGTCGTATCTATACACCTGATTCAGAGAATCAGTTACGCATAGATATCCCTAAGATCCGACTGGTGTAAGTGTCTTGCACCGTCGTATCTTAGGCTGCATATTCACGCTGGCCGCTAGGTGGCGCTTCCGTATAGTTACACGAGGAATATGCAAATTAGGTATTTACGCCAATTCAGAAACGAACGACCGCCCGGTGCTTTTTTTTTACGTCGTTTACGTTAGGCTTTTTCCGGCGTAAAAGTTACCCCTGCTATATGAGGGGTATGTGCGGCGTATCCTATGTTAAGTATGGCCGTCGTTCCCGTGTCGAAATTTGAAAATTTTACGTCGTTTGCGTAAGTCGTTCGTGAATAGGGCTTTGCGTAAGTTACGTTCACGTCTAAACCAATGAGGCTGTGCAGCAAAATTTCGAGCATGCGCACTGGGATTCTTTCACGAACGGTGCATGCGCCGTTCACAAAAAACGTAAAATGCGCGGGGTCAAGTGTAATTTAAATATAACACGCCCACAACATCCCCATTTGAATTACGCGGGCTTACGCCGGACGAGATACGTTACGCCGCCGTAACTAAGGGCGCAAGTCCTTTCTGAATACGGGACTTGCGCCCAAAATTACGGCGGCGTAACATATCGGAGATACGTTACGCCGGAAGAAAGATAGAGCATTCTATCTGAATCCGGCCCTGTATATATATAGCTGGATTCAGAGACACCGCCGCAACTTTAAGGCGGCGTAGCGTATCGTATTTACGCTACGCCGCCTTAAGTCAGAGAGGCAAGTACTGTATTCACAAAGTACTTGCCTCCTAACTTACGGCGGCGTAGCGTAAATGGGGTCGGCGTAAGCGCGCCTAATTCAAATTAGGATGAGGGGGCGTGTTTTATGGTAATGGGGGGTGACCTGACGTGATTGACGTTTTTTACGAACGGCGCATGCGCCGTCCGTGTACATATCCCAGTGTGCATTGCGCCAAAGTACGCCGCAAGGACGTATTGGTTTCGACGTGAACGTAAATTACGTCCAGCCCTATTCACGGACGACTTACGCATACAACTTGAAATTTTCAAATTTTGACGCGGCCATACTTAACATTGACTAGGCCAGCTATTTGATGGAATAACTTTACGCCTGAAAACGTCTTACGTAAACGGCGTATCTTTACTGCGACGGGCGCACGTACGTTCGTGAATAGGCGTATCTATTCATTTACATATTCTATGCCGAACTCAACGGAAGCGCCACCTAGCGGCCAGCCTAAATATTGCACGCTAAGATACGACGGCGCAGGCTGTCGTATCTTAGCTAGGTTTAAGTGTATCTCAGTTTAAACTTAGGACGGCGCAGATTCCGAGTTAGGCCGGCGTATCTACTGATACGCCGGCCTAACTCTCTCTGAATCTAGCTAATAGTATGCATACAGATTATTGCAGACCCCAATGGTCAAAAGGGTGTGTTGTAAAGGAGGGTAAAGGGAAGCAGATGCTGCTCTGTCTGTGCGACACTGTGGCTGAGCTGATGAAAAGCTCACAATTATATTAATTGATGTCACATGGCCCAGTGCACTGTCATGCTAAAGAAGCAGATGGCTGTGTATTAGCATTTAAATGAGCTTGGGCATCCTCGCTAATATAAGAAAAAAAAGTACAGGCAGGAAAGATGGTTCATTCAGAAGTGCTGAGTATATGTGAGCCGGGGGGAATCTCATAATACTGCCTGGTAAGGAAGGTCACCTAAAGTCACAGACTGGAAGCCCTGTGGGCAACCAGTCTGCCCTCTTTGTATTTAACACAGAGTCTGAATTCAACATCTGGACTTTGCATGTGACCATTATTTGTGATTAATTATTGAAAGAAAATGATCTAACTCAATCTGCCTTTGGGTGCTGGATAAGAAGAACACATACTAAATCAGTTTAAAGCTGAGCTCCAGGCAGTCATAAAAAGACACCATTTATTAATTCATTAAAACTCATGAAATTAGGGTTGCCACCTGTCCAGGATTCACCCGGACAGTTCGGGTTTGGAATCATGTGTCCGGGTTTCAGACTGCCTGAAACCCGGACACATAATTTAGATTGGACTATGGTTTCCCAACAGGGTTGCTGGCTGCAGTTGTCTAAGCTGAAAGTGTCTGTTGCTCTTTCACACTAACCCCTCCCCCCCAAACACACCCCTTCTCTCTCCTGCCTCTGAGTAAGTACAATAAGGCAAATTAGGGTTCTCAGAGCACCCCTTACATCAGAGTTCCCCTTTACACCAAAGGCCACAGTGTTTCCCTTTACATCAGAGTCCTCTCCGTACATCAGAGTTCTCAGTGCCCCCCCTTAAATCAGGGTTCCAAGAGCATCCCTATGTCAGAGTCCCCAGAATTCTCCCTTACATCCGAGGTCTGCAGAGTCCCCCCCCCCTTACAGTGAAAGGGAACTCTGCGAGGTCAGATGTAAAAGGGGACTCTGTGGATCCAGATGTAAAAGGGGACTCTGTGGATCCAGATGTAAAAGGGGACTCTGTGGATCCAGATGTAAAGGGGGACTCTGTGGATCCAGATGTAAAGGGGGACTCTGTGGATCCAGATGTAAAGGGGGACTCTGTGGATGTTATACTTACCTCCACTGTGCAGCTCGTTTTGCACAGAGTGGCTCCAATCCATGTCTTCTGGGGTCCCTCGGGGGCTGTCTTTGGTCCTGCCTGCAAGAACTTTCCACCTTCATGCGAGCAAGCTCGCATGGTGGTAAGTTCTTGTGGGCACGCTCCCCTGATACAGCCGGCGGCTATAGCCGCTCACTGTATCACTCGGGCCCGCCCCCTGGCGCACCGCGTCATTGGATGTGATTGACAGCAGTGCGAGCCAATAACTGTGCTGCTTTCAATCCATCCACTCTAGCCATTTAACGACCAGGCTGAGCGGCGAAGAGGACGTCGGGGGCGAGCGTCGCAGATGAACGGGCTCAGGTAAGTAAAACGGCTCGGGGGGGCGGGGCGGTATTGTCAGATGTTTTTTTACCTTAATGCATCCTATGCATGTAGCTTTAGTGTCCCTTTAAGTTAGTCAACTAAAAGGTTTTAGTCGTATTAATCGACAAAGTTACCACTGCTGCACAGCAGACCTTAAACTAGAAGAGAGAAGGTCGGCTCTCTAAGCCAGTTATGCTCTACTGTATTGTGAAAGTGCAGTTGACTTATGTATTATGGTTAATGCACACAATAATGCAATGCACATTAATACATCAAACCCGCAATAGTGTGCAGTGGTGCAGTTTTTTTCAGGGGGTCCCCCAGCACACTATGGGGAACAACCCTGCACTGAGGCACACTACCATGCACGGTAACATATGTATTGCGGTGTGCCGCATTGCCAAAAAGGTTCATGTCCACTTTTCAGTACATTGTGGTGCCCTTTAACCTCCCTGGCGGTATGATTATGTCAGATTTTAGGTGCTGAAAGCGGTACCATTATTTGCAAGGAAATTTGGCGTTTTATACTGTAGGCCTGTAATTCTTAGGAATAACTCACTTAGATCTGACCAAACAAGAGTCTAGTAGGCATCCTGGGTATGACATTTTTTTTAAAACAAAATTATAAATTATAATATAATAAATAATTACAAATAATTATAACAAATAATAATATAATTCTAATAAAAATGATTCAATAATGTAATCAACTCAAAATCACTGAAATTTGCTCAGTTGCAGAATTGTCGTTGTCATTACTTTTATTTTTTTATGACGAATTTCCCCACAAATCGCTATCGCACAATTCTGCAAGTGATTATAATTTATTATCGCTGTTTTTTAGCTGCTCTTAAACCAGTTTTGACATAAAGGGACACTTTTGGACAATCTACAGTTTGCAGGCAGAAAGAACAGTTTTTATTATATAAAAGAACATGTAGGGCACTGGGCAGACCACTAGGGACAAGGGGGGTGTGTATTTTTTACATACAGTACTGTAATCTATAAGATTACAGTATACTGTATGTAATGTGTTTGTTTACCTTTTTAAATTTGGCGCCGTTCTCCGCCCCCGTGCCTCGTATCGTCGCAGGGAATGGAGATCGCCGGCACACAGAGGCACTGTGTGAATCGAGCGAGGTCCCGCTCTCTCACACAGCGCGGTGGCATCGCTGGATCCAGGGACAAGGTAAGTAAACCAAGCCTATGTATGCTGTGAGGCGAGCCCGAGTCTGACTCGGGGTTACCGATTGTAGCCAAAAAATCTCCCCCCGAGTCAGACTCGGGAATACCGCTCAGAAGGTTAAACAAATGTCCTGCCGTAATGCAACACAAGTTCAAGTGCCTGTGTTAAATGCACTGCAACAGGCCGGCTTGGTATAAATGGGCATTAAATGGTTTCTTAATGAATGCATTAGTGTAGTAAATGTACTTGATTGCCATATAATGCTCTTTACAATAAATTGGTGTGTAGATGTAAATTTCAAGGATGGATTCACAGCAAAAGCTTCTACTGTATATAGCCCAAACGTATTTCTTTAGTTTTGGGAAGGGTTGGGAAGGTTAAAACCTCTGCCAGTTAATTTTTTGCTGTTTGTCGACTAAGCATTGAGCGGGCGTAATTTACGGAGAAAATTCAACGTGGTACTGAGCACGTAAAGCGTGTCATTTACGTGGGGTCACGAGTCATTAACATACAACACGCCCACTACCAGCCTAGTTTGAATTAGGCGGGCTTACGCCGGCCCATTTACACTACGCCGCCGTAACTTAGAGCGCAAGTTCTTTGTAAATACGGGACCTGCCGCTCTAAGTTACGGCAGCGTAGTGTATCTGAGATACGCTAAGCCCGCCTAAAGATAGGCATTTCTTTCTAAATCCGGTCCTTAGAATTACCCCTCTTTTTCTTTTTCTTCATACCATGCAAAACTTTAAAAAGCTTTGTCTACAAAAACACTCCAAGCACTCAGCTAGGGTGTGCTAGTGCACTTTATGGAGCCCATTAGTGTGTGATATGTTAACTTAGCTCATTTAGGGCATCTTGTGGTGTGCTTTGTTGTGCATTGCTGTGTATGCACAGTGCTTTGTGGTGCCACTCACAATGAGTGGCACTGCAATCAGGGCCACTGATAAGGCAGTACTGTCAGCCTTCCAGTACTGGGCCTGGGCCTCATCAGCTCAAGAGGGGGGCCCAGTCACCTGCTGAGAAGAAGGGCCAGCTGTACTGTCTTATTACATCTACCAGTCCTCTTCTGCCTTCCCCTGCAACATAGCCAGCTTCTCCCTCTGGCTGCACTAAAGGGGAGTGTTTCTAGGACATGCACCCCTTCCATCTGCTGGCCGCCCCCTGTGTGCCCCTTTCCACAGCGGAGCTGCTGGCTTCCTCCTCTCCTCTCCTGCCGGGAGCTGCTGCAGGCACACAGGGGGGTGTTTCAGGAGGGAAAGCAGGGGAAGGAGACATTAAAAATATAATTTATTGGCCCCTTCCTTTCCTGAATGAACACTGTTAGTGATCGGTACCAATCATGCCTGTGTCCATTTATCACTGAAACATAGTAAACTGTGTATACTATCCTTCAGTTTGTGATTGAGCATGAAACTTCAGAGCACTTTCAATTTATTTCTCTTTGCAACTGAGGCTGCAAAGAAAGAAACTGATAAAATCGGTGTCCTCAGTCACTTTTGGCCGGGAGAGAGTCCATGGCAAGTAGGCCCGTGATTACTAACAGCAGCCCTGACTGCAATGCACACAGAATAGGTGTGTTGCAGTAACGCAGCCATTTTGCTGCACGCTACCACAACACACAAGTGCGAATGGATGCTTACTAAATGATATTTAATTTGCTAAAAAAACACTGTGGAAGTTGTACTAAAACTGGAGAGTGCAACATCTGGTGCAACTCTGCTTCGAAACCAAGCTTAATTGAATAAGCTGACACTTAACCAGCTTAAGCCCTCTTCCACACGAGGCGGACTCCGACGGAGTCTGCCAGCTCCCGCCGGCTCAGCAGGAGATCTCTCCACTGAGCCGGCAGATGACAGGTCCCTCCCTGCTCACTGAGTGGGGAGGGGCTTGTGCAGCGCCGCTATCTCCTATGGAGAGATCTGATGAAAACGGACATCATGTCTGTTTTCATCAGATCTCACCCGATCCGATCCACCATGGATGGATGGGGACGTATCGCCATCCGTCTGATTTTGACGGATTGGATCGTGTCGGGTTTAAGAGGACATGTCCCTGCTGACATCCGACACTCCATAAGACTGCATGGAGCGGTGGTTCAGGTCCGTCGTCAAAACTGACCATGTGAAAGGGGCCTTATATAGCACCAACAGTTTGCACAGCACCTCACAACATGAGGGCAGACATTACAGTTACAATACAATTCAATGCAGGAGGAATCAGGGGGCCTGCTCGTTACAGCTTACAATCTAAAAAAAAAGTTAGAAGCTGCACCAGATTTTGCACTCTCCAGTTTTAGTAAATCTCCCCCAGTGTATCATAAACAACTGAAGTTTTCACCGTTCTTTCTCCTTTGTTTCATCTCAGTGTTGCTGATTCCCTGCAGCCTTTTTTCTGTCTACATGCATGTACACTCTAGCGATGACTGCATGGCATTTCTCAGGGCAAGTCCCATGACTGTGTAAGGCAGGGGTGCCCAACCAGTGGCCCGCGGAGCCCTCCTATGTGGCCCGCTCCCACTGGGATGGAGGGTTGCTGATCTGCCATCCCAGAGCATCAGTGTTGAATGAAGCCGACGCTAGAGGAAGAAAGCGGGTGAGGAGCAGAGCCACATAAGCAGGGGTCAAGTCCTGGGGAAAAAAGTGTGGGAACTCCCACCCAAGATCCACTCCCCCACCAAAACAAAATAAAAAACTACACTCTCATATGCATAATTACTAAACCGCATGTTTTTTTTTTTTTTAAGCAAGTTTTTTCTAAATCCCGCGATAACTCGCGGCAGACCTCCGCAAAGTCTCCTGGGAACAATGACAAAAGCTCCCAGGAGACATTGAGGCATCGAGGAAGTGACGGAATACCCGCACACTACCCGATGAATCCATATACAGGAAGCGGCCAGTAACATAAAGGATTACTATGGTTCGCCTGCCCCTGACAGTGACTCGAGCTGGGCATCGCCGCTTAGTGAAGGATTGGCTCGGGCGGCTCGGCTGCTCTCGGCTGCTCTAGTCCTGCAAAGGGAACTGCGTTCCTGCTGTGAAAAAAGTGCAGGAACTCCGTTCCCACGCGTTCCAGCAGGACTTGAGCCCTGCACATAAGCCAATGTTTTCTGTACACTGCCGGCTCCTGTCACAAGGGGAGTGATACTATTTGCACTCCACCAGGGACAGCAACAGCTGGTGATACTTGAATGGAAGACTGTTATTAAAGGTAAGTTTATTACTAAAACCACAGTGTATATATGGGCATATCTGCTCTGCAGTGGTTACTAGGCTGCTTTCGAACTGATTCACAGGTGCAGCACAGTGCACAGTGGTTTGGTGTACTTTCTGAAAGTGCACTTCACCTGCAGGATGTATTAGAAGCCTATGGCAAAGTTCAGCTAACCCGTGGGTAAACCGCAGCGCATCAATGTGAAAGCAGCCTTAGGCCCCTTTCACATGATCGGTCCGACCCAATTGGACCCTCCATTTACCTCTATGGAGCAGCAGATGTAAACAGACTTGTGTCCATTTACACCCGCCTACCTCCAGTCTAATCCTCTAAAAAAAAAAATGAAGGGGATCTGTCCCCTTCTGTCTGGATGGATAGGATTGGAGGGCCCATAGAGTACAGCGGGCTGTGTCTGTGTCAGCCCTGCATATGCAGAGTGGACACAGACCTGTGATCCGCCCGCTCCGCTCATTGTGGCCCACAACCGGTTATTAAGTTGTCTAAGTGGCCCTTGCTCTTCAAAAGGTTGGGCAACCCTGGTGTAAGGTATGTGGAAACTGGTACTTGTAGTCCCAGTATGATGCTGACATGACAAAGCGACAACACAGAAAACAAAGACAGATGTAGTGCTACCCCCTCAGGAGCCGCTGGTTGGATTGGGATGGCATGATTATGTTACCTCTGTGATGTGTCTAGGGATAATGAGCAGTAACGGAATGTCCAGACAGCAGGATGTCGTTTTCTGTGCTTTTATTTCTTGCCCAACATGGCAAACAGTTAACTCGAAGTAGATAGAGAAAGGTTGGTGAAAGGAGAATTTGCAGATTCAGGCCTATGGATAAATGGAAGCAGTCCTGCCTCCAATGGGACTTTACTTCACGTCGCCACTCCAGCCGGGGTGGGTAAAGGGTACCTGGACAGGCCTCTCACACCGACCTGGCAGCCAGAGTATCACTTAGAACTTCTGAGAAGGAACAAGTCTCTGCCACCGACTTGGCTCTAATGGAATTTGAATTAGGAGTGGAACCTCTGCCACAGGCCCTTTACTCAGGAATGAAGATAATAGAGTGAATCCTCTCAGTGAATCCAATTTCGCCTGAATCTCCCTGAGGTAGATTTCTTAGTTTGGGGTCACCGACTGACAAGTTGAAGCATACAACTTCTCAAGCCTCGTACACACGACCGAGTTTCTCGGCAAAAACCAGCAAGTTGCTGGTATTTTTTTTTTGCCGAGAAAACCGGTCGTGTGTACATTTTTCGACGAGGAAACTGTCGAGGATCTCGTCGAGCCAAAAAGAGAGCATGTCTTCTTTTTCCTCGACGGGAATGGGGAAATTTGGCTCGCCGAGATCCTCGACAGCCTAACAAGGAACTCGACGAGCAAAACGATGTGTTTCGCCCGTCCAGTTTCTCGGCCGTGTGTACGAGGCTTCAGTGTCCGGTCACCCAGATCCCCGATGGATTGTCTAAGCCATGTTGGATCACCTGCCTCCGGGCTCACCTCAGATCGACTCCCCACCGAACAGCATAATTCGCTTGGAATCTTCCTCATGAAGTGTGGGGACTCTGTAAATCACTGGGGCCCTTTTGCAGGTTTAGTTGCTCCGGGCCATGAGAGCCTAGAGTCAGGAACTCTGCGTAGCACGTGCGCCCCGGCCTGGTAGGCCATCTCGCCGGGGGCCCGTGATGTGCGCACACCCTAAAGGTGGGGTGCCGCACCTGGAACCAGGAACGAGCGAAGACCCCACAAAATGGCGTCTGCCCTAAAAGTACCCTCCCCCAGCATGCCCTGCGAGGGAGAAACTCCTCTGATTGGCTGCTGGCAGGAGGGCGCCACCGCCTGGACCCCTCTGGCGCCACCTGCTATACAAAGATGGAAATGTATCTTTGGAACACAGAATGAAACCACAGAACAGCCCAGCCTGGCAGAAACCCAATTTAACAAATTAACATGGATAAGAGCAAAATAACTTTCTCATCCCCCTCTAAATTTAACATAGCACCTGTACTGAAAGTACACAGGCGCTACATAGAGTATTTTCTACTTTGCAACAGGAAGTGCCAGGCAAGGACCTTCATGGTAGGATTATCAGGTAATAGAAGCTGCATATTGGAAAATGTTAAAAATTTCTCTTTAAATGACATTGACATATTAAAGTTTAGAGCACATTTTTAGTCTTTTGGATTTACATGGAAAAACTCCAGGAGAGCTCCACACAGTACATAAGCTGCTAGAAAAGGGTCTTCCAATACGCGTCTTCCAATATAATGTCCCCCTAGGAGGAACACAAGTAACAACCTACAACTATATACTTTATAGACTATTGCTATCTCAGCTATAACTCAGGACTTACTTATAACTACACTGTCATTTCAAAGAAATGGCCATTGTACTGACCCTAATCTTTAAAGAGAACAGATTAACACCATCACACCAGACCTTTAGGATTTAATCCATGACAGGGAAGAGAAAAGCAATGATTATAGAGGTTACATCTTTGATTCTCTTCTCCACATAAAAGATCTTGCACAGGGTGACACCACCCCTACCTAATTACTCTAATAACTACCTGCCAAGAGCATCGGCAGACATCAACACTCAGACACACCATGAAATAAATAACTCGATAGCAAAATACACAGATATCGTTTTCTGTGATGATTCGCACAGTAACTGGCAAGGATAACACTTATCCAAACCGCAAAAATGTCACCGTAGCAATGCACAGCTCATATAACAATCGCAACTAAAGCACTTATTATTTAAACATACCATAAATCATATCTATATCACATACACTCTTCTATATGTACACACGACCAAGGAACTCAACGGGCGAAACACATAGTTTTCCTCGTCGAGTTCCTTGTTAAGCTGTCGAGGAACTCGACAAGGCAAGTTTCTCCATTCCCGTCGAGGAAAAAGAAGACATGCTCTCTTTTTGGCTCAACGGGATCTTCGACAGTTTCCTCGTCGAAAAATGTACACACGACCGGTTTCCTCTGCAAAAAAAAAATCCCAGCAAGTTTCTTGCTGGTTTTTGCCGAGAGACTCGGTCGTGTGTACAAGGCCTCACTCTTCTACACTCACCGGCCACTTTATTAGGTATACCTGTTCAATTGCTTGGTAACACAAATTGGTCATAGGAGAATGGGCAGACTGGTTTGAGATGATAGAAAGGCAACAGTAACTCAAATAACCACTCGTTACAACCAACATATGCAGAACACCATCTCTGAATGCAAAACACATCGAACCTTGAAGCCGATGGGCTACAGCAGCAGACGACCACACCAAGTGCCACTCCTGTCAGATAAGAACAGAAAACTGAGGCTACAATGCACACAGACTCACCAAAATTCGACAATCAAAAATTGGAAAAATGTTGCCTGGTCTGGTGAGTCTTGATTTCAGCTGCGATATTCAGATGGTAGGGTCAGAAATTGGTGTAGGCAACATGAAAGCATGGATCAATCCTGCCTTGTAACAAAGGTTCAGGCTGGTGGTGTAATAGTGAGGGGGATATTTTCTTGGCACACTTTAGGCTCCTTAGCACCAATTAAGCATCGTTTAAATGCCACTGTCTACCTGAGTATTGTTGCTGACCATCCCTTTATGACTACAATGTACCCATCTTCTGATGGCTCCTTCCAGCAGGATATTGCACCATGTCACACATCACAAATCATCTCACCACTGGTTCCTTGAACATGACAATGAGATCACTGAACTCCAATGGCCTCCACAGTCACCCGATCTCAATCCAATAGAGCACCTTTAGGATGTGGTGGAACTGGTGATTCGCCTCATGGAACTGCAGCCGACAAATCAGCAGCAACTGTGATATGCAACAAAATCTCTGAGGAATGTTTTCAACACCTTGTTGAATCTATGCTACAAAATAATAAGGCAGTTCTGAAGGCAAGGTGTACTTAATAAAGAGTGTGGTGAGTGTATATTCTAAATCATTGACTTTAGATTTCCTAGCTGTAAAGTAAATTCTTTCCTCCAATTTTTTTTTTATTTCTTACAAAAAAAAGAGCAGTAGCAAAATTGCATAACACATAAACTACAATACAGACCAACAATGTAAAGGGTACCTTTGGATGGTTAGAGAAGGGTTAGCACCCCTGTCAAGTGTCCTTGTTTGGGAGATTCCCTCTCTTTCTTTGTCCTTGTGACCAGTGGCGGTGCGTCCATAAAGGGTGAAGAAGCGCCGCCCCTCTCTCCTGCACCTGTCAATCACCAATAGGTAGATTCATGCATTGCGTTTTTTTTTTTTGAAGCGCCTGATTAGAGCCGTCGGCTCGAATATGTGTCCTGATTAGAGCCATAGGCTCTAATAGGCTTCCAAATTGGTAAACAGCGGGCGCAATGCTGTGAGTTCGCTGTTTACACAGTGTTGTGTTAGGGAAGGGAATAAATCGCTTCCCTAACACTGACCCGCCTCTCAGCCAATCAGGTGCTCGGGTCTGTTTACCCTGTCACCTGACTGGCTGAAGCGACAGGCGCTGTGATTGGACGCCTATTAGACGTCCAATTATAGCAGAGGACAGGAAAAGGACAGGAGAAGACATGAGGACTCGGAGCGTGGAGTACAGCACCAAGACAGGTAAGTGCCGGGTGGGGGGCACACTGACAGCATTTGATGGGGCACAGTAGCGGCAATTGATGGGGCACACTGGCGGCAATTGATGGGGCACACTGGCAGCAATTGATGGGGCACACTGGCAGCAATTGATGGGGCACACTTTCAGCAATTGATGGGGCACACTTTCAGCAATTGATGGGGCACACTTTCAGCAATTGATGGGCCACACTGGCAGCAATTGATGGATGGGCACAGTGGCGGCAATTTATAGGCACACTGGCAGCAATTGATGGGTACAGTAGCTGCATTTGATGGCACAATGGCGGCAATTTATGGGTACAGTGGCAGTGTTTGATGGGCACAGTGGCTGCGTTTGATGGGCACAGTGTTTTTTTTTTTTCAGTTTGTTGACACTGGTGACACTGGTGTGTCTTCGGGGCAAAACATGAGTGGATTTCACCAAACTGAGGGCAAATACCATTTTAAACACTAGAACAGATTTCCCTTCACCTCTTATTCCAGTGACAACTGTAGCACAGTGACAACAGAAAATACCCAGCAAATGTAAAAAAATTACATGGGTTCTAATCATTCTACTCTATCCAAAATGTAAAAAAAGAGTTGTGGCCTAATAAATACTTTTATAAGTGAGCCATATTCCAACCTCTCTGTAGAATACAAATCTTCCATAGGAATATATAGGGCAGCGCTGTGCATGAGCATCAAAAGAAGCGGCCTTCAAAGATGTCTTTGAAAAAAAAGGCTACACAGTTCTGGGCAGGACCGCACAGTGATGATCGTTGGAATTGGGAGGAAGGTTTGGATTAAACACGGTAGGCAGACCTCAGATCAGAAGCTTGTTTTCTGGCAGCCAGCATACCTGACTTTGTTTACAAGGCTTTTCCAAAACTAGCTAGGCAAAGAACTGCACAAGTAGGAAGTAGCGCTATTGACTTCTATGGGCTTGACTGCTGAGAAGCTTAGGCTTAACTTAAAGCGGGGGTTCACCCTAAAAAAAAAAAATGTTTTCTTTCTAACATGCCATCCAGCATACTAGCGCGAGCTACAGTATGCCTTTATTTTATTTTTTGCGCCGTACTCACTGTTTAATCCCGTAGTTACGTTTCAGACTAGTAGGCGTTCCTATGCAGAGGGGAACATGATTGACGGCCGGCTATGGCGCGTCACGCTTCCCAGAAATAGCCGAAATAGGACTTGGCTCTTCACATCGCCTGCGCAGTCAGTTCCTAGTCTGTGCGCAGGCGCCGTATAGCGCCGTGAAGAGCCGAGTCCTACTCGGGAAGCGCCATAGCCGGCCGTCAATCATGTTCCCCTCTGCATAGGAACGCCCATTCCCCGCGGGGAGTCTGAAACTTAACTACGGATTAAACAGTGAGTACGGCGCAAAAAAATAAAATAAAGGCATACTGTAGCTCACGCTTGCTTTTTAGGGTGAACCACCACTTTAACTTCCACTTATTTAAAACCATAATAAACCTTGCCCCCCAAAAATTACACATAGACCATTTAAAGTTGGAAGTAGGGCAAGACCACAGCTTTATTGAAACATATCGGTATAACAAACTTCAAATCCAATAACCATGCCAGTCACGGTTACACCATGAGCATCTCTAAGCAAACTGTCTAGTCTAAGAGGCCTGTCTCCACCATCAGTGCGAGACAGGCATTAAATTGACCCATCATTCAACTTGAGTACTTCGCCCATAAAGTAATGCCAATTGCTGGCAAGGTAAAACCGCCAAGGAAGCTGTGATGAAAAACACAATGGGCGGGTGGGTGGCCAACTCTTGTGACGACAAATTCTTCGGAAGCAGTGGGATGTGCCTCTGCATAGCTTTTTCTGGCTCCACCCCTTCACCTCGTGCCATTGTAGCCAATCCCAGTGGAGCCACTCCAACTCCCTGATTATGTTGATGCCCCGCTTGGTTGTCAAGCATCCAGCAGTCAAGGCTCCCTTTCCTTAGTATTGGGCGGGTTAAGGGGCCTTCATTCTGTGCGTTAACTAATAGAAGTCTAAGAAGCTGACACTGTCCTTAGCAATATTCATATTTAATCCCACCAGGTGACCAGCCTCCTCTTAGAAAGGCTCAAAGCCACTATTGAACTGGTTAGTGGTCCTTTGGACGCCTTTTTACCAGCTCGCTATTACACTGGGTGATCAGCAATTTAGAGGAACAGTTTATCTATGACTGCCTTATTTCTGGAGAGCCGAGGCAATTCCCAACCATGTAGTAATGCAATTATAAAATTTCACGTTCATCTAACAGCTTCATATACACAGTGGTGCTGCTAAATCCAACATCCATTATAATCAGATTTCAGGAAGATAAAAACAATTCAGAAATGCTTCTTCATCAACACAAGATCAATTTGGAACATGTTGGCTTTGCCTTATGAACAGTGTTAACATGCTTTCATTAACTGCTGTTGTTTCTGCTCTCCCCTTTCACACAGCATTTCATTAGCTTTTGCTATATATGTGTACCCCCCCACGTACTACATAAACAATGAAATACAGAACGGACAGCAACCTTTAAGTATTTTGTACTGCAATTTTATAACAGTGGCTGACTGTGCTGCATATAAAATAAGAATTGGGACCATAAAGTCCAATAAGGGACTTGTACACATGTAGAAAACAAACCACAAGCTGAACCATTCTCTCTAAGAATTTGAAGGATCTATTTCAGCAATAACTACACATTTAATAGAAGAAAAATAGAATTGCGCTAAATCTGTATTCCACAAATCAATCTTTCAGATTTATAGATATAAAGTTCATATAAAAGTACACTAGTGCTTGTAACTGGGAGCTTTTCAAAGTTTCTGATGAAATGGGCCACCAACTATCACCCTGAGTGAGGAATCCACCACCAAATAGTACGTACAAAGAAAATATTGCGCTTAATTTAAAATTATTATGTGAAGCTGCGATCAAAAGTGTTATACTACACAAAATCAGATTAAAGGGAAAGAAGATCGCGCTAAAAATGAAAATGGCAATAAAAGGTGAACAAAGTTCAAACAAATCAAGTGAATAGTCCCGCCACACAGGCAATATGGTGAATTAATCTCCCAGGTGCACAAACGAAATCCACAAGAAGAGTGCTTTAAAGGAAAGGATCCTCCACCAAGGTTAAGAAGGGCCTCTTACCGGATGGAATTGATCTCCAGGTTATAAGAGATCTCACACAGCAAGATAAGAGGTACTAGGATAATCGCATAGACAGCCACAGCATAGGGATCCTTATCACAGCAAGTCCTCATAAGCCAGAAACTCCCCAATAGATCATCCAGATGTATGCAAGAAAAACAAAGGCTCACATAGTGTAAAATCCTCAATTTGTAAACATTCCGCTCCCCTCACCACTCCACCACCAGGACCCAGTCATCAGGGCCACCACACAGCTGCCAGTTCTTGCGGGCACAACACGTCGGCGCACAAGGCCGCTCAGGGTTTTTCCAGTGGGATATCTCAGCGGAGTAAGGCAGACAGGGTTAAAAAATTGTGTCGTCGCTCTTACTTCCTACGGTGTTCTTATTTCTGCGCAGGCAGTATAGAGGACAGACAGTGAAGGCCCCCTTCTGGCAGGTGACGCTCGGTGAGGGAGGAAGTGGATTGGTGTCATGTGACTCCAAGTATATCCACTTGTACAGCGGAGATGAGTGAGAGCTTGCTGGTTCAGGTAGAAGGAACTGCTGTGCACAGAAACTGAACTGCAGCTTTTCTCTCTAATAGTACGGTTTGCTCCTTACCAGCTCCAAATGATCCCCCGTTACAGGGGATCAAACAGCGCGTTTAGTATAAATCCAGCCTGGGTCTTTCTCCCAATGTTGTGAGGTGAGAGGCCATTTCATCTGGTGGTGGAGGTTCATCGCACTTGTGAAGTCACTTCATATGTCTTTGGTTTACCAGCACTATATTCACTGAATGTGTCTTTGCATTATATATGGACTGTTTATAGCGCTGCACCATCTGCTTTTATCACACCTACAGGGATTTTTTGATTAATGATCCTGGTGTTCAGCTGCTTCATATAGGTTCATTTGTTGTTTATTGCGCTGATTTGTTTTCTCTATATATCTTTCTTCCAATGTAAACGTACATCTGCACCTCTCGTTTACTCATAAAGATGGATGGATGGATTTATATAAAAGATAAGAGAGCTCCATATAGCGTAAAACCGGTGCACAACCAGACAAACTGACATCAGCACGTCGCTCCTCCCTATGCGTTTTGTCAGAGAATACGTTGTACAGAGGCACTAATTTAATGCTTAATTTACCAGCATAACATGTATCATTAAAGCAGAATTCCAGACAAAATGACAACTCCAGGGTTCCAGTTTTAGATCCTACATATATGCCCTAACTTATCAATATCTGTAAGCTTCGTCCATGTGCAGAGTTCAACACCCTTCACCATCTTGAAATCATGATAAAATTAATACTTTTCCATCTGATGAACATAGGAAAAACTACTGCTTCCTTTGTCATCGTCTCCTACTCCAGTGTGATGAAAGGACAATGAAAGAGACCATGCCCCTGCCCATTTAGGGCAGAATGATGATACCTCCTGATAACCCACACCCCCAGCAAGGTACTCTTACCTATTTGTGCTCACGTGCCACCACCCAACTGCGGGAGTCCACCTTAAGTAAGCTCCAGAGTCAGAGTTAACCCAGGTGTAGGACATCATTGAACCCCCCCACGTGACAGTGTTCAGAACTGGTGATTAGCTGTTAGGGCCACTGTCATATTGGGAAAGCCTTAATCCCCCCACCATACCCGTAAGCCCTAAGATAGAAGATATATATCATTGTATCTGAAGATCTGCATACTTGGAAAGCAGCTTACTGGAACAGGTACAAGACCTTCCAAAGACATGTTATACATGATTAAAGACTACTGGTCTGCACTCCAAGATCATGCTCATTGAAACTTAGATAAGGTGAACACAGGCACAGAAAGTTTATATGCAGAGGCTGATAAAGCGTTGTTACTTTCCAAAAAGCTATACGTGTAGTCATAATCTTCATAGTGATCTGATCTTCATTAAAAATACCTCTAAGGCCTCGTACACACGACCGAGGAACTCGTCAGAAAAGACACATCGTTTTCCTCGACGAGTTCCTTGTTAGGCTTGTCGAGGAACTCGACAAGCTTGCTTTGCGTACACACAGTCATGACAAAATCTCCTCGTTCTCAAACGTGGTGACGTACAACACATACAACGGCAGGGGAAGTTCGATTCCACTGGCGCAACCCTTGGGGCTGCTTTTGCTAATCTCATGTTACTGCATGTTAAGTAAAAGTTTGGTAAGAGACGATTTGCACTTTTCAGTCTGTTACAGCGTGAAAAATGTGTTATCTCCATTACAAACGCTACTTTTACCGAAGGTGCGCTCCCGTCTCATACTTTATTCTGAGCCTGCGCGGGTTTCTTAGCATACACACGATCGTGTTTCTCGTCGAAAACCAGCCTGACGAGGAACACAACAAGGAAATTGAGACTCCCGTCGAGGAAAAAGAGAACTTGTTCTCTTTTTTCCTCGTCGAGTTCCTCGACAGTTTCCCCGATGAAAAACGTACACACGACCGTTTTCCTCGGCAAAAAAGCTCTCCCACCAAGTTTCTTGATGGATTCTATCGAGGAAAACGGTCGTGTGTACGAGGCCTTAGAATAAAACTGACATCCAATGTTAAAGTGCTACAGAGTGCTACTGTTCAAATAATGACCACAATAGGTAATAAGTAGGTAAGCGTAATGGATGTGTAATGGAATGAGACAGGGACTGACGTTCTAAAAGCCAAATTCTTCCCTACTGTAGAACTGTCTCATATTAGTAGAACATGTGTGTGGGTTTTTTCTTTTTTTTTTTTATAAATTCACTGTAAGTGCAACTAAGCGCTCATGTGTGTCTAAACAAGTACCAAATCTAGTTACTAAGTGTTGTACAAGCCTCAAAAAGTAAATGAAAACTTCCCTTACCTTCCCTGACTGAGCCAAATTCTCTTTCACGTTTCACGTGATCTAGATATGGTGGCGGCATTTGTTTTATTTTTTTGGGGCTTTTTTTTCCTCTGTTTTCATCTGGTGATCTGACCAGTAACACACCTCCTGTATTATGCCCTGTACACACGATCGGTCAATCCGATGAGAACGGTCTGATGGATTTTTCCATCAGTTAACCGATGAAGCTGACTGATGATCAGTCGTGCCTACACACCATCAGTTAAAAAAACGATCGTGTCAGAACGCGGTGACGTAAAACACAACAACGTGCTGAAAAAAATGAAGTTCAATGCTTCCAAGCATGCGTCGACTTGATTCTGAGCATGCGTGGATTTTTAACCGATGGACGTGCCTACAAACAATCGTTTTTTTTCCTATCGGTTAGGTATCCATCCGTTAATTTTAAAACAAATTTACAATTTTTTAACCGATGGGGCCTACACACGATCGGTTTGGTCTGATGAAAACGGTCCATCAGACTGTTCTCATCGGATTGACTGATCGTGTGTACACGGCTTTAGAGTGTTCCCACTCCAGATGAATGAGCACAAGGGGCACAGCAGACAGCAGCACTGTCAGTCTGGAAGGGTAGGATAGTGTTAGATGTACAAACAGATTTAAATACACTAACAAACTGAAGCCAAACTCCAGGTCACACTTTATAATCAGTTAGAGAAACATTTTTTTCCTTTTAAGATAAAGGTTTTACATAAGTATATAGAAATTTAACATTGTAAGCACCCCTGCCAATGATACATTATTTGTTTTATCTTTGCAAACTGATACATCTGGAAGGAAAAGCTCTTTTGAAATACAACAGACTTACTAGCTGGATCACTAGGTGAAAATAAAGGGGGAAAAAAAGCCTAAAAAATAAAACTAATACAGTCATCACATCTAAGAATTGGTAACCTGCAATATATTACATGTTTGCTTTTAGTTTAATACTGCGTTAATCAAGGCAAGCCATAATGTTATATCACATTTGGATTAAAATGGCAAAAATGACAGATAAAAAAGCGGTATATTTAGTCATTTTTGACACTTAGCTGACTGTTTAATCCCTCTAATCTTCACTGCTGGGAGAGTCTATTTCATACAATCTATACTTGGAAATATTCTACCTACATAATTCCTGCTTGACCTGAGATATGCTGTGAGCCCATCTATTCTTCACACAGCAAAATCCACAAATTCACGAATTTATCTTTTCCTTCCATTCACATCCAGTGACTGGATAACATTCTCAGAACTGCTTTAAGTTTTATAATATGCAGTCTGTAAAAACTGAATGACAACTAAGTACAAGAAGTAGTGATATAACACATAAAAAATACTCAGACTTTATAACTAGGCTATATACATTAGGTCAGTCTTGCTCAAACATTTTACCCTAAAGGAACTCTTAAAATAATTTCAGGACTGAGGGAGCCTCTGCTAAGATTATACCATCAGGGATCTTTGGGAAAATGCCCCGTTACATTGGTAGCGGCCAGTGGGAAAAATGCCCATAACTGTCAGAGATCCTCATACCTCCTTTTCCTATAATAGTGTAATGCCGCGTACAAACAATCAGATTTTCTGTCGGAAAAACCTTGGATGGTTTTTCCGACAAAATTCCTCTCAAGCTTGGCTTGCATACACACGGTCACACAAAAGTTCTCTGAACTTTCGTCCATCAAGAACGCAGTGACGTACAACACTACGACGAGCCGAGAAAATGAAGTTCAATCCTTCTGAGCATGCGTCAAATTGTTTTCCGAGCATGCGTCGGAACTGCTACAGATGATCGGATTTTCTGTGTGAAAATTTGAGAACCAGCTCTCAATCTTTTGTTGGTGGAAATTCCGACGGCAAAAGTCCGATGGAGTATACACAAGGTCAGAATTTCCATTTAAAAGCTCATATCGGACTTTTGCTGTCAGAATTTCCAATCGTGTGTACGGGGCATTAGTTCTCATGAGCACACACCATACCATTTTTTCTATTAGGCATGAAGCTCTATTGAAAAGTGGTGGTCAGAATGTCACTCCTGCAGTCATGCCACATTAGATGGGTGGTTAGTTTACCATAGCTCAGGGGACCCCCCTGGAGAAAACCTGGCAGAGAATGGTTGCCAATTGGATGGTTTTGGTGCTGAGCAGAGGAAGTTGGTATGCAGGAAGTTGGTGGGAGGGGCTTGGGGCCTTTTCGAAACAAGCATGTGGAGAGAGGAAGGAAGATGTGTTTGGAAGGACGAAGAGGAAGACATGGATGCCAGGAGCTGGAGAGTTTTGGAGAACATTTGAGTTGGACTGAGCAAGGAACCATGAAGGACATTACATCCTGACCCAAAGTTGAGTATATGTTTAGTTTACGTAATGCGTACATATTGTACATGCTTATATTTGTAGGCATATATTTTGCAAGCTATGAATTGTGTTGTATTGTGTATCCTACAGTTTGTATCCTGTTCAGTAAAGCATTGATACACTACAGAAGTCTAAGCTTTCTTGGTTTTACCGCAAGAACCTGTAATAGATAGACAAAAAGCATAACATACGCCAACGCACTAAATAAATACACCTGCCATTATATATCCAATATACATTGGAGGGCCAAGGAGGAGAAAACTCCCAATAAGGAATAAAAATACATAAATTATAAAAAATATATACTGTGCTCGTCCAATATAGTGTCAAAAGTGGCAGCCAACACAACAAAGGAGTAAATCGTGTAAAAATGTGAAAAATAAAGTGCAGCGCCAAGCATAAAAAAAAAAAAAAAAGGGGCTAACCATCTGCAGGTAGGCTATAAAGATAGAACAGTCGATGCAACACAACTAGCATGTGAGATTGCAACAACCAATACTAATGGTGAAGCCCACAATATAATCAAATAGTGAAATTCGTGAAACACAATAAAGTGCATGTGAAATGTCCATCCAAATGGAATCAAGCCGTCAGAGCATATATGAGAGATGATGTCTGATATCTTCCCAATATCACAGTATCCGCAAACACATTCCAAGGGGTTCACAGTCAACAAGGTGAGAAGAGATTAAACACTCTTACCAGATGTGATGGACCCTGGAACACCGTACGGTGGTGGGTCAGATGCGCTTAATCAACCCAAATGAATGGGGAACAGCTTCTCTCAATGGCTCTGGACTGTGGTTCATCGCAGGATCCAGGGACAAGGTAAGTAACTTCCCCCTGTATCCTGCAATGCAATCCCGAGTCTGGCTCGGGGATACTGCTTTTGGTATAAAAAATTCACCCCGAGCCAGACTCGGGATTACCGCTAAGGAGGTTAATTCTTAACACATTACCCAGTCCATATCAGTATAGATATCCAGCATGAGATTTTTGCCGTTGAGATCTGATATGTTTTCAAAGTGTTCCTTTAATTTTTTTGAAAAGTGTATATACATATTTACTGCAACCAGAGTTCAGCAAGTGCAGCTCTTCATTACATGGATTGCCTCTGCCCCCTCATCTCTCATGCTGATATGCAGCTCACTGTACATTTTTACTGACTCAGGTATTTTTCTTTAATTTAGGTAGCAAAATGGATAGCAGAGGCAGACAAATATCCCACGAGCCTCGCAGAGTGATCTACAGTGCAGATTCACTTTCCATTCTGTTGATTTCATTATATCAGCAGAAGATGCTTCAGCGGCTGCAGTTGCTGCTTACTGTAATTATTAAGTCTCAAATCCTAAGGGCTCCTCTCAACCTTGGCTGTTTCCCTGCTCAACACGACTTAATATAAGTGATTCTCCAGATTAATAAAACACTGAGGTTCAATAGTATGAGTGACACAAAGCAAACATCTGCCAATAGCATTCAAATGAGTCCTAATAAATATAACACAGTAACAAGCAACAAAATTTGGGTCTATTTGTTAATGTCTTCACCCAAGATTTGCACAGCTTTCATTCAAGATTCAGTTATAAAAATGTATGCATTTGAATGAAAGATATGTGAATCCTGAGCGAAAACATTGATATATAAACGTTTTAAAAAATAAGTGCGGGGGGGGGGGTGTGGCCAAGATCGGCATGTGAAAAAATACGTTCGGCAAATGAAAACAACAAACCTACATGCTTATTTAGCTGGCTGCAGCATTGATCTGATACTGGCTCTATGCTCTACCCCTCCAGCACTGTTTGGAGAGCCAGACTGTGGAGGAAATAGGAGCAGCAGGCCCATGCTCTCAGTGATGCGCTGAGAGGCTAAGCCAGCTGATCTGGGCAGATCCCAATATTATTGTTGGGATCGCTGCAGAGCCTGAACTGGCCTGAACTGGCTTTATAAGCTAACAGCGGACTCTAGACTGCTGACAGCTGAATCTGTCTGGGTCACAGGAGTGCAGAGATAAGTGCACCTTTGATCCATAGGATAAGCATGGCTAATAGAGCTTTGCCCATATTTCCCCTTTATTTGATGCTTCTTCACATATTTATTAAACTCCAGCAAGGCAGCTAAATACTCAGCTGATTTAAAAATATGGGAATTTATTTCATCTGAAAAAAAAAACTGCTCTGTCAGTTTTGTCATCTAGGGTCTAGGCAACCCAACTAGACAGCTCAGCCAGACCTTAGGACCTCCACAGCTACTACAGCATAAGGTGTTGCTGGACACCTCCCTGGCACCATTTCTTTACCAATAAAGTGTCATTAGGTCCAGCAAATACAAGAAGACACAAAGGGGGTTATTTACGAAAGGCAAATCTACTTTACACTACAAGTGCAAACTACAAGTGCAAAGTGCACATGAAATTGCACTAAATGTCAAGCAGAGCTTCCCCTCATTTCAGATCTACCCCTCAGATTTACAATGACTGCACTTCCAAATGCACTTTCAGTGCAATTTCCAGTGCACTTTGCACTTGTAGTTTGCACTTGTAGTGCAAAGTGGATTTGACTTTCGTAAATAACCCCCAAAATGTTTGTGTTTGCACTGAAGGTGCTCAAGCTTTCTTAGCCTGAAAACAGGTTCAATCCGCAAAGTAGCTACTTTAGGTGGTAACTTCTGTTCCCTTAGCAACACTGACACCGAGTTCCATTTGTACCAAGTTAAATATTGGTTTACCAACCACCCTTTTTTGCTCTCACCTGATGTACACTACCTCAGCTTACCTCTAACAGTCAGTGGCGGTTCGTCCATAGAGGGCGCTGGAGCGCCGCCCCCTCTGGCTCTCACCGCCACTGAGTGAAATAACATAGATTCATGCATTGCACGAATCTATGTTATTTTCGCCGCTGCCACTGTTATTCAGATGGTCGGCGCTCAATGTCCGGCCATCTGAATAACGCCAGCTGGTTGGCTGTAGGGAAATGTCTATCAAAGCCAACGGCTCTGATAGGCTTTCCCAATACAGCCCTCGGGTCCCGGAAGCTTATTCTCGGAGCGCACAGACTGTACGCCCCTTGAATAAGATGACAGGCGTCTCAGCCAATCACGTTGGCCGGTTCTGGCTACCTGTAACCTGATTGGCTGAGAGGCCTGTCAGTCATCGAGGGCGGGAGAAGACATCGTGGGATGTGGATGCCTGACTCCAGTAAAGGTAAGTGCCGGGCGGGGGGGGGGGGGGGGGGGAAGAACGCAATTTACAGGGGACAATTGGCACAGCGGCGACCATTAAAGGGCACAGTGGCTGCGTTTAATGGCATGGCACAGTGGTGACAATGGATGGCACAGTGGCTGCGTTTAATGGCATGGCACAGTGGTGACAATGGATGGCACAGTGGTGACAATGGATGGCACAGTGGCTGCGTTTAATGGCATGGCACAGTGGTGACAATGTATGGCACAGGGGCTGCGTTTAATGGCATGGCACAGTGGTGACAATGTATGGCACAGGGGCTGCGTTTAATGGCATGGCACAGTGGTGACAATGTATGGCACAGTGGCTGCGTTTAATGGCATGGCACAGTGGTGACAATGGATGGCACAGTGACTGCGTTTAATGGCATGGCACAGTGGTGACAATGTATGGCACAGTGGCTGCGTTTAATGGCATGGCACAGTGGTGACAATGTATGGCACAGTGGTGACAATGGATGGCACAGTGGTGACAATGGATGGTACAGTGGCTGTGTTTAATGGCATGGCACAGTGGTGACAATGTATGGCACAGTGGCTGCGTTTAATGGCATGGCACAGTGGTGACAATGGATGGCACAGTGACTGCGTTTAATGGCATGGCACAGTGGTGCGAATTGATGGCACAGTGGTGCGAATTGATGGCACAGTGACTGCATTTGATGGCATGGCATAGTGACTGCGTTTAATGGCATGGCACAGTGGTGCGAATTGATGGCACAGTGGTGCGAATTGATGGCACAGTGGTGCGAATTGATGGCACAGTGACTGCATTTGATGGCATGGCACAGTGACTGCGTTTAATGGCATGGCACAGTGGTGCGAATTGATGGCACAGTGGCTGCATTTGATGGCATGTAACAGTGGCTGCGTTTGGGCACAGTGAGACTGCAATTTTTTTTCCCTTTGCGCCCCCCCAAAAATTTTGAGCACCAGCCGCCACTGCTAACAGTATTTCACAAATTTGTTGAAAACGGCAGCTTCTAATATTTTGTCTGAACAAATTAAAAAAATAAATCAAATGGTTTTTGATTATATAATTTAACAGATAATTATTATGTATTATGCAATGTATTTATTATTTACTGTGCAAATAAAGAATATATATATATTTTTTATATATAATTGACTCCACTAAATGATAACAGATCATAATAGCACTGTGCAAAAACAAAACAAATTACATATTTAACAAATGCAAGACAATATACCATGCTGGAATAAAATGCAACAATGCTCACCCCAAAGTGTTAAAATATCTAATGTCTATATTCTTAAAGAGTGCCTCTGCCCAGACTATAGCCATTAAAGCAGTGGTCTCTAAGCTGCGGCCCGGGGACCGGATGCAGTTTTTTGCTTGCTTTAACTGGCCCTTGGGGCATTATTCCTCCCACTGTCAGCAACAGTGGGGCAAAGTTCTTGCCACTGACACCAACATTGGGGTACTAGTCCTCCCATTGATACCAATGATGGGGAACTATTGATACCCATGATGGTGCACTCTTCCTCCCAATGAAACTAATGATGGGGCCTTCTATTCCTCCCACTGACGCCAATGATGGGGCACTATTCCTCCCATTGATGCCAACAATGTGACACTATTCCTCCCACTTACACCAATGATGGGGCACTATTTCCTCCCTATTACCAATGACAGGGCATTGTCTACTCCCACTGACATCAGGACATGTTCTTCTCCCACTGGCCACAGTCTAGCCCCCCTAAAGTCTGAAGGACAGTGAACTTACCCTTTGTTTAGAAAGTTTGGAGATCCCTGCATTACAGTGGATGTAAACCCTATTTTTTTCTCATGTCACAATGTACAGTAAAAGATTTCCTATCATCTGTGCCCAGTCTTGCCACACAGAGTTAATCCAGCTCTGAGCAATCCTCTTTTATTGTTCAGTGAAATAAAACGGACTTACAGAGAAAAACCTTAGTCCGTTCTGCCCCCTTGCTGTGAGTGACAGGTTATTTACATATCTACTGCCATCACAACTCCACCCACCGAGCTTCAGACAACAGATCCACCCACAGAATCTGCAATTCATCAGGTCTCATAACAGACAGAGGGGAAACATTTGACAGGTAAGGATACATGCAGAAGGCATGTATATCCTTATAGATCAGCACTATGGCAGTAGTTTAGAAAGGATGAGAGTGGGTTTACATCCACTTTAAAGTATTTGCATATTCTTAACAAGCAGACCTCTCTATCTGCATGTACTGTGAAGCAATTAATTCTCAAAGAGACTCAAATGTCACAGCAAAGATACTAAAGCTTGTCTCACACCTACAGGTGCAACCAAGTGTGGGCGTAACTTCACACATTTTTGGTGCAGTTTAGTGTGTCACATGTGTGTACAGCCACCCTTTCATCTCAATAGGCTGCCCTAAACAGGGGAAATGTGGAAAAGAAGTCCCAGATTCTTTTCCACGATGCTGTGGCACCGTGCAGTTTGATGCACATTAAACATAGCACGTTTGGGGGCGCCATTAACAATTTTCACAGCCCTGTGTCTGCTAAATGGCAATGCGTTTCTCTGTGTGTCAGGCAAGCAAGCAGTAGTGTGAACCTAGCCTTAAATCCAGTTTCAGATAGTTTCTAACAGCTTAACACCTGCTGTGTGTTTATATTAGAAGAATGGCAGGTTGCCAAGTTTAGGCCCCTTTCACATGGTTCAGGTCCGCCTGTCAGTTTTGTCGGCGGACCTGAACAGCCGCTCCATGCAAGCCTATGGAGCGTCAGTTGTCAGCAGAGGCATGTGCGCTGACATCCGACCCGATCCGCCAAAATCATACGTCGCCATCCGTCCATGGCGGGTCGGATCAGGTGAGATCTGATGAAAATGGACATGCTGTCCGTTTTCATCAGATCTCTCCATAGGAGACAGCGGCACTGCACAAGCCCCTCCCCACTCAGTGAACAGAGATGGACTTGTCATCTGCCGGCTCAGTGGAGATACTGTATCTCCTGCTGAACTGGCGGGAGCTGGCGGTCTGCCTAGCGACAGAGTCCGCCTCGTGTGAATGAGGGCTTATACTCTCCAAAGAAAGTAATGTAAAGCTACAAGATTTTCAAAGTGAATTCTTCTTCCTCTTTTGACCCCACCCACAAGACCATGCACTTATTCATAGCCACAGCCACACCTCCATTGTCAACACCCCCGAAACAATTGGTCACAGACTTTTGAAACAAGAGGCAAACATCAAAAATATAAACACAAAATATGTTTTTCCAATGTGAAGGCAATTTTTCAAATGAGACACAGTAATTTGAGCATTTTTGAGAGGTTATATAAACTAGTTTGACATCTGACACTAGAAGACCCCTTGATAACGTCCTATTGGACTAAACGTGTTGTGGAGGAGAAACTAGTGCTGACATCAGGCCACATTCCAATACCATGGAACCCATTGTCATGTTTTTATGATTTATTTTATTTTGGCTTTTATCCAATAAATACTACACTATGGAGACTTCATCTGGCTCCTGGGGAGCTTTATTTACCACAGCTACATATGGATGGTGTGAGTTGCTGAGCATCCTTTCCCAAAAGAGATGCCGGATCTACACTGAGCGTGTGTTTGCTGCTGTAATGGCAGCTATCTTTTCCAGTGAGTGTCCATTTCACAGGGGTGCGGTGGATGAAAAAATCTGACAGGGGTGGGTGATAACCCTCTCTTGTTCTATTCAAACTTAAAAAAAAAATTGTTGCCTATAGTTTTACTTTAAACTTACTCAAAAAAATGCTATATTGCTCTTTTTTCTCTCTTGGGTAGATTTCCTCACAATTCTTGCCCTAGCAGTTGCGGCCGGTGTTTTTTTTTTTTGGAAATGGGACGGAAAACAGTAACACCCCCCCTCGGTCGGTCGGCGATAGGTCGGTCGGGTGCGTCTGATGCAATTACCCAATCTATGGTGGGCAGTGCTTCTCCCGGGCTTCAATGGCGGCTTCCCTTGCTTGGCAGCAGCGACGGCTTTCCCTTCCCCTGCTCTCCAAACCTGGGTGGGCTCCTGGCGCCATGTGTCCACCCTATTTTTAAGCCTATTAGAGCCCACTGTAATTCACGTGCCCAGGGTCCTGAAAAGGTCCGGACGGATGAATAGGGGCTGGCGGTGTCCTATCAAAATAGCGGCCGTGGATAGAGCATGGTGGTTGGGGCTGTGGATAGAGGGGGCGGCGTTCCGGCACCCCTAATGGACGGGCCGCCACTGTGTCCCAGTGACAACATTCTTAGCCAGATAGAGTGAGGGGAATCTTCCCAGTGGAGCCACAGTCAAAAAACAAATCTAACAGAGATGAGTACTTTAGATGGAGGATTCACAGATTGGTAAGGATCTAGATCAGTGGTTCTCAACCTGGGGGTCGGGACCCCCTTGGGGATTGAATGACAATTTGCCAGGGGTCACCAAATCCTGGGCTATTCCTGAAGCCCGCGCTGCTCTACCAGTCTTTTCACAGCCCAGAAAGGCTGTCCCCGGAGCTGTTCTTGGAGCCCACAGTCGCCCATTTAGTTCACCGCATGGCTGGGGGGCAGAGACTAAAGTTCAGCTTACTAATGAGGAATGTGAAGTGGGAGGGGCTGAAGGAGACCCTATCTCCTGATTACGGCATAGTTGTCATTGCTATGAGACACCACAAAGTCGGAGACACAGTGAAGCCAGAGTCACAGTGAGTAATACTACCTGTGATTATAGTTGCCATTAAACGTCCCCATTACAGTTCTCAGATCAGCAGATGACCTTGATCAAGAGCACCTAAGTTGGCTCATCAGAACTCCCCCTAACACTGCCACTCATCCCACCCCCCACCACCGTCACTCATCCCATTCCCCCCCACCAAGCAGTAAGAGAATGAATAAAAGATAGAGAATACATGCAATGGAGAGGAAAAGAGGGGGAGCAAACAAAGAAAAAGGGTGAAAAATAATAAGAAAGATGTCTAGAGGGAGGGATGGGGGGAAAAAAATAAGAAGTTAGCATTAAGAGAGAAAAAAGGGAAAGAAGGAGAACAAAGAGAAAGAGTGGTACTGTCACGTACCTGGTTGTAGAGCCCAACGTGCAGGGAGCGGCCTCTCGTAAGCCTCCGACCCAAGACCCACTGGTAGAATGGACAGAGGGTCAAGGGTCCGGAGGGACACAAGTGCCTGGTGGTAAAGCTGAGTAGTGGTCCAGGAATGGTAGCCGGTAGGTATGCTGGTTCAGGCGGGGCACTTAAACAGCAGACAAGACGGTAGTATGGCACTTGTAGGTACAGAGATCAGGCAGGTAAGTAAGCCGGTCGGGTCACCGGTAAGTGGTTCAGGTAACAAGGAAAGTCCAGAGAATCGTGGTAGTCCAAGCCGGGTCAGTAATACGGGCGGGCAGCGACAAGCCAAGGATTGAGCAGAGCCGTGGTCAGGAAAAGCCGGGGTCAAAGGCGGGTTGCAGACGAGGAAGGTCAAGGAAAGCCGGGTCAGGTAAACAGGTGAATCAATAGGTAGCAGATGCAGGTTCTCAGGTAAACGCTGTAGACTGGTCAGCAAGATGGTGAGGGACTGACCAGTTTAAATAGCGTTTCCTTGGCGCCAAACGCCGTCAGCGGGCGCGCGCGCTCCCGCGCCGCGCGCACTCCCGCGCCGCGCGCCGCGCGCACTCCCGCGCCGCGCGCCGCGCGCACCGACGCGCGCAAACGCGCGCCAATGCGCACGCGCTGGGGCTGAATTCCCCTGACATGGACAGGACTAAGGAATCTCCTTTCATGACATTGCCCCCCCTCTACGGGCAGCCTCCGGATGCCCAACTGGGCCAATCTTCTTGGGTGTGCACTTTTATAAGCTTGGATCAGTCTCTGGGCATGAATGTTGGCTTCTGGTTCCCAGGAATTTTCTTCCGGACCATAACCCTTCCATTTCACTAGGTATTGCACTAGGTTACGTCTTTTCCGACAATCTAGGATGGATTCCACCTCAAATTCCTCCTCGCCGTCGATAAGTACCGGCTCGGGGGGACCGACATTCCGGTCGGTGAAGGGATCCGGGATCGCAGGCTTGAGAAGTGCCACATGGAAAACTGGATGGATCCGGAAAGAAGCAGGTAGTTTTAACTCGTAGGCCACTTCGTTAATCCTCCTGAGAATCTGGAAAGGCCCCACAAACTTGGGACCAAGTTTCTTGGACGGGCAGGCTAGTTTTAGATTCAAAGTGGACAGCCAAACTTGGTCTCCTGGAGCCAGATCAAGTTCCCCCCTTCTCCTCCTGTCGAATACCTCTTTATTATGTTCTTGGGCCTTTGCCATTGTCTCTTGGAGTAATTTATTATTAGTGGCGAAAAAATCCAAGGTTTCTTGGGCAGCTGGTACTGAGCATTCCGGGATAGTGTTGGATAGGAAGAGAGGGTGGAAGCCATAATTAGCAAAAAATGGAGATTGGTTGGTGGCCGAATGGACCGAGTTGTTGTAGGCGAACTCTGCCAGAGGCAATAGAGAGGCCCAATCGTCCTGTGAAAAACTGGAGAAGCATCGCAGATATTGCTCGAGCGTCTGATTGGTGCGCTCCGTTTGGCCATTGGTCTGCGGGTGGTACGCAGAAGAAAAGGAAAGGTCGATCTTCAATGCCCCGCACAGAGCCTTCCAAAACCTTGAAGTGAATTGCACCCCGCGGTCCGATACAATATTAGCAGGTATGCCATGAAGTCTCACAATCTCTCTTATGAAAATTTTTGCTGTTTCAGCCGCAGAAGGTGTCCCCAGCATTGGTAAGAAGTGCGCCATCTTTGAAAGCCTGTCCACCACCACAAAGATAGTGGTATAATCTTCCGAAGGGGGTAGCTCAACAATGAAGTCCATTGAAATCCTTCTCCACGGTTTCTCTGGAACAGGCAGTGGTTTGAGTAAACCCCAAGCTTTGGTTCTGCTACCCTTATGCTGAATACAGGTAATACAGGATTCCACGTAATTTTTACAGTCCTGAAGTAGTTGGGGCCACCAGAAGGTGCGCTGGAGGAGCTCAGCCGTCTTATGTATCCCAAAATGACCAGCTAGCTCATGGTCATGGCAGGACCTAAGAGCTGCTACCCGTAGCTGTTGAGGGACGAAAATCTTGTCCTTGTTCCAGAGTAAGCCGTCCCTTAACTGTAGAGTAGGATCTGGGGCTAAGGAATTTCCTGAAGAAGCCTGCTTGATTTGAGAGAGAAGGTCACCTTGTAACATGAGAAAATTTCCAGGAGTAAGGATGGTGTCTGAAGATGAAGGGACTTCAAGACCACTGAACATCCGGGAGAGGGCGTCGGGCTTGGTGTTTTTCGACCCAGGTCTGTAGGTTATGTGGAACGAAAAACGGGTGAAGAACAATGCCCACCTGGCCTGGCGTGGCTTCAGTCTTTTGGCAACCTTTAAATACTCTAGGTTTTTATGATCCGTGAAGATCAGAATAGGGTGTGCAGCACCCTCCAGAAGATAGCGCCATTCTTCGAGGGCTGCTTTGATTGCCAAAAGCTCCCTGTCCCCAACATCATAATTTCTCTCGGCTTCTGAAAGTTTGCGGGAAAAAAAAGCGACTGGATGTAGGAGCGATTTGGACCCCTGTCTTTGAGAGAGCACTGCCCCGACCGCCACTTCAGAGGCATCCACTTCCAATGTATAGGGTAGGACCGGATCAGGATGCTTCAGGATAGAGGCTGAAATAAACAGATCCTTCAAGGTGACAAAAGCAGCTTGTGCCTCGGGAGACCACTGAAAACGGGTGCCCTGTTTGGTTAGACTTGTGATAGGGGCGATTATTGAAGAGAAGCCCTTGATGAACTTACGATAAAAATTTGCAAATCCCACGAAGCGTTGGACTGCTTTTTTATCGGTGGGAGCAGGCCACTCTGTGATAGCAGTGACCTTCTGAGGATCCATCCTGACACCTTCGATTGAGATTATAAGACCCAGAAACTGAATACTTTCTTGTTCAAACTCGCATTTCTCGGCTTTAGCGTATAGGCTATGTTGACGGAGCCGAGCTAGGACTCTTTGGACATGCTTCCGATGATCTGGCAGGGAGGAAGAGAAGACCAGGATGTCGTCCAGATAGATAATGACGAATAGATCAAGGTAGTCTCTAAATATATCGTTTACGAAATGTTGGAAGGTGGCTGGGGCGTTGCACAAACCGAAGGGCATAACTAAATATTCAAAGTGCCCAAATCTGGTGCGGAATGCTGTCTTCCACTCGTCTCCGTCTCTAATACGGACAAGGTTGTAGGCCCCGCGGAGATCGAGTTTGGTAAAGATGACGGCTGCTCCTAGTCTCTGGAATAATTCGGGGACAAGAGGAAGGGGATATCTGTTTTTAATTGTGATCTTGTTCAAATCCCGATAGTCTACGCAGGGGCGTAGAGAATGGTCTTTCTTCTCCACAAAGAATATGCCGGCTCCCGCGGGGGATGTGGAAGGGCGTATGAAGCCTTTTTCAAGGTTTTCGTCAATATAGGATCTTAACGTGCCCAATTCCAGTTCTGTCAAGGGAAATATCCTACCAAACGGGATCTCTGCACCAGGTAAAAGTTCAATTGGGCAGTCGTAGGACCTGTGTGGAGGTAAGGTTTCTGCCCCTTTTTTACTAAAAACATCCAGGAAACCATGATACGCCTCCGGAACCAGTTGACGGTTTCCAACTTCAGAGTCTAAGCACATTAAGGGAGATGAGGAGGCTGCAGACTCCTGGAGGCAACGTTGGCGGCAGTAAGAAGAAAGGAAGTTGATCTCCCCGGACTCCCAGTCAATCTGGGGATTATGAGTCTTTAACCAGGGCATTCCCAAGATAACGGGAAAGATAGGTGACACAATGATATCAAAACAAAGAACTTCTCGATGGTTGTTAGCAATGAGCATTTGTAAGGGGGCAGTTTCCTGAGTGACAGGGCCGGATCTGATGGCTGATCCGTCGGCTAAATGAACGGTGAGTTCCGAGCGTCTAGGTCGAAGAGGAACTCCATGTCGGGCGGCAAAGGAAGCATCCATGAAGCCGCTGCAAGCGCCGGAATCAATAATCACGGGTACTTGGACGTCCCCTCCTGGGAGCTGCAGAGAGATTGAAATTACCAGGTGAGTATCATTATTACATAAAGTAGATGAAAGGGTAGAAGGCAAGACTGAACACTTACGGAACTTGACAGGGCAGGTGTTTACATAGTGCCCGGATCCTCCGCAATACAGACAGAGATTATTGCGTCGGCGCCGCTGGCGCTCTTCCGGTGTTAGAGAGGGCCGCAGTAGGCCTAGTTGCATTGGTTCTGGGGCATCGGCAAAGGTCGATACAGCACTTGGAAGAGGTATATGCGGAGAGCTTGGTACCCGTGGCATCATCCATGTGGGTCGTGCGGAACCGGATGTACGTTCAGCACGCCGTTCCCTTAAACGTCTGTCGATCTGTACCGAGAGGAGGATGAGGGCGTCAAGCGTTGCGGGGATGCCCACTCGAGCCAGTTCGTCCTTTAATGAGTCCGAGAGGCCCGCACGGAACTGGTGACGCAGGGCAACATCGTTCCAGTTGGTGTCGGAACTCCACTGTCTGAATTCAGCTACATAGTCCTCTACTGCCCTGCGCCCTTGTTGGAGTACACATAATGCTGCTTCAGCAGTTGCCGCTAACTGAGTATCCTCATAAATAAGGTCCATGGCTTGAAAAAAGGCAGCAAGATGGTTAAGGCATTCTTCCTTGCGTTCCAACAGGCGATGTGCCCAGGTTTGGGGTTCGCCGGATAACAGCGAGATGACGAAGCCCACTTTTGTAGCTTCGAGCGAAAAAGTTCTAGGTTGTAGCGCAAAGAAAAGTTCGCAGGCGTTGCGGAAGGCTCTGTATTTGCTGCGGTCACCAGAAAATCTTTCAGGTGTGGGCACACGGGGTTCCGGTGGCAACATCACTACAGAAGGGGTGGCTGAAGTTCCGGATGCCGCAGGGGCGGTTGTAGCCAAAGTTTGGACGCGCTCCTCCAAACGGGTATAACCCTCTTGTAGATTCCTTACAGCCGTAGTAAGACCATCCAGATGGCGGCATAAGTCCTCCATAGGAGACGCTCCCTGCGTGGGCTCGGTCATGGCTGACCAGTACTGTCACGTACCTGGTTGTAGAGCCCAACGTGCAGGGAGCGGCCTCTCGTAAGCCTCCGACCCAAGACCCACTGGTAGAATGGACAGAGGGTCAAGGGTCCGGAGGGACACAAGTGCCTGGTGGTAAAGCTGAGTAGTGGTCCAGGAATGGTAGCCGGTAGGTATGCTGGTTCAGGCGGGGCACTTAAACAGCAGACAAGACGGTAGTATGGCACTTGTAGGTACAGAGATCAGGCAGGTAAGTAAGCCGGTCGGGTCACCGGTAAGTGGTTCAGGTAACAAGGAAAGTCCAGAGAATCGTGGTAGTCCAAGCCGGGTCAGTAATACGGGCGGGCAGCGACAAGCCAAGGATTGAGCAGAGCCGTGGTCAGGAAAAGCCGGGGTCAAAGGCGGGTTGCAGACGAGGAAGGTCAAGGAAAGCCGGGTCAGGTAAACAGGTGAATCAATAGGTAGCAGATGCAGGTTCTCAGGTAAACGCTGTAGACTGGTCAGCAAGATGGTGAGGGACTGACCAGTTTAAATAGCGTTTCCTTGGCGCCAAACGCCGTCAGCGGGCGCGCGCGCTCCCGCGCCGCGCGCCGCGCGCACTCCCGCGCCGCGCGCCGCGCGCACCGACGCGCGCATGCGCGCGCAAACGCGCGCCAATGCGCACGCGCTGGGGCTGAATTCCCCTGACATGGACAGGACTAAGGAATCTCCTTTCATGACAGGTACATTGTAAAATGTACCATAAGGGGTTTAATACCGTACGAGTGGAAGGGACTTAGGGAGCGCTAAATGTCCGTGGGTTAGGAGTGCAAATGACTTGTCTTGCCTTGGGTGCTGACAGCCCACGCTACGAAAATAATTTTACTGTTAGGGGTCCCCACAACTTGGGAAATTTTATCAAGGGGTCACGGCAGTAGAAGGTTGAGAACCACTGATCTAGATGATAGATTTCCAATGAAAAACTGCAATCAACACAATCAGCCTCGCTAAACCAACACATTTTCAATTATATCATAGCTAAATTTCTCTACAGTAAACACCATCCTATCTACAAATGCCCACAGATTAGTCCTCTTTATAATAATGTGAATTTGCGGATCACCACTTGTGTTCTGCGTACTTATTCAAATGTACTGTGCCATCATGCTGCTCTGTAAGAATTAACAACAAAGCAGTGAAATATTGCTACAAATCTAATCCCAAATCACCGTATGGTTGTGGACTCATATCTGCTGCTCACAGTAGTTCACTTTGACTACATATGGTTATGTATAATTAAACAGTTATCTCAGTATCATGATCTAAAAGCTCACTGAGCTCTTAGTGAATAAAAATCTCATGAAATTACAAACCAGTCCTTGGGAAGCATTTAATGTTTCTCTTTGAAGCATTTCTCCATGCATCTTGGGCAGAAAAAGTCCCACAATCACACGAAAAACCTAAGGCAGGGGTGCTAAACCTTTTGAACAGCGCAGGCCACTTAAGTGATTTGGTAATCGGTCACGGGCCACAATGAAATGGCACAGAATTTCAAATCTATTATTTTGAATAGCATAATGAAGATTACAACCATTTCACTACATGCCACTTTTACCCCCATCCTGCACAGGCCAATTTTCAGCTGTCGCACTTTTACCACTTAGGGACCGGAAGGATTTACCCATTTCCTGCCCAGGGCATTTTTTGTGATACGGCACTATGTTACTTTAACTGACAATTGCGATGTCGTGCGACGCTGTACCCAAATAAAATATATGTAATTTTTTTCCCACAAATAGAGGTTTTTTTTGGTTATATTTGATCACCTCTGCTTTTTTTTTTGTTCTAAATAAAACAAAGAAAGACCGTCAATTTTTTTAAAAAAATATTTTTTTTTCTGCTATAAAACATACCCAATAAAAAAAAATCGAATTTCTTCATAAATTTTGGCAAATATGTATTCTCCTACATATTTTTTGTAAAAAAAAAAAACAATAAGCGTATATTAATTTATAGCGTCTACAAAATAGGGGATAGATTTATGGTATTTTAATTTTTTTCACTTGTAATGGCGGCGATCAGTGATTTTTAGCGGGACTGCGACTTTGCGGTGGACAGATCGGACACCTAGCTAACATTTTTGTAAATTTTTTGGAAACCAGTGACATTATTAAAGTGATCAGTGCTAAAAAATATGCAATGACATTGTACTAATGACACTGGCAGGAATGGGGCTAACATCAGGGGTGATCAAAGGGTTAACTGTGTTCCCTCAGTGTGTTTCTAACCATGTGGGGGGGATGGACTGCATGGGACAACACACAGATCTGTCTTCCTGCATAGCATCCCCTGTCAGAACGGAGATCTGCATTATTTACTTTGGCAGATCCCCATTCTGTCTCTGCATGTGGTGTGAACATTAAGGTCTTAACCTCCCTGGCGGTATGATTCTGTCTGGAATTACGTACCAAAAGCGGTACAATTATTTTGCAAGGAAATTGGCGTTTTATACTGTAGGCCTGTAATTTTTAGAAATAACTCACTTAAATCTGACCAAGCAAGAGTCTTGTAGGCATCCCGGGTATGATTTTTTTTTTTAAAACAAAATTATAAATTATAATATAATAAATAATTATAAATAATTATAACAAATAATAATATAATTATAATAAAAATTATTCAATAATGTAATCAACTCAAAATCACTGAAATTTGCAGTTGCAGAATTGTCGCTGTCATTATTTTATTTTTTTTATGACGAATTTCCCCGCAAATCGCTATCGCACATTTCTGCAAGTGATTATAATTTATTATCGCTGTTTTCTAGCTGATCTAAAACCATTTTTGACATAAAGGGACACTTTTAGACAATCTACAGTTTTTAGGCAGAAATGACATTTTTTATTATATAAAAGTACATGCAGGGCACTGGGCAGACCACTAGGGACAAGGGGGGTGTGTATTTTTTACATACAGTACTGTAATCTATAAGATTACAGTATACTGTATGTAAAGTGTTTGTTTACTTTTTTGAATTTGGCGCCGTTCTCCGCCCCCGTGCGTCGTAACGTCGCAGGGAACGGAGATCGGTGGCACACGGGGACTGTGAATCGAGCGAGGAGGTCCCGCTCGCTCACACAGCGGGATGGCATCGCTGGATCCAGGGACAAGGTAAGTAAACCAAGCCTGTGGATCCAGCGAAAGGTAAGCCCGTCCAGCCCGAGCGTGACACGGGTTTACCGATCCTAACATGAAAAACCAACCCCGAGTCACGCTCGGGTTTACCGTCAGGGGGGTTAATCCTCTGCATTGTATAAAAAGACTGTTTGATCCATGCATACAAATCCTCCCCTTCTTGCACCGTCTCCAAAACATGCCTGGGTAAGACAGAGTTAGGCTGAACATGCTCAGTTCAGTGTGTATTGCTAAATATTTTTTTTTCTTGGTGCATGTGCATGTGATCAGCACAGGGCCAGACAGAGGGTCAGGGGTCCTGCATCCTGATAGGTCAGCCAGTGCAGTATGAAAACTCCTCCTACAAGCTTTAACCGGGCACTGATAGAAGTCACAAGACTGCTATACACTGCTGATGAGAAAAGGTATTTAGCAGTTTATATTTACTAAAATGATTGCATTTCCATGTTGTGTACTGTGGGAGACCATATATATTGAATGCAGGGTTCTGGGTTTAGTAACACTTTAAGCAGAATATCTTTTATGGAGAAAAAGCCTTTAGAGCCGGTTCACACAGAAGCGACCTAGGATCCAACTTGAAGTTGCCCCAAGTCATCCCAAGTCGTGTGGTTGAGAAAATCAATGGAAGTGAATGGAGCCGTCTTAATACACACTACTGAAGTCGCTCCGACCTCAGAAAAGGTTCCTGTGCTACTTCAATCTGACTTCTAGGCAACATGTAGGCAACTTGTACACATTGGGGTAGATTCAGGTAGAATGGTGCTTCTTTGTGCGGGCGTAACGTATCCTATTTACGTTACGCCTCCGCAACTTTTACAGGCAAGTGCCGTATTCTTAAAAGAAAGTTGCGGCGGCGTAGTGTAAATAGCCTGGCGTAAGCCCGCCTAATTCAAATTTTGAAGAGGTGGGCGTGTGTTATGTTAATCAGGCTTGACCAGGCTTGACCTGACGTGATTGACGTTTTTCCCGAACGACGCATGCGCCGTCCGTGGAATTTCCCAGTGTGCATTGCTCCAAAGTACGCCGCAAGGACGTCATTGGATTCGACATGAACGTAAATGACGTCCAGCCCCATTCACGGATGACTTACGCAAACGATGTAACATTTTCAAAATTTGACGCGGGAACGACGGCCATACTTAACATAGGATACGCCTCATATAGATGGGGTAACTATACGCCAGGAAAAGCCTAACGTAAACGGTGTAAATGTACTGCGTCGGCCGGGCGTACGTTTGTGAATTTGCGTATCTAGCTGATTTACATATTCTAGGCGTAAATCAGCGTACACGCCCCTAGAGGCCAGCGTAAATATGCAGTTAAGATCCGACGGCGTAAGAGACTTACGTTGGTCGGATCTTAGTCAAATCTAGGCGTATCTGATTCTAAGAATCAGGCGCATAGATACGACCGGCCGGACTCAGAGATACGACGGCGTATCAGGAGATACGCCGTCGTATCTTCTATCTGAATCTACCCCATTGATTTCAATGGAAGTTACCTCAGAAGTTGGATCACTGTCTTAACTGAAGCAACAATACAGGAAGATAACATACATTTCTTAGGCAAACCGCTCCCCCCTCCCTCCCACAGAGCTGATTGTTGTTTGATTGGCCACTGGAAAGCCTCCTGTCCTGGAGGCAACTTGAAGTTGCCTTGTAAGTTGCCTGATGATTCATACTCAAGTCGTGTCCAAGTTGCCTCCCAAAGTCGTGCTAGAAGTCGTGTTGCCCTTGTGTGAACCGACTCTTAGGAGCAATAGTGAACTGTTCCTTTATATTCGTATCTGCATTGACAGAAAGAATAAAACTTAATTTTGGTATAGCAACTTTAACCTTTGTTGTAAAGTGTAAATCTCAGCCAAATTCTATTAAAGATATGTATATGAAAATAATGTGGATGCAAAAGCGTTATAACAAAGTGTGAGCACAAATCACCGCAGAGACAGCACAAAGTACAAAGCGATTGCTGCTTTATAGACTGTTAGAAGACTCTAAAGCCCTCCCAGAAACCTTTTGTTTTATTGTATCTCTTTGCGATTGCTAGTGTAAATAGTAACTGCTGTTGCCATGGTAATAGGATTGGTGATTTGCCAACATGAGCACTGACATGCTGCTGCTTAAAAAAAAAAGATAAAAAGAAAAAAACATTTAATTTAAAACATTTGTATGTTGGAAGATCAATAAACATAAAACTGTATATGAATCATGAATTGTAACTTTCAGGGATCGCACAAACGTGTGTTTGAAGGAAGAGGGTAGGGGGGGATGCTGGGGCATCAGCTGTTTCAGGAAAAATGACAGCGGTCGACCAGCATGGATTTGTTTTATGTTACTGATCGGTCTTCTTATATCCATGGCCAGCTATACTTGAATTTGAATGCATGTCTTCTTAAAGGGGAGTTCCAGCCAATATTTATGTTTATTAAAAGACAGCAGCTACAAAAAAGTGTAGCTGCTGGCTTTTAATAAACAGACACTTACCTGCTCCAGCGTTCAAGCGATGCGCCGGCCGGGGGTCCGCTCCTACCCTCCCCGGTCGGCGTCTTCATTGTCACTGTGGGAACCCGGCCGTGACAGCTTTCGGCTTCACGGCCGGGCATCCACTGCGCATGCGCGAGCGGCACTGCGCATTCGCGAGTGGCGCGGCGCCGTCCGATTGGACAGGCGCTCGCCTACAGGGAGGGGCTGTGAAAAGGCGATTAAGCGCCTTTCCAGCCCCTCGGCGGAAGGAGGAAGTGGGACAGGAAGTCCCCTTCTCCTGAAGCCCCCACTCCCCCCCCCAAAAAAAATTACATGCAAAATGTGGCATGTAAGGGGGTGAGGAGTGGGATAAGCGGAAGTTCCATTTTTGGGTGGAACTCCGCTTTAACCCCCTAGTTTAAATTATGCCTAGAATGAATTCTTGTACAAACAGATTTATGTCTTGTAACAGATCTAAACTATTGACAGTTACAACAGAAAGATGTCTTTATATTAACCCATCACTGCTGCAGGGGGGAAGAATTTGATTACATTGGCACTAATCGTGCATCCAATGCCATCTAGAAGAAGTGGGTGTTTAAAGGAGTTGTAAAGGAAAACATTTTTTTGCCTAAAATGAATGTCTGCAAGGTAGACAGACAGAATAGTGTAATGATTCTGTTAAAAAATGAGTAAATACCTATTAAATTCCTTCATCTATATCACCTCCGGTGTTCTAGTTTCTGTTCTCTCATTCACTTCCTGGTTAAATTTCCCAGTATGCATTGCGGCACGCCCAGTAATTCACACCTTCTTGAAGTCTCTAACGCGTAGAGAGCGTCCTGCCACACAGATGTAGTTCCCAGGAGGGGGTGAGCACGTTACTGACCACCGCAGTAAAGCCTCCCTTCACGGTGGTCAGTAAAATCAGACAAGCAGGAAGTGAACAGAACAGAGAAGAAATAGAGCAACTTCTGAGCAAAAACGAACAATGAGGAAGGGAAAAGAGGAATGTCTGCAGGTAAAGGATGCTTATTATGAAAAAAAAAAATCCTTTACAACCCCTTTAACCTTGAGCTGAAACACTAGCATTTCCTATTTAAATGTCTAGGTGGTGTTTAACTACACTGAATAAATTATGGGAGCATATGGCATAACAGCAACACGTGGTAGAGAACAAGTGCATATGTTCACAGGATACGTGCCAAAATTCACCATTTCAACAGATACTAGCTCCTACAAAATATGCCATTCGTACTCACTTACTGGCTGCAGTTTTATTTCTACTGCTCAGTCATGTATAAATGTCTTACATTAAAGGGGTTGTAAAGGAAATCATTTTTTTTTCCTAAATAGCTTCCTTTACCTTAGTGCAGTCCTCCTTCACTTACCTCATCCTTCCATTTTGCTTTTAAATGTCCTTATTTCTTCTGAGAAATCCTCACTTCCTGTTCTTCTGTCTGTAACTACACACAGTAATGCAAGGCTTTCTCCCTGGTGTGGAGAAAGCCTCTTGAGGGGGAGGGGGTGAGCAGGAATGTCAGGAAGCCCACTAACACACAGCTCCTTTCTCTATCTGCAAAGTAGAGAGTGTCCTGAACCTCGCTCTCAGTTTTCCCCTTGGGATTTCCCATCAGAAATCCCGGTCGCATGTACTAGGCATGATTGTTTACATTCAAACAGACAGACTGAGTCCCATGGGCAGGCCCGGATTTACTCCCTTTGCCGCCCCAAGGCCGGGTCCTTCAATGCCGCCCCCCCATTAAAGGGGGGGCGACGCGCAGGGGTAAGCGATTTTCCCAGACAATGACTGGTGTTAGTGCTTCAATCATCCCGGCACCATGGTTGTTATGGTGTCAGGATGATTGAAATGCATTATTTCTATCATTACATTGTAATATAAAATGAAATAGTTCAACTCAACATAAAGCAGAATGAGTGTGAGCCCTGAGCGTGTCACTTGCCACCGTTGCTTGTCACCAGATGGGAATGTCACTTGCCACACTGCCTGCCACCAGATGGTGATGTCACTTGCCACGCTGCCTGCCACCAGATGGTGATGTCACTTGCCACGCTGCCTTCCACCAGATGGGGATGTCACTTGCCACACTGCCTTCCACCAGATGGGAATGTCACTTGCCACACTGCCTGCTACCAGATGGAGATGCCACGCTGCCTGCTACCAGATGGGGATGTCACTTGCCACAACTGCCTACCACGAGATGGGGATGTCACTTGCCACACTGCCTGCTAGCAGAATGGGAATTGCCAGTTACCTGGCTGCCACTCAAAAAGTATCAGTTTGTCACTAATTGAATGTAAAATCAAGCCCCCCTCCAGCATTGCAGAGTACTTGCAGCCAGGTACAATGCTGTCAGCCTCTCCTCTCCCACGCGGGGAAACTAGCTGCAGGTTAACCGTGAAACAGAGGCACATGAGACTCGAGAGAGATGAGAGTGAGGGAGGGCGGTGAGAAATGACGTAATTCTCTCTCTTCTGTGTCACACAGCCTGTAAGTAAGGGCGGAAGTTGGAACAGCAGTGCGAACAATGAGAGAAGATGTAATCTCTCTCCGCCACTGCACGGCTCGCACCGCTGAAAAAATTCCTTGTCTCCTCCGCCGCGCGGTGCCGCCCCTGCACACAGTGCCGCCCCGAGGCCTGGCCTTGTTGGCCTTGTGGGAAATCCGGCCCTGCCCATGGGCAGTGCATCTATCGATGTGCGGGTGTAAAAACTTGTATGTGTGGAAGGATCTGTACAGCCACTCCTGTCATTGATCATTACCAGGCTGCTGGCTGCTGCTGTACTGAACACTTGTTGCTTCTGGGTGCATATTTACAATCCCCTTCTGCACGCTGTATGGGCCTCTGTGCCTGTGTGAATGAGCAGATGCACATATGACAACCTACAAGTAGCAGAACCCAGTTTAGGGTAAATTAAATGATTTTTATGACTGTAGCCCAGCTGGACTGTTTTCTGACACAGCTGGCTTGTGTCTGAATCAGAAAAACACCACTTTGCCATAATAATCATTGTGATTCGTATTCTTTAACCTGCCTTATAACATGAAAGCAGAAATCTTCGAAGAATTCTTGTAGTAATGCAAATATATATTTGTGTATGTATATTGTGATATGGGGGGCCCAGGATCACCACTAAGCTGCTTGTACAGAGAATTAGTCTTTATTCCTCAAAACAGACAAACACAAATATCTTTCTTCAGGAAAAGTAAAGCAAAACAGTCCATAGTCCAGGTATGTAAAAGTATGTAGGCATAGGACACACCCCCACCACGCCCCCTCAAAGGAGAATTATACAAAAAAAATATTAGTTAAACCATATTTTTGTTGCCACTATTATTCCTTTACATTGGCTTCAACAACGCTTCAAATGAGCATCACTAAAGCTTAACCAAAGCTTCATCGAAGCATCATCAAAGCTTCATCGAAGCACCACTGAAGCTTCATCGAAACACCACGAAGCATCAAAAACCCATCATAAAAGCATGTTGAAGCGGTAGGCGATTTAATGTGTGTTGAAGCCAAAGCAAGTGTAAATGAGCCCTTAGGGCTCATTTACACTTGCTTTGGCTTCAACACACATTAACGACTAGTTTACACTTGCTTCAAAACAAGGCTTTAGACAGGCTTTGTTAAAGCTTTCGGAACGCTAGTCAAAGCTCCTGTCACTAAATCAGTGGTTCTCAACCTTCTAGCACCGTGACCCCTTGATAAAATTTCCCAAGTTCTGGGGACCCCTAATGGTAAAATTATTTGCGTGGCAAGACAAGTAATTTGCGCCCCTAACCCACAGACATATAGCGCTCCCCGAGTCCCTTCCACTCATACAGTGTTAACCTCCCTTGCGTTATGATTCTTTCAGAAAAAAAGTGCTGAAAGCGGTACCATTATTTGCAAGGAAATTTGGCGTTTTATACTGTAGGCCTGTAATTCTTAGGAATAACTCACTTAAATCGGACCAAACCAGAGTCTAGTAGGCATCCCGGGTATGACATTTTTTAAAAAACAAAATGATAAATTATAATATAATAAATAATTATAAATAATTATAACAAATAATAATATAATTATAATAAAAATTATTCAATAATGTAATCAACTAAAAATCACTGAAATTTGCTCAGTTGCAGAATTGTCGCTGTCATTATTTTTTTTTTTATGACGAATTTCTCCACAAATCGCTATCGCACAATTCTGCAAGTGATTATAATTTATTATCGCTGTTTTCTAGCTGCTCTAAAACCATTTTTGACACTTTTGGTTGCTATGGACAATCTACAGTTTGCAGGCAGAAAGAACAGTTTTTATTATATAAAAGTACATGGAGGGCACTGGGCAGACCACTAGGAACAAGGGGGGTTTATTTTTTTCATACAGTACACAGTATACTGTATGTATTGTGTTTGTTTACGTTTTTGAATTTGGCGCCGTTCTCCGCTCCCGTGCGTCGTAACGTCGCAGGGAACGGAGATCGGCGGCACACAGAGGCAATGTGTGAATCGAGCGAGCACCCGCTCGCTCACACAGCGCGGTGGCATCGCTGGATCCAGGGACAAGGTAAGTAAACCCTGCCTATGGATGCTGCGAGGCGAGCCCGAGTCTTACTTGGGGTTACCGATCGCAGCACAAAAATGTAACTCCGAGTCAGACTCGGGAACACGGCCAGGGAGGTTAAAACCCCTTATGGTACATTTTAGGATGTTCCACTCTTTCTCTTTGTTCTCCTTTCTTTCCCTTGTACCTCTCTCTATCTTAATCTCTTTTTTTTTTCCCCATCCCTCTCTCTAGCCACCTTTCTTGTTATTTCTCTTATTCTTTCTCTCCCTTTTTCTTGGTTCCTCCCCCTTCCATGTATTCTCTATTTTTATTCCTTCACTTACTCCTTGGTGGGAGGCCACAGGAACATACCAGCTGGGCGGCCACAGGCTCCAAGGACAGCCCTGCTGGGGGGCCGCAAAAGGCTGGGAGAGCGGTGCGGGCTTCAGGAACAGCCCAGGATTTGGTGACCCCTGGCAAATCATCACTCCTTCATCTGGAGGAGGGCAGAACAGGCTTTTCAGCTTAGCACATGCATGAGCTAAACGCAGATGGATTCCATGAAGTAAATAAATGCTACATAAATCATTTGCCCTTACTCAAGATGGCTGTAGCTAGAAATGCTAGGGGGGTGTTTTTTACTGTGATTTTTCATCAAAATAATGCATGGAGACATGGTAGGTGAGTATGTTGCATATAAAAAATTATTCAAAGTGTATCCCATTTTATTTTTAACCCCTGTTTACCGGGTTGCGGGTTCAGCAGAAGGAAGGAAGCAGGAGGTGTCTGTGATGGAGTGTAGCTTGATTCACAGTTGTGAGGGAGTGAACTCTCTGGAAAATGAGACGCGTGTTGCTGAACCCCTGCAGCCTTTGGGATGCCCTGAATAAGGTGGGAGCCTTGAACCCATAGCTTCCAACTGCCCCTGATTTTGAGGGACTGTCCCTGATATGGACTGTCCCTCTTTCCTCCTAATTTGTCCCTCATTTTGGTCTGATCTATAGAGTTGGATATAAAATGCTTTATTTATCTTTCAAAAAGTGTTTTAGGGCTCATTTACACTTACTTCGGCTTCAGCAAGGCTTCAGACATGCTTTGTTAAAGCTCTCTAAATGCGACTCAAAGCTCCTGTCACTAAATAAAATGGTTAGCTTACAGTCCTGTTTACACCTTGCTTTTGCTTTGCTTTGCTTAAAAAATTACTGGAAACAGAGATGATTGTTGCTGAACCCCTGCAGCCTTTGTGGCGCCCTGAAACAGGTAGGAGCCTTGAACCCATAGCTCCCAACTGCCCCTGATTTCAAGGGACTATCCCTGATATGGAACAAAGTCCCCCTGTCGCTTCAAAAATGATACCCCATGTAGCTTCAGTGGTGTCTTCAAAGCCTCCATGGAAGTCTATGGGAAAGCTCGCTTGAAGCCACACCGAAGCCCCACGGAAGCCTCATCCAAGCCCCATCCAAGCCTCACCAAACGCTCATCGAAGCCCCATGGAAGCCCCACCGAAGTTCCACCAAAGGCTCATCGAAGCTCCACCGAAACCTCATTGAAGCCCCACCAAAGGCTCATCAAAGCTCCACCGAAAAACCTTATTGAAGCCCCACCAAAGGCTCACCGAAGCCCCACCAAAGGCTCATCGAAGCCCCCACTGAAGCCCCATCAAAGCCCCACCAAAGGCTCATCGAAGCTCCACCGAAGCCTCATCATAGCACCACTGAAACCTCATCAAAGCTACACCGAAACCTCATCGAAGCCCCACCAAAACCTCATCGAAGCCCCACCGAAACCTCATCGAAGCCCCACCATAGGCTCATCGAAGCCACACCAAAGGCTCATCGAAGCCCCATCAAAGCCCCACCAAAGGTTCATCAAAGCTCCACCGAAGCCTCATCATAGTACCACTGAAGCCTCATCGAAGCTCCACCGAAACCTCATCGAAGCCCCACCGAAACCTCATCAAAGCCCCACTAAAGGCTCATCGAAGCCCCCACTGAAGCCCCATCAAAGCCCCACCAAAGGCTCATCGAAGCTCCACCGAAGCCTCATCATAGCACCACTGAAACCTCATCGAAGCCCCACCGAAACCTCATCGAAGCCCCACCGAAACCTCATCAAAGCCCCACCAAAGGCTCACCGAAGCCCCACCAAAGGCTCATCGAAGCCCCATCAAAGCCCCACCAAAGGCTCATCAAAGGTCCACCGAAGCCTCATCATAGCACCACCGAAACCTCATCGAAGCCCCACCGAAACCTCATCGAAGCCCCACCAAAGGCTCACCGAAGCCCCACCAAAGGCTCATCGAAGCCCCATCAAAGCCCCACCTAAGGCTCATCAAAGCTCCACCAAAGCCTCATCGAAGCACCAAGCAAAAGCAGGACTGTAAGCTAACCATTTTATTTAGTGACAGGAGCTTTGACTGGCACTCAGAGAGCTTTAACAAAGCGCGTCATAATCCATGTTTTAAAGCAAGTGTAAACTAGCCCTTAAAGTGCACTAAATAAAAATATTACCCAGAAAGCCGAAAGTGTCATTAAACCATTCTGGTCACCATAAAGAAGTGTCTGGTGTCATAAAGCAGTACATAATAGCATGGTGTACCACGGAACAGCTTAAAAGAACAAAGACGCTCAGAACAATATAAGACGACACAGCTGTCATCTATTTACAGAGGGGTGGGCCACCCAGGCATGGTAACAATAACATCCCTTGTCATTAAAATAATTAACTATGTCTGTTATTTATGTACAAAGGTAGATCTAGTTATATGCCTATTTCAAATATTATGCCAAGGAAGGAAAAGGATGCATAGTAACACAAATAAGGCAGCACAAGGGTTAAACATGCTTAGCTTGCCGGCATCCAAATTACCTCCCTTCCAGTTGCCATGGAAGCGGATACCGTGCCTTAGCCGGCTCTATCTGAAAACCTAAAAGCTCCCTAGGAAAAAAGGAGAAAGGAAGCAGGGGGTGGGGGCGTATTTCATTTAGTCCATGGAAGCAGAGTAAATAAGTCAACATTTATTGGAAGAGAAAGTCATTTAAATGCTCTTTTCTAATAACCTCACCCTAAAAAAAAAGGCTACATCCCGATTCTTAATTTCAAGGATGCTGGAATTGTTTTTTATAAAAATTATTAGTCATATTTAATATATATTCACATATGTGTGGTTCTCAATCACTAAGATCTCATAGAAGCTTTAAATGTTCATGTAATTTCAAAAATAATGTTTAATATTTTTAAATCTGTAACTTTCATTATTCACTTCAGCGCCTGAAGGTTTACCCCCCTCCCCCCATGACCAGGTCAATTTGTGATGCACTGCGTTACTTTAACTGACAATTGTGCAGTCTTGCGACGATGTACCCAAATAAAACCGATGTCCCTTTTTTTTCACAAATAGAGCTTTCTTTTGCTGGTATTTGAACACCTCTGTGGTTCTTATTTTTTGCGCTCTAAACAAAAAAAGACTGACAATTTTGAAAAATAAACAATATTTTTGACTTTTTGCTATAGCTTGTCATTGCCATGTACTTGGTTCCTGGTCACAACAGTCTGAAAATACCTGGATTCTCGATCACAGTTTACCACAATATACTTGTCACACTAAGGCAGACTTGGGCACGTAAATAAGGCATTAGAAACACAGTTGAGGTGTGGTGCTTCTTTTTAGGGTTAAACCAAACGCCTTATAAAAAGCGATGAACTGCTGATCACTCTTCAGAGGCAACAAGGGCTGCCACACAAAGTAGGGAGAAAACTACATTTAAAAAACTGTGATTCTGTTTACTTACAATGGCTCTACAAGTCTTAGGCATGGTTCACACCTATGCAGGTATAGTTTGCATATACCAGGTGCATTTTGCCTTTTAACCACTTAATCACCGCCCCATAGCCGAATTACGGCTACAAGGCGGTTCCTTAACTCTGGGAGGACGTCCATGGACGTCCTCCCAGAATGGCGCGCACACGGGTGTGTCCGTGAACGGCGGGTCAAGAGGACCCGGCGCATCATGAATCACGGTAAATTGCCGCTTATAGCGGCCTTTTACCACGTGATCGCTCTGTCCAATGATCCAGCCATCCCTGCTCAGCCATCCCTGCAATACTCTGCAATACCCCTGCACAATACTCTGCAATAACCCTGCGCAGTACTCTGCAATACCCCCTGCGCAGTACTCTGCACCACCCCCTGCGCAGTACTCTGCAATACCCCCTGCACAATACTCTGCAATACCCCCTGCGCAATACTCTGCAATACCCCCTGTGCAATACTCTGCAATACCCCCTGCGCAATACTCTGCAATACCCCCCGCGCAATACTCTGCAATACCCCCGTGCAATACTCTGCAATACCCCTGCGCAATACTCTGCAATACCCCCTGCGCAGTACTCTGCAATACCCCTGCACAATACTCTGCAATACCCCCACGCAATACTCTGCAATACCCCCACGCAATACTCTGCAATACCCCCTGCGCAGTACTCTGCAATACCCCCTGCGCAATACTCTGCAATACCCCCTGTGCAATACTCTGCAATATCCCCTGCGCAATACTCTGCAATACCCCCTGCGCAATACTCTGCAATACCCCCTGCACAATACTCTGCAATACCCCCTGCGTAGTACTCTGCAATAACCCCTGCGTAGTACTCTGCAATACCCCCTGCGCAATACTCTGCAATACCCCCTGCGCAATACTCTGCAATACCCCCTGCACAATACTCTGCAATACCCCCTGCGTAGTACTCTGCAATAACCCCTGCGTAGTACTCTGCAATACCCCCTGCACAATACTCTGCAATACCCCCTGCGCAATACTCTTCAATACCCCCGCACAATACTCTGCAATACCCCCTAACAATTTTCAGATATTGGCACCATAGCTTGTGGACGCTATAACTTTCACAAAGACCAAATAATATTCACCAATTTGTACTTATTTTTACCAAAGATATGTAGCAGTATAAATTTTGGCCAAAATATATGAAGAAAAATTACAAATTTGCTAAATTTTATAACAGAAACAAAGAAAAATTCATTTTTTTACAGAATTTTCAGTCTTTTTTCTTTTATAGCGCAAAAAATAAAAAAAAACAACGGTGATTAAATACCACCAAAAGAAAGCTCCATTTGTGGGAAAAAAAGGACAACAATTTCATTTGGGTACAGTGTTGTATGTCTGAGTAATTGTCATTCAAATTGTGAGAGCACCGAAAGCTGAAAATTGGTCTGGTTATCAAGGGGGTTTAAGTACCCAGTGGTCAAGTGGTTAAGGATGGATTCACACCTATGCATTTTTAGTGCTTTTTGCATATTGCAGATTTGCACTACAGTCTATTTAACATGGTTTTCTATGGAACACGTTCTGTAGTGCAAATCTGCAAAATGCAAGAAGCACTAAAAATGTATAGGTGTGAATCAAGCCTCAATACACATTTTTGATCCATTGAAGTCTATGGATCCAAAAACCAGAAAAAAGTCCCAGGCCAATAAAATGCACAGATGTAAACATGACACGTGTTAAATGGACTGTAGTGTGTTTCTGCAAAACTGAAAATTCACTAAAAAATGCATAGGTGTGAACCAGGCCTAAATATTAATTTATGAGAGTGCTGTATAGTACTACTTTAAAGCAGCCCTGTCACCTCTGTATAAGGCTGGATTCACACCTATGCATGTTTAGTGCTTTTTGCATTTTGCTGATTTGCTCTACAGAATGTGTTCCATAGGAAACCATGTTAAATGGGCTGTAGTGCAAATCTGCAAAATGCAAAAAGCACTAAAAATGCATAGGTGTAAATCCAGCCTAAAACAAAAAAGTTACATACAGTCAGGGCTGCTGTTAGAAATCACGGGGCCCCGTACGGCCTACCTGACAGGGCCCCCCAAAATATATCAAAACAATATTTTCACAAACAAATACACTGCAATCCTTATTAGCAGACACAAAAATAACAGAGAACCTGTGTGAATTAGCCATTTTTAAAAATCTTTAAACTTTTTTTTTTATATAATTTTTTAAAGAATGTTAAAATGTATTAAAATGTATTTTATTTTACAATTTGTAATTTTTTTTTACGAGACAGGTAAGCCAGCAGTGCCGTGGGGGGCAGCACAATGACAGGGGGCACAGAGGGGGATCAGAAGCAGGCACAACAGGGAGGGGGTCGGTGCAGGGGAAGTAATTCTGTAATTGCCCCTCCATCCGACCACAATGATTCCCTCTGCTGTCCAGGCCCCTCTGTTTGCCTGGGCCCCCTACAGGAGGGCTGGTGGTCCCCCCCTATTCAGCGGCCCTGCATACAGTACATACCTTTCCAGCAGGTAAGAGCTCTGAAACCTGTTGCTGTATGAAGTCTGTGCAAATGAGTGTGACAGATAGCGTGTCCCTTGCTGAGTACCGTGGTTCCCCCTGACAACTCCTATAAGAACAGGATATGCAAAGATGTAGGGTTGGTGGGAGGAACCACAGTGCCCGGTAAGAGACATGCTACTACTATGTTTATAAGGTTGTGTTAAGGTAGGACTAAAGCCTGTGTTTTTTTTTTTTAACACCAACAGTATTTATTATTTTTGCATATTATGCCCTTTTTATTAATTTCCCATAAGGGAGTGTGCACTAATAACCTCAGTACCATCAGGACCACAGGTTATTAATACCTCAGATTCATCAGGACTACATGTCCCATCATGCATAATGCCAGCACACAGCCTGGTCCGTCTGAGAAACATAATGTTGATGTGAGGACCTTGCCTGCACCCATTAGCCCTATAGTCCTCCCCAGGGAGGCTATAGTAGGGCTCCATAGAATCATACAAAAGGAAAGAACCAACCTAAATATGTAACGTGGGACCAGCGCACAGGTGACCAGCATAAACTGGAGCAAAGGAAGGCTTTGTTATAGCAAAACTAAGCCCTCCCATCATTTTCAGCCAAGGAAGCTGCTATCTTGGCCTCTGCTTGATCTGCAGTTGCCATGGTGCTGCACATGTGATCAGTTATGACGCCAACCATTTGATAGCCTGACAGTTCAGTTGTGAGCACAAGCAAATGTGACAGTTAGCAATCATGGCATCCCTTAAATGTTACTGGTTTTTTTTAATCAATAGTTTTAGTTCTGCTTTAAAAGAACAAGCCACATACAATATAAGTTATTACATCTCCAACAGAAACTGTTAAAAAAGTGACTTCCCCTATCACTTTAAAGGATCACTAAAGGAATTTTTTTTTTTAGCTAAATAGCTTCCTTTACCTCACTGCAGTCCTGGTTTCATGTCCTCATTGTTTGTTTTTGCTTTGAAGTTGATGTAATTCTGCTGTGATCTCCACACTTCCTGCTTGTCTGGCTCCTTATAACCACAGTACTGGGAGCTTTTCACGGTGGTCTAAGCTGTCATTACTGTGTGTCTAAAACTTCCCAGAACCAATCAGATTCATTTTAAAAACAAAACTCTGCCCTGGATTTGTTTGTTTTTGTCCTGTGTGTCTCTCTACTTCACAGAAACATGAAACCAGTTTAAAAGTGAAAGTGAAACTAGAGGCACATTATATGATTGATTTTTATCTACTTTTAATCATTTTTAAAAGGAATCAGTTAACTTTTATGTCTATATACCCTGTAAACAGTCATTTCAGCAAAAAAAATGTTTCCTTTAGTGACCCTTTAAGGAACTAGACATTACTTATATTAGGCCTTATTTATCAGTTTGTAAAAAAAAAAAAAAAAAATGGATTTATCAAAGCACTTATTCAGATTCTAGTTTTCATTGTTAGTTCAGCACTAGAAATGACAGTTGGTACTGTCAGCTTTGGGTAATGCATACAGTTCTTCCAGTTACCGGAAAATTCGAATTGTTGCTATGGATACACAAACAGTGAATTCCACATTAGGGCATTAGCATTGCCACAATCAATTTCCCCTGTTTACAAAGGCCTGCTCCAATTTCTGAGAGACTGTGGCTAATCTATGTAAACCCCAGTTATCCCAAGGTTTGTGAATCCGAACAGTCCCAAAGAGATGGCAGGAGAATATTAGGGGGAGGGGGACTGTTTTAAGGCCCACGAGCTCATGGGACTGTGACCGCAAGGGAGTTTTGAGGCTCCCCTTTAGTTTAATTGGTTAGTTAGGTAGGTGGGCAAAGTTAGGCTTCAGTTAGGGGGTAGCCAATGGTGATTTCTGAGGTAAGGTCAGGTGAATAGTAAAGGTCAGGTGACTAGTGACAGGTCAGCTGATCTTTAGGAATATTCCAGAAGGATATGTCACATGACCTCCTGGAATTTTCTAGAAGGGGAAAAACCCCTATTTAAGGCAGCCTCATCAGGCCCGCACTGCCAGTCCTCAAGACCTCTGCCTGTGAGCTCCCCTCTCCTCCTCCCTTGTCGCGGAAACCAGAATATTATGTGGTTTGGTCCCTTTTTTCTTTAAAAAAAAAAAAAAGAGAAGAAAGGGGACAGTTAATAAAATTGCTTCTACTTTTATGTCAACCTGAGTTTCAGTAGCTGGGTTGCTTACTGGGATGTTGTGTTGAGTCAATGATTTATTGGAAAGATAATTTACTTAACTGTGAATTGTTACATGTTTATAAATTTGAATACCAATAATAAAAGGCCGTGGCCATTTTATCTCCGCTATTTATTTCTGGGGTACTATTGCTCTCTAAAGGCCCAATGGAATGCCTGACAAAAACAGCTGACTTGGGCAAGGAGAACATCTGTAGTGCTTCCTGAGACCCCTTCATCATCCTCTGCCTTACTGAAGTGCCCTTGCTGATTTGTCTTAGGCCTTGTACACACGACCGAACATGTCCGCTGAAACTGGTCCGTTGGACCAGTTTCCGCGGACATGTCCGCCCGTGTGTAGGGCCTACCGGACAGTTTTTCGGCCTAGCGGACAGGTTTCCAGCGGACAAAAGTTTCTTAGCATGCTAAGAAACTTGTCCGCTGGGAGCCTGTCCGTCGGACATGTCCGATGGTCAGTACGACTCATCGGACATGTCCGCTTGCCCGAAATCCCGTGCATGTGTCGAAGTGATTCAACGCATGCGTGGAAGAATTGAACTTCCGGGTTCGCGCACGTCGCCGCGTCATCGTCGCCGCCACGTCACCATGTATTCTGTCCGCGGGGAATTTGGTCTGATGGTGTGTACACACATCAGACCAAAATCACCCAGCAGACATGTCCGATGAAATTGGTCTGCGGACCGTTTTCATCGGACATGTCTGGTCGTGTGTACGAGGCCTTACAGTACCTATTCATTTAGATATTTATTAATAAACGGCTTCTCTAAAACAGGATAATTGTTCTAAACTGTTGTACATTAGATTCTTATGCCGCATACACATGATCGAACATTCCGACATAAAAAGCGTGGATTTTTATCCGACAGATTGTTCGCTCAAACTTGTCTTGCATATACACAGTCACACAAATGTTGTCGGAAATTCCGAACATCAAGAACGCGGTCACGTACAACACTACGACGAGTTGAGAAAAATTAAGTTCAATGATTACGAGCATAGAACGCGGTCATGTACAACACTACGACGAGCTGAGAAAAATTAAGTTCAATGATTCCGAGCATGCGTCAAATTGATTCCGAGCATGGGTAGGATTTTTGTGAGTCGGAGTCGGCTACAGACGATCGGAATTTCCGACCAGAACTTTTGTTGTCGGAAAAATTGAGAACCAGCTCTCAAACATTTGTTGTCGGAAATTTCGACAGCAAATGTTCGATGGAGCATACACACGGTCGGATTTTCCAACAACAAGCTCACATAGAAAATGTGTTGTCGGAAATTCCGACCGTGTGTACGCGGCATTGGTCTGGAAATTTGTAAATACAATTCCTAGAACCAAACTAAATATAGAATTATCATAAATGCTTATAAATTCCTTACAATGTTCAACATAAAAAAGTGGTTTGTTTTCTAAGTTTTAGTTTTAAGGGCTAAAAAGTTCTGAAACCGAGAAATTTGGAAAAAATACAGTAACAGATTGAATGCATTTGCATTATGAGCAGCATAAGTAACCTGCAGTAGGTATAATATTTAATTATATTTTGTTTTTCATAGAAAAAACATTTATACATATTTCTTGAAAACATAATAAATACTGTATACCAAATATTGCATATACTTATCCAAATATTTTAATTACAACTGTAACATACGTTTTTAATTGATTATAAATCCTCTTTAAAACGAACGTTCTATCTGTCTATCTTTGACCCATGATAAGACTGGTCAAAAATGGACGGCAATGTATCCCTAAGGGCATTCAGGTTTGTTGAGTTTTTCTTACAGTACCTATTCATTTAGCCATTTCTTATTACATGGCATCTTTAAAACAGGATACTTGTTCTAAACATTTTTACATTAGATTAGTCTGTAAATTTGTTTTAAGTAATTACAATTCCTAGAACCAAACTATATATTGAATTATCATAAATGCTTACAAATTCCGTAAAATGTTCAACATTAAAATGTGGTTTATTTTCTAAGTTTTAGTTTTTAGGCAAATAAAGTAAACCTGAAAAAGCCTAGAAAATTGCAAAAAATACAGTAACAGATTGAAAGCATAAGTAACCTGCAGTGAGTATCATATTTCTTTCCTATATTTTATATTTTGTTTGTCCTTGAAAAAAACATTTATACATAATTCATGGAAACATAATAAATTCTATATACCAAATATTGCAAATAATTATCCAAATATTTTAATTACAACATAAGTTTTAAATTGATTGTAAAGCCCCTTTCATACAGACATTCTATCTGTCTATTTTTAACCCATGATAAGACTGGTCAAAAATGGACTGCGGTGTATCTCTAAGGGCATTCAGGTTTGTTGGACTAAATGAAATAAATTATGATGTCACAGCACAGTCATTACGGTGACGGAGGCTTGGGCAGAAATACTGCAGCTCTGTACAGCATCTTGCAACAACTGAACACTGCTAAATCGATCTACTGCTTGCTGATGGCAAATCTCCATGTCACAGAAATGATGTCAGCTGATCTTGATGACATCTGTTTTATTTGCAAGCATAAAATGCTTGTGTAAGTGAACAAAATGTCTTTCAAATTTTTAGCAGTTGCACACCAGTGAAAAGCCATGACTATGCTAATTTGTGCCCTCGTCAACCTAATATAATCTTATCATAATGCTGTGCAAACAATTGGCACAAACCATATTTTTCCCCTGCATGCATCACAATGTAGCGCTGAAAGGAGAATTAAGCCCCGTACACACGTCCGGTTTTCCTGCCAGGAAAACCGCCAGGAGAGCTTTTGGCTGGGAAAACCGGATGTGTGTATGCTTCCTCACAGTTTTCCCGTCAGGAAAACAGCCGGGAATCCCAGGGGGAAAATAGAGAACCTGCTCTCTATTTTCCCATTGGGATTCCCAGCATTTTTTTTTTTCACCAGATCTACTACTTATCTATGGGAAACACGGCAAGGCAGTGCCGATGGAGCATACACATGGCCGGGATTCCATGGCAGTTTTCCTGACGGGTTCTCTGCTTTCCCCTCGCTTTTCTCGGCGGACTTTTTACCGCTGAGAAAACCGAGCGCGTGTACAGGGCTTAAGTCTCTCCTAAACTTAATTGCATATGTTCACTTTGAGTTTTACCAGCATGATATAAAGGTTAACTTGATATCATTTTAATCATCAGACTTTGTTGATTATATTTTGTAATCAAATATATGATTGTTAGTAAATGTTGTATTTGGAAGAATTACTGGAAAATTCAATTTTTCTTAATTTTTTCCCCTATTTATTCCAAATAACAACCAAGAAAATAAAAATATATTTTCCCAGAATTGATAAAAAATTTGATTCGAAAAAAGGAAGAATAATACATTGAGGTAGACTACAAATGCTAAATGATATATTGTGCAGAACCAAGACATCTCTGAAACTAAAAATATATTTTTAGTTTTTAAGGGGATTTAGTGCAAAAATGGTTGACTCCATATCAATGAAAGCTGGCTGTTGTAAGCATCTTTGTCAGTGTCAGAAAGAAGATGACTGGACTGGATGACTTACCCTCACCACTTGTCCTGGTAACTACTCTAAAATTTTGAATATTTAACTGACATTTAACTGATAAGATTACAACTACCAGGACAATGTGACTGCAAATAATATTCTGTGCCCAAAACAAATAATCAATTGGAATGAATGGAAAGTTTGGTAGGCAACCAATGGCTATCTAGTTTAGATGGACAACTTCGACATTCCAGCTTGCAGATCTCACTACTAAAACCCAAGAGATAAGTAAGACTCTAGCATGTTAATCAAAACATTAAACTCCATTTATCATCGAATGACAAGATTGGTTGGAATAATTTTTTTACTTTACTATGTAAAAATGTAAATTATTGCTGGATGTTATTACTGGGCAAATTATATCCTGCTGAGAATTATTACTTGGATCAAATTACATGTTGCTGGAGGTAATATATCGCCTGCTTGACATTATTACTCAAAGCTTCCTACTGAGCATTATTGTTGCAAGACTTGATATTGTAATTTTATTCCTTTAGAATCAGATGAATTTCTGAAACCAATAAGACGCAAATCAAGTTGGTTAAAAAAATATTTTCTATTGTGATTTTCTCAGCAATTAATGCTAAAATTACCAAATCAGTTATGGATGACAGAACTAGTCATATGCCTAGTTTGGTTATCATAAAATGTTACAGAAGCAGCAGTCCGAATTGCATTGCTCTCTGTGTATCTTGCATTTTATATCACATTCTCTTAACCAGTCTTTTGCTTGTTCATTAAGTGCCAAACAGTGTATAATCATGCGCAGTCCAGCCACTTTTACACTTACATTTTTACAAGCTTGCAGAACAACAGCAAATAAATAGCATAGAACGTAATTTACCCTGACAGCGCACACTCCTTAAGGGCATAACTACAGCCATAGTGGAACATACAGCCGCTATGGGGCCCTGGGGGTTGAGGGGCCCAATCCATGTCTGAGAAATTGCTTTTTCAGCAGTTAAGAAGTACAGACTCTTCCTTGTATTGATTGTTTATTAATCCACCTGCTCAAACCAGCTCAGTTCAGGCAAAGCATATATCCTTTGGTTCACACAACAGTCACAACTTATCGGTAAACCCATAAGGATAACGTAAAGTCTCTGAACAACCCTGCCAATGACTTATATAGGCTACATGTCACAAATTGGGATCCATCAAAATTTTGCTATGAATTCCTGGGATTTCTAGCTAGTGGCCTAGAACTCCCAATTCTTAGATTATTGCACAATCAAGCGGCACATTAGTTACATAGTTTCATAGTAGGGAAGGTTGAATAAAGACAATAGTCCATCCAGTTCAATCTGTGTTGGTGTACATGTGTCAGTGTTGATAATCATTTCCCATATCCCTGTATATTGTGTTCACTAGGATGCATGTCCAAGAGTCTTTTAAAAACATCGACACTGACACCGCCAATTGTGGAATTGTGGATTAGTGAAGTCAGAAAAAGTATTGGCACTACATTAAAATCCTTCTCGAATGCCACTTGTAGCACTTGGCTCCATTCAGATCTTGCCTCCCTTTGCATTAAAACAAATGTCTATTTTCGGCTTCTGCTCCAAGCTGAAGCCCAAGCTATGGGCGTTCCTATAGGGAAGCTGCAGCACAGCACTAGTTACCATCCCCAAACTGATCATTTACTAATTTGAATGAACAGCCAGCACTGGAAGTTGTTTAAGTGTTCTGCTGGCTAGTAAACATACATTGCACAGGCAGATAGATCACACAGCCCTGCCAGTGCTGACTCTTCATAAATGATAGTAAAAGCTTACTCAGTGCTGTAGAGCTCTGTAACTTATCTGCCAGTGAGGTGTATGTTAACTAGTAGCCAACACAGTACTGACTGATCTTTTGCTATCTGAGGATGCTGTGTATGTCTACTAGCAGCCAGCAGATCTATCACACAGCCCCGCAGAGCTGATTGTTTATTCACAATAGTAAATGATCAGTCAGCGATTTTGGGATCGGTGAACTGCCTTATTCATCAGCCCCCATTAGTTATTTGTCTCCTTGTTAGCAGAAGTTGGGAGCGAGCTGTCAGAGATTGCTACTCAGCACCAACAGGACAGATACATGCAGTTGTCCTCCTGGGGGAATTAATTAAGGGTTTAAAGATTTGGTGATACCGTTTTGTTAAAAAAATAATGTAATATTTTAGAGGAGCAAAACTTTGGGAGTGAGCAGGCAGTGATTTCACAGAGGGCAGGCCCTGGAAAGCACAGGATTTCCAAAAGGTTTCATGCAAACTCTTTGTAAGGAAAAATGTATTTTTTTACAAAAGCAGTTTCTGCAATGAAAAGTTGCATCGCTTCATTTGCTTATTAAGTGAGTAACTATTACAAAAATGCCTCTGTGATAGATAGATTTGCTTTATATAGCGCTCTATGGGTTTTATCTATACAATATACAGCAGTGAGATCTTCCCAACAGAACTTCCATTTGTCCCTTCATCATGGCTATTATCTAACTGTTGGGTTAAAGATGTCAATCGACTTTTTTTACATTTGTTTAGTTACTTCCTGGTTTCCAGGCCTAGGCAAATTATGTAATACATCCCAGAAGTCTTCAGGAGGGGAGGAGGGGTTTTCTCAGCTAAGCAGACCCTCCTGTCTGCATGCCTGAAGCCTCGTACACACGACCGAGGAACTCGACGGGCGAAACACATCGTTTTCCTCGTCGAGTTCCTTGTTAGGCTGTCGAGGAACTCGACAAGGCAAGTTTCTCCATTCCCGTCGAGGAAATAGAGAACTTGCTCTCTTTTTGGCTCATGGAGTTTCTCGACAGTTTCCTTGACGAAAATGTACACACGACCGGTTTCCTCGGCAAAAAAATATCTCCCAGCAAATTTCTTGCTGTTTTTTGGCGAGAAACTCTGTCGTGTGTACGAGGCCTGAGTTAAGGGAAGATAGATTCAAGGAAGTAAATGCTACATGAATCATCTGCTCCTACTCAAGATGGCCATGACCAGAAATGCTAAGGTGCGATTTCTCAACAAAATAAAGCATGAAGACGTGGATGGATGGGTAAGTTTGATTATTAAAACTGAATTAAATAGCGTTTTAGGTTGGTGGTGCTCAGATGCATTGTAGTTACACTTTAAAATTAATTAGCTTTATCGAAAAAAATTCTACTTTAAATATTTCTTTACTGCTGGTGGGCCAACACTGTTTTGCAATAGCATTTTGCCTTCACTTTACTGCAAGATCGTGCAGTCTCAGAGATTTCAGAATCCAGATCCCTTTAGATTTGTTATGCTCTTTAAGAAAACTCTTCTCCATCTCAAAGAGTGGTCTCACCTCAATACTCATTTGCGGCAGGATGGCATCATTCATTCAAAATTAGGGCTCTGTCTCGCATTCTTTATTTCAAATAATCACAGTAACCTTCCCCAGTGCCTTTTTCGCACATATTACATCTTCTACTATGCTATGTATGGGATAAGAAACCTGGTAGATTACAATATCCAAATCCATCAAATAAAACTGCAGGAGGTCTAGTCCTTCCCCACCTAAAAATATAACACAAATACTCTTTATTAAAACATATCCTTGATCACTGGTTTAATGAGTCTCCCAAATTGTGGGTGACATCGGAAAAAGAAACCTCATCTGTGGTCCCATATTCGCTCCCATGTATATAGCCTACAGACTGTCCCCAGACTGCATTGATACCTTATAACATCCCTCCCTGAAATTCTAGGATTCACTAATAGAAACCTCTAAGTGCTAGTTCACACCAGATGCAGTTACGTCCCGTTACGTGCACTTTTTTCTGCACAAAATGCATTTACAGTGTTTTCCATGTATTCCAATGGCTCTAGTTCACACCATGCAGTCAGTTTCCAGTGTGAACTAGCACTTAAGGCAGTGTTTCTCAACCTGGGTTCCACAGCGATTTACATGTCAATCACAAGCCTGCTGACAGGTATGTGTCCTGTGCCCTGCTCTTCTCCCATGTGTCCTGTGCCCTGCACTCCTCCCATGTGTCCTGGGTCCTGCTCTGCTCCCATGTGCCCTGTGCCCTGCTCTGCTCCCATGTATCCTATGTCCTGCTTTGCTCCCATGTGTCCTGTGCCCTGCTCTGCTCACATGTATCCTGTGTCCTGCTCTGCTCTCATGTGTCCTGTGCCTGCTCTTCTCCCATGTGTCCTGGGCCCTGCTCTGCTCCCATGTGTCCTGTGCCATGCTCTGCTCCCATGTGTCCTGTGCCCTGTTCTGCTCCCATGTGTCCTGTGCCCTGCTCTGCTCCCATGTATCCTGTGTCCTGCTCTGCTCCCATGTGTCCTGTGCCCTGCTCTGCTGTGTCCTGTGCCCTGCTCCCATGTATCCTGTGCCATGCTCTGCTCCCATGTGTCCTGTGTCTTGCTCTGCTCCTATGTGTCCTGTGCTTTGCTTTGCTCCCATGTGTCCTGTGCCCTGCTCTGCTCCCATGTATCCTGTGTCCTGCTCTGCTCTCATGTGTGAATGAATGAATGAAAAACGTATATAGCGCGGCACATGCAAACTAAATCGCCTCTGGGCACTCGTTGTTCCTGTCTCTCTTGATATCAAAAGAGCAGAGTTTTGATCTTTCTTCTGAAGGTCAGGTGGTTTTCCTCCAACCGAATGCTGGTTGGTAAAGCATTCCATAGTCTGGGACCTTGGAGTGCAAATCTTCTTTCTCCTTTGGACTTGAATTTGGCTTTGAGTATCTGAAGCAGATTTTGGTTGGTGGATCGCAGAATGTGATTGGCGTTGTGAGCTTTTATCTTTTCGCATAAATATTGCGGAGCCTTCCCATGGATGCACTTATGTGTCAGACAGAGTCCTTTACTGGCAACCAGTGAAGGGATCTCAACGAGGGTGAGATAGATTCCCACGTTTTTTTCCCAGTCACAAGTCTGGCGGCCGTATTTTGTACGACTTGCAGGCGAGCGATTTGGTACTTTGGGAGTCTGAGGTAAAGGGCATTAGCATAGTCCAGTCTGGAGTTCACAATTGTTCCCACCACGACTGCTACGTCTTCTTTAGGAATAAATGGAATAAGTCTGCGTAGTAGGCGCAGCAGATGGTGGGATCCGCTGACTACTGACCCTATTTGTGCATCCATTGTCATGTAGGTGTCGAAGATGACCCCGAGACTTTTGACTTTGGAGCTAGGGGTGATGATTTGGCCCAGAATTGGCGGGGGTGTCCAGGTTGTTGTCCGTTGACTCTTACGGCTGGCGTGTAACAGAAGAAGTTCTGTTTTGGAACTGTTGAGTTTAAGATAACTCTTAGTCATCCAGTTTTCTATCAAAGAGAGGCATGTCTCTAGATTTGGATGATGATCCTTTTTGTTGCGGATGCGAAAATACAGTTGCGTGTCGTCTGCATATGAGTGATAAAGTAGTTTTTGGCTACTGATGATTTCAAAGAGAGGGCGAAGGTATATATTGAACAGCACCGGTGACAGAGGGGATCCCTGGGGGACTCCGCATGATACCGTGCGTTTTTTAGTGTGTCCTGTGCCTGCTCTTCTCCCATGTGTCCTGGGCCCTGCTCTGCTCCCATGTGTCCTGTGCCATGCTCTGCTCCCATGTGTACGGTGCCCTGTTCTGCTCCCATGTGTCCTGTGCCCTGCTCTGCTCCCATGTATCCTATGCCCTGCTCTGCTCCCATGTGTCATGTGCCCTGCTCTGCTGCCATGTGTCCTGTGCCCTGCTCTGCTCCCATGTATCCTGTGCCATGCTCTGCTCCCACGTGTCCTGTGTCTTGCTTTGCTCCCCAGTGTCATGTGCCCTGCTCTGCTCCTATGTGTCCTGTGCCCTGCTTTTCTCCCATGTGTCCTGGGCCCTGCTCTGCTCCCATGTGCCCTGTGTCCTGCTCTGCTCCCATGTGTCCTGTGTCCTATTCTTCTCTCATGTGCCCTGCTTTTATCTGCTCATGTACCCTGATGTCATGTAAATATGTGCACTTCTGCCATGTACTGTGCCCTCCAGCCTCATGTGCTATGCTCTGCTTGCCCCCTGTACCTTGCACTGCTGCTGCTCCCCTGTACACTGCTATCAAGTTGGACCCAGAATTGAGCATATGTGCAGAAAAAAACAAGTACAAGTTTCACTTTAAATAGGTACATTTTAATATTCTATTAGTTAATGCTATTTTTAAAAATAATTGTTGTTATATCTACAGCTCACGGATCACACCGGTGTTCTACGACCTGTCGATATGAAAATTGTTTTAGGGGTTCCCCGAGATTTCAGACTTTTTGCCAGGGGTTCCCCGATGGTAAAAGGGTTGAGAAATACTGCTCTAAGGTATCCACATATTGTATGTGGACCCCAAACCACTGTTATGGAAAACCCTAATTTCCCCAAGGACTGGAAACCAATCAATTTCTCATCTGGGATTCCCAAAACCTATCTCCGATACGTGCTGCTTTAGAAGCTGGGAAGCTGAAACTGTCATTTTCTGTGTATGATTACCATAAGGATTGATGTAGAGTCAATTATCACCTCCAATTTTCCTTTCATTCATATAAAAAAAATTGTTACAGAGATTGTTGGCATGGTGAATAAAAGCTAATGCGGAGAAGGGCAATAGAACTACAGGTTCTAGCCTTCACCTTCAGAGTCCTGGATAACTAATCTGTTGGCAGGTAGATATCAACCACTTTGTGGGTTATTATTTGTTAAAGCAGAGCTCCACCCTAAAGTGGAACTTCCGTTGATCGGAACCCTCCCCCCTCCGGTGTCACATTTGACACCTTTCAGGGGGGAGGGGGGTGCAGATACCTGTCTAAAGACAGGCATTTGCACCCACTTCCGGCCACACAGTCTCGGGCAGACTGCGGGCATGACATCACCTCCCGTCCCCCCCCCCCGTCCCCTGTAGTGTTCTGGGAACACTCGGCTCCCAGTACAGAGCGGGAGCCAATCGGCAGGCGTAGCGCGACTCGCGCATGTGCCGTAGGGAACCGGGCAGTGAAGCCAGAGCGCTTCACTTCCTGGTTCCCCCACCGAGGATGGCGGGGGGGCAGCAGGGTGACGAGCGATCGCTCGTCCTCTGCTGCGGACGGCGCTGGACTCCAGGACAGGTAAGTGTCCTAATATTAAAAGTCAGCAGCTGTAGTATTTGTAGCTGTTGGCTTTTAATATTTTTTTTTCAGCGGACATCCGCTTTAAGATTTACATAACACCTATACTAATGCCTCACAATGGCCAATTTGCTATATCATGCTCTGTTATATAATTTTGGCAGCCTATGAGTTTTAGGTGTAGTATAAACATTGTTAAATACTGATTGCTAGACAATAAAAGTGCACTTTGAAAAAGAATGTATGAGCAATGTTATCACTGGAAGGATAGCACATTAATAATAGTCATAAGGAGAGAAGGAAATAGTCGTGCAATGTTCAGACAAAATAACCCTGAGGTGTGTCTGTTACAAATATTTATAGAATAAGGGAGTGGTTACTAGTAGGTGTATGTAGACTGAACCTACAATTGAACACCACAGTGACATATCTGTCTGCAATGCTTTACTAATAGGAGCCACGCCCCATCTCTGCCCTTTCTCAGAAACAGCTCCACCCTCCCCACAGAGAATTTTGGGACATTCTTAAATTGTATATTTCATTTTTTGAGTTATGCAACACATTATTAAGCATCCTGATACTTTTTATAATGTATGTTTTATATATAGTAAAACCTTGGTTTGAGAGTGTTTTGCAAGACAAGCTATTTTTTTTAAATAAATTGTGACTTGATATACAAGCGATGTCTTGATATACAAGTAGCGTTGTGTCACAACTGAGTATAAAAGTGTAGCAATATGGTTACATTTAATGAAGGTACAACATTTAGCAACTCACATGGTTGATGATTAAAACAGGGACAACTAAGTATGCAGGGATCCGGGGTAAACCTTTTCACACAGACAGTCCTCCTCACAGTCATTGAAGTTGTCTCTTCCACGCTGCGCTCCACAAGCGATTCAAGCCTCACTTTCAGATCGCTCTACTGCAGGGTAGTCTTCCCGTTCATGATTGCAGACTGACAGCGGTGAGAGCCAGCGGTGTGGGGGATGGTCTGTGTGGACAGCTTTACACCGGATGCCTGCATGCTTAGATGTGTCTCTTTTAATCAACAACCATGTGAGTTGCTAAATGTTGTACCTTCATTAGATGTAACCATATTGCTACACTTATTGGTGCCTCTCTTCTCTTTTATACTTTGTAGCTCCTGCTGGATTTTGCTTCTAATACCCTTGTGGGGGCTTCCATTTGTGGATGGACATTTTATGGTTACACAACCTGGTCACATTGCTATAATCGTTTTATATGGACTATAGACTGAAGGACCTATGAAGAAATGGTTGTGGAACAAATTGTTTGAGTTTCAATTATTTCTTATGGGGAAATTTGTTTGATATACAAGTGCTTTGGATTACAAGCATGTTTCTGGAACAAATTATGCTCACAATCCAAGGTTTTACTGTATATATAAACACGTGAAAGGGGCCTAACTTCTTGTGAACTGAGCCCAAATCCCAAACAACAGTGGGGTAGATTCAGATAGATTAGTGGATCTTTAGATCCGCGTAATCTATCTGATTTACGATCCGCCGTCGCAAATTTGAGAGGCTAGTGCAGTATTCAGAAAGCACTTACCTCGAAACTTGTGCCGGCGGATCGGAAATCCCCCGGCGGAATTTAAATTCCGCGGCTAGGGGGAGTGTAGTATTTAAATTAGGCGCGTCCCCGCGCCAATTTAAATGTGCATGCGCCGCCGGCTAAATTTCCCAGCGTGCATTGCTCCAAATGACGTCGATAGGACGTCATTGGTTTCGGCGTGAACGTAAATTACGTCCATCCGTATTCGCGATCGACTTACGCAAACAACGTTAAAATTCAAAACTCGGCGCGGGAACAACGTCCATACTTAACATTGGCTGCGCCTCCTAATAGCAGGAGCAACGTTACGACAAAAACGACTTACGCAAACGACGTAAAAAACTACAGCCGGGCGCACGTACGTTTGTGAATCGGCGTTTTTAGCTCATTTGCATACTCTACGCTGAAAACTACTGGAGCGCCACCTAGCGGCCAGCGTGAGAATGCACCCTAAGATACGACGGCGTAAGAGACTTATGCCAGTCGTATCTTAGGCTAATGTCGGCGTATCTAGCTTTCTGAATACAGAAAGTAGATACGCCGGCGCAGATTTGAATTTACGCGGTGTATCTATGGATACGCCGGTGTAAATTCTCTCTGAATCTACCCCAGTATCTTTTCCATCTTCTTTTAGCCATAGACTGTCTATTACACATCATTGCTCTAGACCTGCTTCCTGGCTAAAAAAAGTGGACTATGCCTACACAATATGTGTAAGCTGACTGCTTGCAAGCTTCACCAGTCAAGCAGCTGCTTGCTGTCCGTGAACTTGCAAGGAAGATCGGGTGAAGATGGAAGTCCTGTCATGTATAGGCATGCGCACAGGATGTGTCTGGTGTGCCTGGGCACACCCCAATCACCCTGTGTGGTGAGGATTTCCCCTGTTTAAACCCCTAATATTTCCTAATGCCCCGTACACACGATCGGAATTTTCGTCAGAGTTTATCCCGGAATTCCGTTCAAGCTGTCTTGCATACACACTGTCACACCAAATTCCAAACGTCCAAAACGCGGTGACGTACAACACTACGACGAGCCGAGAAAAATTAAGTTCAATGCTTCCGAGCATGCGTCGACTTGATTCTGAGCATGCATGTTTTTTTCTCCGTCAGAGTTCCATACAGAAGAACGGAATTTCCAATGGAAAAAAAGGAATTTCGGATGGAAAAACTCAGATGGGGCACACACACGGTCGGAATATCCGATGAAAAAAATCCATCTGACTTTTTCCATCGGAAATTCCAGTCGTGTGTACAAGGCATAACAGGGCTTTTAAAAATAAATTGTAAACTAATAAAAATAAAAACAATAATATTAAAACTTCTGACCATAGCCACTGCCCCACTGACACTATAAGTGTGTATATATATATATATATATATATATATATATATATATATATATATATATATATATATACAGGGCTTTTTTCTCAGAGAATAGGTGCAGGAACTCCCTACTTCCGAGTCACCTGTTGTGTCCACCCCCTACCCACCTCCGAGCACCATTCCTTGGTTCCACCCCCTACCCACCTCCGAGCACCATTCCTTGGTTCTACCCCCTACCCACCTCCAAGCACCATTCCTTGGTTCCACCCCCTACCCACCTCCGAGCACCATTCCTTGGTTCCACCCCCTACCCACCTCCAAGCACCATTCCTTGGTTCCACCCCCTACCCACCTCCGAGCACCATACCTTGGTTCCACCCCCTACCTACCTCCAAGCACCATTACTTGGTTCCACCCCCTACCCACCTCCAAGCACCATTCCTTGGTTCCACCTCTAAACCATTCCTTGGTTCCACCCCCTACCCACCTCCAAGCACCATTCCTTGGTTCCACCCCCTACCCACCTCTGAGCACCATTCCTTGGTTCCACCCCCTACCCACCTCTGAGCACCATGCCTTGGTTCCACCTCCTACCCACCTTCAAGCACCATTCATTGGTTTCACTCCCTACCTACCTCCAAGCACCATTCCTTGGCTCCACCCCCTACCCACCTCCAAGCACCATTTCTTGGTTCCACCCCCTACCCACCTCCAAGAACCATTCTTTGGTTCCACTCCCCACTTCTTGCCATTACATGCATTCAGAGCTGGAGGTGCCGGAACTGCTTTCCCCCACGTTCCTGCTGAAAAAAAGCCCTGTATATATATATATATATATATATATATATATATATATATATAGACATGCATGTGTTTGAGCTTTGAGGTGCACACCCTAGCCCACCGCTGAAGGAATTCATTTTCAGGTAAATCTTTCATAATGCTCTAGTATGCGATGCACATTACGACATTAATTTGCAAGGAGAAGATTTTTTGTTTTGTTTTGTTTGCGGTTTACTACCATTTTAACCTTACCACAACCTGTCTGGGTATACTTCTTCATAATTTTATTAAACCATTTAATATGACTTTTGTCTGATGTTACCCGAGTACTATTTAGCATTTTTAGATTGACTTACCAACACCAGTTACATTTAAAACGGTCTTTACAACTGACTGAGGTCAGTAATGTGTTATTACAAACCCAGTCTCTCACCATATAATGAAAGATGTAACAGTAGTAATCGTTTTAGGAAATCAGCTGACAGAATAAAGTTCTGTACATTGCCGAACGTCTTATAGTTACAAAGGCAAGATCACAGTGAATTCACTGTCTGAGACAAGTAATCAGTTTTCTGGCAGTCACATAGACACCTCACTCTTATCAGGACTAGCAGTAGACAGCACAGTAATGAGATCACATCTAAAAGTTAATGATACAGATCAGTGCAGTGTACTGTTTTTTTCTGACACACAAAATTTAATTCAGCAATTGATAAACAATGTATCAAAACAAGGCAATCTATAAATAAAAAATAGGTCCTTCGTTAAAATGGATCTAAAGCCTTACGTTTTTTTTTACCTTAAAGTGGTTCTAACGTCTCAAGGTTTTTGACCTTCATGCATTCTAAGGGCTACAGGGAGAGGGGCTGAGTGGACAGCACATCGGTCACGTGATCTCCCGGCTGACATCAGAGGGGAATCTCAGCCCCTCCTGCTGTAGCCCTTAGATTGGGGGAGGAGAACAGCAGGAGGTCACGTGACCGCACAGAGGTGATCTGAAATAAGGTATTTATCTGCACCATTTTAGACAAACATTTATACTGTGTAGTATTCCTTGGTATAACAGAGGGGCTGGCAGTAATCCTACTCTGACTTTACAACCACTTTAAGTTTAAAAGTGTTCACTAGCATCTGATGCAAGTGTCTAAAATAAATTTAGAAAATTGATTAGCATATAACAGAAGGGGATGAGTTAGTACAGGCAGTCCCCGAGTTATGAACAAGCTAGGGACTGTAGGTTTGTTCTTAAGTCTAATTTGTTTGTAAGTTGGAACAGTACCTTTTTTAAGTGTAACTCCAGCCAGGCGCTTCTGGCTGTGCAATGTGGGGTGTTCCGGGCGCTTCTGGTCATGCAGTCCTGTATGTGGAGCGCAAGCTGCCGGCAGTGACATCATGCCGCCTCCGTTCGTAAGTAGTAATCGTTCGCAACACGGATATTCATAACTCGGGGACTGCCTATATAGGGATCTAAAAGCAGCTATTAGTATTGATAGGATGGGTTATCAAGAATCCAAGATGGGTACAGAAGGATCGGGGTACCTTCTCTGACCAACCCACTAATCTCTCTTCCACTAATAATCCAGGGTCTCTTTTAGCGCCAAATGAATATATGTGCTGTGTTTAAAGGGGTTGAAAAGGTTTGTTTTTTTATTTTCTAAATAGGTTCCTTTAAGTTGGTTCACTTACCTTTTCCTTCGATTTCCTTCTAAATACTTGTTTTATTTGTCTGAATAACTCACTCCCTGTTTCTCCTCAGTAAGTTTGCCCCCATGTTCTGGCTGGGGGTTAGTCAGCCAGAACAGCTTACTGAGGAGGAACAGGAAGTGAAAAATTCAGACAAAGAAAACAAAGAATAAAAACATTTAGAATGGAAATCGAACGAAAAGGTAAGTGAACCAACAATGCACTAGCTTAAAGGAACCTATTTATAGAATAAAAAACAAACCTTTGCAACCCATTTAACAGACTTATTAATTTATGTATTTTTTTGTTTTTGCCCATACTATAGCCCCACTTTGAAAAATGTATACTATTATAATATTTTTGTGTATCGACTTAAATTTATATGCAGTATATCTCTAAATTTACAAATACAGTCTACAAACCTTCAGTCTGACCACTGAAAATCTATAGTGTTTCCAGCCTGTGTCACAGAACAGATGTCACTATCTGATTATGTGAAAAGGGATAATGCGCTAAATCAACTGATTAAATAAAGGTGTCAACACATCAAAATACTGGAGAAATAAGACAAATTGATACAAAGAATAAAGTTCCAAATTCTAAATATATATCGTCCCTTGTTGCTGTAATCCTGAAGGCAACTCAGTAACACTTTGCCAAACCGCACACGCACAATGTGTGAGATATAACCAGCTTGATGGTGTAATGATCAAACCTGTCAGGTCAAAAAAGTGCTTTCCACCAGGTATTCACAAGTTCCAGATATGCAAAGAAAGGGAGACAGAGAAAAGACCGATAGTGTGATACCGTTAAATGAAACACTAGCGTCTCACAACACTCAGAACATCACTCACGAATCCCCGGTAATAGATAGGCTTCAGCGTGTGTGCATGTAAGCTGCTCAGCTTGTCAGGCTCTTCATCCGGCACCTCCGTGCGTCCCGTCACTCAAGCTCCTCCCCCACGCGTATCGTCACTAGACACGTGACTTAATCATGGGTCAATGTGTGAATGGGGCTTACTAGGCTATAAATAGCCTATCACACACTCGCAGCGGCGCGAACGGACCAATGGGGAGGCACCAATGACTACATCATTGCAGATACACCACCACATTTCAGCCATTGTGGTTTATAAAAATGTGTCTATTTAACAAATTTTAATGTGATACAAAATGAGACAAAATAACTTTTAAAACCGCTGTCTTAACAGAAACAAACAAAAATAGTTTATCTCAGGTTCTTCTACGGACGAATCCGTGTAGCTTAGACTAATCTATTATGAACACATACAGACAGTATCCCGTGGTTTTCATGTAGTATTACTACCACATAAGCCAAAAATATATATATATATTGATATGTATATAACCATATATAAATACATATAAAAATAAATACATATACAAATAAAAAATAAAAATATATATATGCAAAGTAATCCACCATATACATGTTAAAATTGTTACATGTGGATCACTATCTGATTAGTTACTCAAACAGAGACTGCCAGTCAGTGTCTCTATCTCACAAGGAGTCATGTCAGGAAGGGCAAGTAGACCGTAGAAGATCGTGGAAGCAATGGTGTGCCGGTTGTGGGAGGAACAGACAATAATACAAGGGGCAGAAGAGAGCTCCAGGGAACAGTGCTGATGAGGTAGTCAGAGCAAAATCAGGAACAATGTAATAGAGATAAGAGAGGAGACAAAGAAACATGTTTGGTAACAGAAGACAACTTAAAGGATAAGTTCATATTTAAAAAAAAAAATACCCCAAAATGTATTTTTCATTTAGTAGCCTGGAAAGCATTGCACCCGTGATCAGCAGATCAGGGCTCCTACAAACTATCAGTGTAAGCTGTCTGCTCGTACCTCATATGGGCAGGCAGTTTCACAATGATAGGAAGAATCAGTGAACTACCACAGCGCTCAACAGCGCCCTGGTAGTTCATTGAGAACTAAAAGGTCTCAGCCACAAAGGCTGTCGGTGCTTGTAGTTCATTTAGGGTTATATGTCCTACCCTAAAAACAGGTGGAATATGAAACATCAGATTAATAAACAACTCTAATGTTTTTCCCATTACATTTTCTCCTTTTTTATTAAATAGTCCCTTAGACTCCATGCACATTGAGTATTTAGCCTCTGTGCCCTATACCCAGTGTTTTTGTGCCCATAAAACTTTTACTAATGTTAAGGGCAGTAAGAACAAATGCCTGCAATCCATACTTACGTTACAGGCATTCATCCCAGGGTGCATATTGTTTGAAAGCACCGTGTAACCCCCCTGTCCAGTCACAGCAGCTTTCAGCATCTCACAGAGTTCTACAGGCTGCCAGCAGCAGGGCTGGATGATGCACCTGTGCCTGTCCAGAGGGAAACCCTGCGATAGGTCGCACACAGGCTAAACGCCTTAGGTTATTAGCAACAAGATATATTCCATTAAACATGTGACCATGTGTAATACAGCAGCATATCAATGGAAAACAAAAGCTCTGGGCAGATAGGCTGTATTGTGATCTGGCATACCTGTAGCAGGGTGCTCTTTTACTCATGAAGCTCATAATTTTATCTCCTTTTCCTACAGTTCTCTGGGTTCCTGGACACTGCCAGAGAAGATCCGTTTCTCTGCCTCCCTCCTTCAGCAGCTCAGAGAGTCCACAACTGATGAGGCAGAGGTAGATGGGCAAGTGATCTGCAGCCAGGTGGGAGGCCCTTCACTATCAGAACCAGTGTGCTGGAGCCTGATCACATGATCACACACAGCTTCTCCAGTAGAACCAGCTACTATGGGGAATGCTTTTCCAATTGCTACCAGAGTTCTCCAATTCTAATCGGATGCTCCACCCCCTGTCCTTGGATCCTTCCAGCTGCTCACCTGTGTTACTAAAGCTACCCTGAACTTCACTGTGAGGAATGCTGTCTATGAGGATAATTGCATATAACTGTGTTTGGCACTGTTTGAATGAAGTAGTGATTAACATCTTGACACACTGGGGTTGAGGTAAATCGACTGTGCTCTTTGCAAAATGCAGTTGCACACTGCAAGTGCAGTTGTTCCAAAGCTTAGCAAATGAGGTAAAGCTTTACTTTGCAAAGAATACCCAATCACATGCAAGGGGAAAAAAAAACAGCATTTTTGCTTGTACATGATTGGATGATGGAAGTCAGCAGAGCTTCTGCTCGTTTACTAAACCCTGGAGCAACTGCACTTGCAGAGTGCATCTGCCTTTTTCACCCATCTATTTGCCTTTAGTAAATCAACCCCATCACTGTGAGGCCCCGTACACACGACCAGTTTCCTCGGCAGAATTCAGCTTCCGACCGAGTTTCTGGCTGAATTCTGCCGAGAAACCCGGCCGTGTGTACACTTTCGGCCGAGGAAGCCGACGAGGAGCTCGACGAGGAAATAGAGAACATGTTCTCTATTTCCTCGTTGTTCTATGGGAGCTCTCGGCCCGCCGAGCTCCTCGGCGGCTTCAGGGCTGAACTGGCCGAGGAACTCGATGTGTTTGGCACGTCGAGTTCCTCGGCCATGTGTACGGGGCCTGAGAGTCTTTTTGAGAATATGCTATGCAGTCACATATTACCCTGATTGAGCCACAGAGTCATTGCTGTGAAAAGTCAATGTTTATGCAGCTTTTATAATCTGTTTCATATTATTCTGCAGTGTAGGCATGCTCTTTGCCAGCTTGAACCTGTTTTTCAATATTTTACATTTTTGCCTGCATTTTTCCTCATGGACAATTGCAAGTAACTGCAATATTACACAGAAAACAATAGTAATTTTTTATGTCATATTCACACCAGAATGAAGTGATGTTATGCAACATGTTTGTTCCTGCAGGTCACTGCACAGCAAGCATAGTGAACCATGCTGCTGTGCAATGACATGAATGAAGTGTCACTTTGTGCACTCCACATAAAGTTTGCAAAACAAATGGGAGGGCCCCCTGCCGCATGGCTCTGCAGCTTAAAATGCTGGTCCCCACGGCTCTTGTTTAGTGTGTGGGCAGAAGCGTTTTGGACTGCAGGCAATTGTAAACAGGCCCTAAACTGCACATTACAGTTACTTCTAGTCTGATTTTTCAGCCGATTACCTATTCTTAAAGAATAAGCTCATCTCTCTGAACAAATATTTAGGGTATAACATGTACCATGTTCAGAAAACTCCTCCCACACTTATGATACCCCCCATCTTCCCAGTGACAGCGGGCAGGGGATCCTTTCCCCACAACCACTCTCAGATTAAAAAAACAGATGCGCTGGCACAGCCGCGTGATTCATTCACAGGAATCTGTGACTGATTGATTTTCAAGTACCATCTGCCACTATGGCAGGCAGCTTGTAGTTCTCAATGAACTGGTGAGCGCTCTCATAGTTCATTGACATCTCTTCCAGCTTTCAAACACAAAGTCTATACAGAGAAATGGGCCGAAAAGCTGTAGCAAGTGTCTACAGGAGCCTGACATTGCACCCTTTGATTGTGGGTAAAATGCGCTACAGTCTCCAGAGAAAAAAAATATTAAATGTACATTTTTTTTACCTGCAAAAACACGTACAATTATTTCTTATTTATTTATTTACTGTACTTATTTACTTTTGTAAAAGGTGAACTTAGCCTTTAATTGCCATGGCTAACTTTGTCTGGCGTGTACCATTAATACAGCCCTAGTATTTTGTCAATGTCCAAGTGCAATGTCCAGTGAAACTTATACAAAGCAGAATGGACAAAGCTACCACTGAATGGGAGCAATGTTTTTTTATTTCTTCGGGTACATTCATGCTAAACAGAAGGGAAAACCACACATGGAAGGAAAGATTGGTGTATCTACACATTTATCTATTACCCAGTGGCAAGGACACAGTACTATATATATAATTTTACTGACAGGTTTGCAGCCTTTCTACTATTATCATGTATGTCCCATGTTCCATTTAAAAATAAATACAAATCTGTGGAGTTCTCTAAATTGTTAAAGGTCTGGTCACACCAAGGTTTCAAAACCAAATATTAATATTTGTGTGCTAGACAAGGGTGCAGCTGGAAATGACACAGCAGTACTAATCTTCTCACCTGCAGGATTTTCAGCTAATTACTGTATTAAATTAACCTCATTTGCTCCGGTATCAATCCACATATGTACAATTACAATGGAAAGTTTCTTATAAAACTTACCGGTGTTCAGTGGAGCATCAACAGGAAATCCAGAAGTCAAGTTATCTGAAACCAGACAATAAACAGCATTTTAATTATTCACACATCAGATACACAGAACCATTTCTTCTTTTGTTTCAAGGAAAGAAAGTGATACTTCTGTGACATGAATCGTCTCTAAACAAAACTAATGTGGATTAATAAACTCAATATAGTAATACAGGTAATACTCAAAAAATTTGAATATCGTGCAAAAGTTCATTTATTTCACTAATGCAAATTAAAAGGTGAAACTAATATATGAGATAGACTCATTACATGCAAAGCAAGATTGTTCAAGCCGTGATTTGTCATAATTGTGATGATTATGGCTTACAGCTCATGAAAACCCCAAATCCACAATCTCAGAAAACTTGAATATTGTGAAAAGGTTCAATATTCTAGGCGCAAAGTGTCCCACTCTAATCAGCTAATTAAGCCATAACACCTGCAAAGGGTTCCTGAGCATTTAAATGGTCTCTCAGTCTGGTTCAGTAGGAATCACAATCATGGGAAAGACTGTTGACCTAACAGTTGTGCAGAAAACCATCATAGACACCCTACATAAGGAGGCCTCAAAGGGTAATTGCAAAAGAAGTTGGATGTTCCCAAAGTGCTGTATCAAAACACATTAATAGAAAGTTATGTGTAAGGGGAAAGTATGGAAGAAAAAGGTGCACTAGCAGCAGGTATGGCCGCAGCCTGGAGAGGATTGTCAGGAAAAGGCCATTCAAGAGTGTTGGGAACTTTCACAAGGAGTGGACTGAGGCTGGAGTCAGTGCATCAAAAGCCACCACACACAGACGGATCCTGGACATGGGCGTCAAATGTCGTATTCCTCTTGTCAAGCCACTCCTGAACAACAAACAACGTCAGAAGCGTCTTACCTGGGCTAAAGAAAAACACCCCCTGGGCTAAAGAAAAACACCCCCTCTTTTCTGATGAGAGCAAATTTTGCATCTCATTTGGAAATCAAGGACCCAGAGTATGGAGGAAGAATGGAGAGGCACACACTGCAAGATGCTTGAAGTCCAGTGTGAAGTTTCCACAGTCTGTGTTGATTTGGGGAGCCATGTCATCTGCTGGTGTTGGTCCACTGTGCTTCATTAAGTTCAGGGTCAACACAGCCATCTACCAGGAGAATTTGGAGCACTTCATGCCTCCTTCCACAGACAAGCTCTATAGGGATGCTGATTTAAATTTCCAGCAGCAACAAATCACGGCTTGAAGTTGAACTATCTTGCATTGCATGTATTAGTTTCACCTTTTAAGTTGCATTAGTGAAATAAATGAACTTTTGCACGATATTCACATTTTTCGAGCATCACCTGTAAGTTCATATTTAAGGTACTTCACATTGAAATGTCTTTGCTTTTTATTACTTGTGCAGAGAAAATGAATTATAGAATAAAAGAACATAAAGGCATTGTACATGCAATTCTCAAACACGTATACAGCTGATCTGCAATTACTGCATTACCACTCTGCAATTGCTTGCATTGCATGTGGTTGCAGTATAGCCCTACTGAACTCAATGGGCAGGTAGACAAGTGGTGCCGCTTGTCTAACTCTGCAGCCCAAGTTCAAAATGCTGCAGCCGCGGCATTTGTGAACAGCCCCATCCGGCTGTGATTTTACAGTTTGTGTGGGCAGTTGGGGTAGGGTTTTTACTACCCCCTGACCTCCTATCTGAAAGAGACCTATTTCATGAGCGGCTGTACTCAGGCAATGTGTGAAATCAGACATTCTTCCAAATGCCTAGGCAATGTAAAAAACAGCCAATTTCACACAATGGGGTTGATTTACTATAACTGGAGAGTGCAAAATGTGATGCAGCTCTGTATAGAAACCAATCAGCTTTCAGTTTTTTTTTGTCAGCTCCAGCTCCCCCAATACTTACCTGAGTTCCCTCTGGATCCAGCGATGTCCACAAGAGCCTTGGCACTCCAGGGACTCGCACGCCAATCAGGAGACAGAGGGGGCAAAGCCGAGCCACAGCTCCGTGTGTGAATGGACACACAGAGCCACAGCTTGGGAGTGTGCCTGCTTGGGTGCCCTTCCTCAGGTCTTCTCTAAACTGAAGCAAATAAAAATCACCTCAGAGCCAACGCATATAATATAATGTAGTATTTAGTGTGAACAACATTAAGAGCACATCACAATAAAAAGACCAATACAGTGCCTTAAAAAATTATTCATACCCCTTAACCACTTCAATACCGGGATTTAAAACCCACCTCCTTCCCGGGCCTATTCTGGCACTTCTCTCCTACATGTACAAATCATCATTCTTTTGCTAGAAAATTACTCAGAACCCCCAAACATTATATATGTTTTTTTAGCAGACACCCTAGGGAATAAAATGGCGGTCATTGCAACTTTTTATCTTGCACCGTATTTGCGCAATAATTTTTCAAACGGCTTTTTTTTGTAAAAAAAATGGTTTCATAAATTAAAAAATAACAAAACAGTAACGTTAGCCCAATTTTTTGGTAAAATATGAAAGATGATGTTACGCCGAGTAACTAGATACCTAACATGTCACGCTTTAAAATTGCGTACACTCATGGAATGGCGTCAAACTTCGTTACTTAAAAATCTCCATAGGCTACACTTTAAAATTTTTACAAGTTGCCAGTTTAGAGTTACAGAGGAGGTCTAGTGCTAGAATTGTTGCACACGCTCTAACGCACGCGGTGACACCTCACATGTGTGGTTTGAACGATGTTTACATACGTGGGCGGGACTTACGTGTGCGTACGCTTCTGAGCGCGAGCTACCGGGGACAGGGGCATTTTAATTTTTTTATTATTATTTTTTATTTTTTATTTTACATATTTCTTTATTTTTTACACTTTTTTTCACACTTTTTTTTTTTCAATCGCTTTTATTCCTATTACAAGGAATGTAAACATCCCTTGTAATAGGAATGTGTGTGACAGGTCCTCTTTAAGGAGAGATGCGGGGTCAATAAGACCTCACATCTCTCCTCCAGGCTGGAAAGAATGAGATCGTGAAAAAAAATTCACAGATCTCATTCAAACTAGCCGCAATTGCGGTTTGTTTACTTACGGGGACCCGGGCGTGACGTCATCACATCGCACCCGGGCCTCCGACGGTCATAGAGATGACTGGTGACCATCTGGTCACCAGTCTTCTCTATCGCAAACATCCGGCGGACGGCGATCATCTCTCCGGGCCCCCGGTGGGACGGGAGAGCCCGGAGAAGCACCGGATGGCGGCGGGAGGGGGGGATGTCCCCTCCCGCCGCCTGTGAGAACGATCTAGCGGCGGAACCGCCGCTATGATCGTTCTTACGGTGCGCAGGATCGCCGCCGCTAAAAAATGATATCTCAATGATGCCTCCGGGTGCAGGCATCATTGAGATATCCCCCCGCAAAGCCCATGACGTCATATGACGTCCACCCAGGATAACAGGTCCCCGTTTTGGACGTCATATGACGGCGTGCGGGTGTCAAGTGGTTAAAATTTACAACCAAAAACCTAAATGTATTTTATTGGGATTTTATGTGATAGATCAACACAAAGTGGCACGTAATTGTGAAGTAGAAGGAAAATTATAAATGGTTTTCATTTTTTTTTACAATTAAATATGTGAAAAATGTGGCGTGCATTTGTATTCAGCCCACTTTACTCTGATACCCCTAACTAATATCTAGTGGAACCAATTGCCTTCAGAAGTAATCTAATCAGTAAATAGAGTCCACCTGTGTGTAATTTAATCTCAGTATAAATACAGCTCTTCTGTGAAGCTGTACACACGAAAACTGCGAGGAGAGCTTTTGGTCGGGAATCCTGGCCGTGTGTATGCTCCTCGCAGATTTTCCGACAGGAAAACTACCCAAAAACCTCCGGACAAAAAAAGAGAACCTGCTCTATTTTTTCCGGCTGGGATTCCCGGCAGACTTTTTCCCCCCTGAAAATCCGGCCGTGTGTATGGGAAAACCGTCCGTTTTGGCAGTTTTTCCGTCGGAAATACTCCGATGGAGCATACACACGGCCGGGATTCCCGGCCAAAAGCTCCCGTCTGAGTTTTCCCATCGGAAAACCTGCTTGCGTGTGTACGGGAAAGCAGGTTCTCGATTTTCCCGTCTAGATTTCCGACGGACCTTGACCTGTCGGGAATCCCGACCGTGTGCACAGGGCATTAGAGGTTTGTTGGAGAACCTTAGAGAACAAACAGCATCATGAAGGCCAAGGAACATACCATATAGGTCAGGGATAAATTTGTTAAAAAGTTTAAAGCAGGGTTAGGTTATAAAAACATATCCCAAGCTTTGAACATCTCACGAAGCACTGTTCAATCCATCTTCCAAAAATGGAAAGGGTATGGCACAACTGCTAACCTACCAAGACATGGCCGTCCACCTAAACTGACAGGCCGGGCAAGAAGAGCATTAGTCCAGAAGCAGCCAAGAGGTCCATGGTAACTCAGAGATCCACAGCTCAGGTGGGAGAATCTGTTCACAGGACAACAATTAGACGAGCACTCCACAAATCTGGCCTTTATGGAAGAGTGGCAAGAAGGGAGACATTGTTGAAAGAAAGCCATAAGAAGTCCAGTTTGCAGTTTGCAAGAAGCCATGTGGGAGACACAGCAAACGTGGAGGAAGGTCCTCTGGTCAGACGAGACCAAAATTTTACTTTTTAGCCTAAAATCAAAAAGCTATGTGTGCCGGAAAAGCAACACTGCACATCACACTGAACACACAATCCCCACCGTGAAACATGGGGATGGCAGCATCATGTTGTGGGGATGCTTTTCTTCGGCAGGGACAGGGAAGCTGGTCAGAGTTGATAGGATGGAGCCAAATAAGGGCAATCTTAGAAGAAAACCTGTTATGCCGCGTACACACGATCGGAATTTCCGACAAGAAAAGTTTGATGTATGCTTTTGGTCGAAAATTCCGACTGTGTGTAGACCCCATCAGACTTTTTCTGTCAAAATTTACGGGAAAAGTTCTTGTCGGAAATTCCGAACGTCTGTATGAAATTCCAACACACGGCTCGTTGTAGTGTTGTACGTCACCGCGTTCTTGACAGTTGGAATTTTGTGTGACCATGTGTATGCAACACAAGTTTCAGCCAAAATTCCGTCTGAAAAAAATCTACTGTTTTCTTGTCGGAATTTCCGATCGTGTGTAGTGCTCTGACAAGTCTGCAAAATACTTGAGACTGGGGCGGTGGGACACCTTCCAGCAGGACAATAACCCTAAATATACAGACAGAGATACAATGGAATTGTTTAGATCAAATCATATTCATGTGTTAGAATGGCCCAGTAAAAGTCCAGACCTACATCTAATTTAGAATCTGTGGCAAGACTTTAAAATTGCTGTTCACAGATGCTCTCCATCCAATTTGGCAGAGCTTGAGCTATTTTGCAAGGCAGAATGGGCAAAAATGTCTCTCTCTAGATGTGCAAAGCTGGTAGAGACATCCCCAAAAATACTTGCTACTGTATGTTTTTTGTTAATGGTACATTTTCTCAGTTTATCATTTTCCTTCCACGTCACACTGGTGTGCCACGTTGTGTTGGTCTATCACATAAAATCCAAAAAAAATACATTTACGTTTTTGGTTGTAACATGAAAACATTTGGAAAATGTCAAAGGCCCCGTACACACGATAGAATCCATCCGCTGAAAAATCCCAGCAAATGGGTTTCAGCGGATAGATCCTATGGTGTGTACACTCCAGCGGATCTGTTTCCGCGGATATTTCTCCCCTGGGATGGATTCGAATATTTGCTGACATGCCAAACAAATCCATCTGCTGGAATCCATCCCAACGGATGGATCCGCTGGTCTGTATAGACTCACCGGATCCATCCGTCCGAAGGGATCCCCCGTATGCGTCGTAATGATTCGACGCATGCGTGGAATTCCTTATATGACAGCGTCGCGCACGTCGCCGCGTCATAATCGCGGCGACGGCGCGACACGTCATCGCCAGAGGATTTCGGCGCGGATTTCAATGCGATGGTGAGTACACTCCATCGCATTAAAATCTGCTGAAATCCTCAAGAGGATTTATCCGCGGAAACGGTCCGCTGGACCGTATCCGCGGATAAATCCTCCTGTGTGTATGGGGCCAAAGGGTATGAATAGTTTTTGAAGGCACTTTTATCACATAAGGCTCAAATTCTTGATCACCACAATTTTATGAGGTTATCACTTGTAATACTGTATGTAATACATTAATTTCACACTACATGCCATGGCAATATCATCATGTACACAAATTCCAGCGTACTCTCTAAAGCACACCTTGTCTTTGGTCTTCATTACATAACGATTTGAATCTATGGGTAAACACTTTTACACATTTCCAGGTGCACAATAATCCAATGGAAAAGGGGTTGTTCTTTATTTATCCTATCACTGGAAAACACATTTATATTTTCACAGGTAACACCACTAACTGTATCAATGGCCACATACATCCTCAAGAGCATTATCTAAGGTATTAAATCCATAAGTGACCAGGAAACACAGACACTGGTGAATAATAGATAATTTTCCCCAAACTCAAATTGGCAATGAACTTGTCCATTCTGCTGTGTTAGGAATTTACCGAATATAAGCGACTTGTCCTGCTTTGCACCCAGATCCACTCCCTGGAACTTGAGGAACATAGGTCCCCCACCTATTATCGCTGACTTCATTTTAGAAAAATCCAAATAGGGAAATGTATGGGACAACTATGTTCAACCAGAGCACTTGTCAGAGAGGAACCTGTGCTTGAGCTTCAGATATAGATGTGAACTAGAACAGAGTCCAAGGGACCCTTTACCACCTTCTCGTAACACAAGTGATCTGCATTGAAAGACTTTGAAATATGTAAAAAATAAATGAGTCAATAAAAAAAGGGAGTGGTAGACTGGTGCTCTACAGCTATGCCTAAATAAAAATAAAATGTAGGCTGTGTTCCCTTTAAGGCCCCTTCCACACAGAGACGGATCCGCTTGCAGCGGTCCCCCAGCTCAGCGGGAGATCTCTCCACTGAGCCGGCGCATGACAAGTCCCTCTCTGCTCACTGAGCGGAGAGGGGCTTGTCCAGCACCGCTGTCTCCTATGGAGAGATCAGACGAAAACGGACAGCATGTCCGTTTTTATCAGATCTCACTCGATCCGATCCACCATGGACGGATGGCAACGTATCGCCATCCGTCTGATTGTAGCAGATCGAATTGTATGTCAGGGGACATGTCAACGCTGATATCCGACGCACCTTAGAGAAGCATAGAGCGGCCGTTCAGGTCCGCCGAAAAAACTGACAGGCGGACCTGGACGTCAGATTTGCCGCGGGATTCGGCCGCTAGCGGTGCGGTATTAACCCCCGCTAGCGGCCGATAAAGGGTTAATACCGCCCGCAAAGCGCCTCTGCAGAGGCGCATTGCGGGTGGTATTGCCGCGGTTTCCCATTGTTTTAAATGGGAAGGAGCCGTATACATACCGCTCCTCTCACTGCTCCAAAGATGCTGCTGACAGGAGATTTTTTTCTCTCTATTTTTAGCACTGTACAGCCTGAAAAACTCCTCAGTGTGAAAGGGGTCTTAGGCTTAATTTTTATTTTCGATCAGAATGTACCCATAAATGAAACACAAAATGTATCATAATCACAATCCATGTCAAAATATATACTGGTATTTTAATGCCAAACAATAGGACTAGTTGTATACATGAGCAAACAGGAATTCATATTTTACAGGGTGCAAAGTGTTTAGGTTGTAATTGGAAAAGTCATTTCAGAATGTAATGGACAATTATATCCAGAAAAATAATTAAGGGTCGTCTAGATCTTTACTAAGAAATAACAGAAATAGTATGGAAACATCATTACACTATAACTTTCCAGGTACAATGCTACAAAAAATAAATGTACAGATAGATGTTTATCAATTATACTAATAACACATACTGAACTAGGAAGAAAAGTTGGCCAGAGTCCATGAGAATGTCAGTGGTCTTAGCTAACCTCAAACCACACTGGGAATTACAGGGCATTTCTGAGAAATTCCTAGTTTTTCCTTCCCACTCTGTTTAAATTTAGAATTTTCATCCCCCGCAGCCCTGCACTGCCTGATGCAGTAGTACCCTACTCACATCCCTCTCATCTTTGGTAATAATTATTGTTTAGGAAAATGGACAAAAGCTAAACTATAAGAAACAACTATAACTTATTGTCACCATTCCTTATATCCTTATTGAAAGCTGGTACAGTAAATTTATTATAACTGTAAAACTAAAGAAATACCTGGTGACATATAGCAACAGTAATTATAATGTGTAATCAAGACGTTGCTTCTCTTGGCCAGATCAACATTTAGTGGATACATTTACTGTGTATATACAGTAGCAAGAAAAAGTATGTGAATCCCTTGGAATTAGATGTTTTTCTGCAATAATTTGCCATAAAATGTGATCTGATCCTCATCTAAGTCACAACAATAGACAAACACAATGGGGTTGATTTACTAAAGGCAAAACAACAGTGCACTTTCAACGTGCAGTTGTTCAAGTCAGTTGCGGCTGGTGCTCAAAATTTTTGGGGGGGCGCAAACGAAAAAAAAAACAAAAAAAACAATTGCAGCCTCACTGTGCCCATCAAATGCAGCCACTGTGCCATCAATTGTCACCACTGTGCCATGCCATCAAACGCAGCCACTGTGCCATGCCATCAAACGCAGCCACTGTGCCATCAATTGTCTCCACTGTGCCATGCCATCAAACACAGTCACTGTGCCATGCCATCAAACACAGCCACTGTGCCATCAATTGTCACCACTGTGCCATGCCATCAAACGCAGCCACTATGCCCATCAATTGTCACCACTGTGCCCTTTAATTGTCGCCACTGTGCCAATTGTCGCCACTGTGCCCTTTAATTGTCACCGCTGTGCCCTTTAATTGTCACCACTGTGCCCATTGATGCCACTGTGCCCTTTAATTGTCGCCACTGTGCCCATTGATGCCACTGTGCCTTTTAATTGTCGCCACTGTGCCCATTGTCGCCACTGTGCCCATTGATGCCACTGTGGCCATTGTCGTCACTGTGTCCATTGTCGCCGCTGTACCCTGTAAAATGCACCCTTCCCCCCTCCCCCCCCCGAAACTTACCTTTCTAGGGGTCAGCGATCCTCCTTCCACGTCCCTCGATGTCTTCTCCCGCCCTCGATGATGCTTCAGCCAATCAGGTTACCGGTGAACCTGATTGGCTGAGATACCTGTCAGTCTTATCCAAGGAGTACGCCGGTACGTCCCGAGGAAAAGCATTAGGAAGCCTGAGGGCTGTACTCGGAAAGCCTATCAGAGCCGCTGGCTCTGATAGGCACTTCCACACAGCCAACCAGCTGCCGTTATTCAGGTGGCCGGTGCTCACCATCCGGCCATCTGAATAGTGGGCGGCAGCGGCAAAAATACACAGATTCATGGCTGTGCGAGAGCCAGAGGGGGCGGCGCTGCGGCGCCCTCTATGGACGAACCGCCACTGGTTCAAGTGCTTAATAAATCAGGTAAAGCTTCGCTTTAATGTATATAAGGGGAGAAACTCTGCGCTTAGGTGAAAGAAATAATACATGAAACAATATATAAAACAATAATATGTGAAATAATATATAAAGAATAGCAGCTACCACCACAGTTCTTGATACTGACCAAAAAAAAGAATCATAAATATGTACAGCACTTAAAAAACAAACAATAAGGCTCCATGTACACGGGATGTATTTACAACTGCTCCTGAACTATTTAACTTGACAGATAGTAACCCACCTTTAAAACGTCCGTTTTGCGGCATTTACATGCCGCGTTTTGTCACGTTTTGCCACATTTGCGTTTAGAAGTGTTTAAAAATATGTATATATTTATTTTTTTAAATGGTCAAAAAATGCCTATAACGAAACGCTGCTAAACGTGGTTTACCGCGTTTAGCCATGGTTGGCGTCTGAAACGTGGAAATCTTCTGCGTCTGAATCCATTTTTTTGCTTTAAAAAAAACGCTGTTAAACACAACTGCCTAAAAACAGCAATAAACAAGACGGTGTACATGGTCACATAGGATAACATTGAATGAGTTCAGGGGCAGTTGAAAAAAAGCATCCAACTGCCTCTAAATGTACGTTTAGCAGCGTCCCGTGTACATGGGGCCTAATATATACATATTAAAACGCAAATGAAAAGTCCATGTAAAAGATTCCATAAAATGGGAGTATGAAACAGTCCACCACAACAAATGTGTAAAACGATAAGAATCCAGTAACATGATATGTCCTCTTAAATGATTCTTCCATTCACCAAGAGAAACAAGAAAACATTTCACCCAAACACCAATTAGTGTATATAAGGCCACCTTACCAGATGGAGAGGCAACCTATAACGAATGGTCAAGACACGCTTGTAATGTGAGGGGCATCATGAGATCTTCACGTAACCTTCCATATGCATATCGCTCAAAAAGATATCCACCAGAAAATCATAACAGGTGGAAGAAACTCATCGGGAGGGGCCAACATAGGTGGTGCGACCACACAGGCCGGGACATGGAAGTGGACTGTAGCACAGCATGAAGGAATTAGAAGTTTGTACCGAGATGCACATTTGATTATGCTGATTTTACCTTGTTATTTTGTGAGTATTTTTAACCCTTTTAAAAAAAATTGTAAATATACTTACTACACCATTAGAGTTTCTTCTACCTATTTAGACGCATGATTTCAAACAAATTCGGATTCGATGTGAACCAGGGCTAAGAGCTACTTTGATTGATCAAAGACAATTTAAAAAATGTAAGATTGCTGTTCATAAGAAGCATTATCTGATGTGAACTATGCCCCGCAAAAAGGAGCTCTCTAAGGACATACGATCAACAGTAGTTGATCTGCATCGGGCTTGAAAGGAATACAAAGCAATCTCAACTGCTTAAGCATTCATCAGTTGACAGTTATACATATTGGGGCAGATCCATAAAGAAAGTACTTTCAAATTTCCTGCGTCGTATCATTGTTTTGAATCCTCAAAACAAGATACGACGGCATCTGGGTTAGATCCGACAGGCGTACGTCTTCGTACGCCTTCGGATCTTAGATGCAATTCTTCTGCGTCCGCTGGGTGGCGTTCCCGTCGTATTCCGCGTCGAGTATGCAAATTAGCTATTTCCGACGATCCACAAACGTACGAGCGGCCGTCGCATTCTTTTACGTTGTTTCCGTTCGGCTTTTTTCGGCCTATAGTCAAAGCTGCTATTTGGTGGTGTACGCAATGTTAAGTATGGCCGTCATTCCCGCGTCGAATTTGAAAATATTTTATTTTGTTTGCGTAAGTCGTCCGTGAATGGGGCTGGATGTAATTTACGTCCACGTCAAAACAATGACGTCCTTGCGACGTCATTTAGCGCAATGCACGGCGGGAAATTTATGGACGGGGCATGCACAGTTCGTTCAGGGCGGGGACGCGCTTCATTTAAATGAAACACGCCCCCTACTCGCCGATTTGAATTACGCGCCGTTACGCCGCGAGAGATACACTACGCCGCCGTAACTTACGGCGCAAATTCTTTGTGGATTTAAAGCTTGGAAAAGTAAGTTACAGTGGCGTAGCATATCACACATACGCTGCGCCCATGCAATTGTACGAGGAACTGCCCCATTGTCTGTAAATGGAGACAGTTTAGCACTGCGGTTACTCTTCCTAGAACTGCACAGCATGGACCCGAACCTCCTTTTCTCAGGTACTCCCCCACGGTACTCCTGGCTCCTCCTCTCTGGAGAATGCCCCCATAGAAAGTCACTTTCTCTGGGGGCACTCATGCGGGGGTCGCTCCCGAGTCTCCCTTTGTAAGTCTATATAAACAGATAGCAGGACTCTGTGAGACCAGGAAAGGAGAAAGAGAAGAGCTGCAGATGGGCAGTTTTTAAAATGACCTTACTTTTTCTTTTAAATGGTACATTTTCTCAGTTTAAACATTTGATATATTTTCTATTGTGAATAAAATATGGTTTTATGAAATTTGCAAATCATTGCATTCTGTTTTATGTAGATTTGACAGTATATATTACATACAAATATAAAACTCCATCAAATATTTATGTAGTAACAAACATTTCAGGACCATGGAGGAGACTAATACCCTGTGCTAAGCATCAAACTCTTTTTCTGAAGTTGATGTGCAAATCAGAAGCCTTTGCTCAAATCCCTGAGGACATGGGATGATTCAGAGGCGTGAATCACACTGTTCACAGCATCCACCCTGAGAGAGACGCTCTAGCCTACGCAGGATGCGCTCTGCATTTACAAAAGTAGAACAGGCCTGAGCTGTTTATTGGAAAACAATGTAAGTTACTTCTTTAAATCATTATGTTAATTGCAGACATACAAGTCTTGCACTGCAATCATTATTTAAAGATTGCTTAGTGACCAAATTAAATATTGTACTTAATAACTGTACATTTTGATTCATGATAAATCAGGTACAGTAAGGATGCAGTGGCCTAATCATGCAAATCATTTTAATGTGTTTTCAGAGAGTAATGTCATTAAATTTTAACATGTCCCAAATAAAGAAAATCCCCTATTTGTATGGCTCAAATTGTACCTCATCTGCACCAAAACGGTGCAGGAGCATTTTTTGTGCCTCACTGGAATCAGATCGCATGGGTGTTCATGCCTATGTGATCCGATTCAGGCAATCACACTGGGTTTAGCGTGCTGTTTTGGGCTGTTATTTATTTAAAATTGACATCTGCAGCAGATCGCATGAACACCATGCAATTTCAATGCGATGCGGAAATGCACAGGATTTGCTGCACTTCATATACGCTTAACCACTTTGCAGCCGCGCTATAGACAAAAGACGTTTTCAGCGCGGCGCTCAATTGCCGGGAGGGCGTCCCTGGACTTCCTCCTGTTTACTAGTTCCACGGGTGCGCATCAGGAAAAATCTGTGCCTACCACGTCACGCGGGTTGCCGATGCGCGTGCCTGGCGGCCGCAATGTCCTCCATGTACCCGCGATCGGCATTTACAGAGCCAGGGACGTGGATCTATGTGTAAACACAGAGATCCACGTCCTGTCAGGGAGAGGAGACTGATGGTGTGTCCCTTGTACATAGGGACACCGATCGGTCACCTCCCCAGTTAGTCCCCCCTCCACAGTAAGAATCACTCCCAGGGAACACATTTAACCCCTTGATCACCCCCCCAGTGCTAACCCCTTCCCTGCCAGTCACATTCATACAGTAATCAGTGCATATTTATAGCACTGTTCTCTTTATAAATGTGAATGGTCCCAAAATAGTGTCAAAAGTGTCCGATCTGTCTGCCGCAATATCGCAGTCCTGACAAAAATCGGTGATAACCGACATTACTAGTAAAAAAAAGTCATAAATCTATCCCCTATTTTTTTGATTTTTTTTGTAGAATGAACCCTTACTGGGGGAGGTGACCGATGGTTGTCCCTATATACAAGGGACACACCATCGGTCTCCTCTCCCTGACAGGACATGGACCTCTGTGTTTGAACACAGAGATCCATGTCCCTGTCTCTGTGACTGCTGTTCGCGGGTGCCTGGCGGACATCGCGGCCGCCAGGCACGCGTATCGGCACCTGAGTGACACGGCGGCGCTCGCGCACCCTCCAGTGGCCGGAGGCCGTATATAGATGGCCGGAGGCCGTATATAGATGGCCTCCTGGCAGTTAACATCCACATTGCGGCTGTATATAGTCTTCTGTCCAGTTAAAATTTGTCAAAACACTAGAACCTGTCTCTCAACAATTTCTCCTAAATATTCCACTAGGTTGAATACGAAGTGTTTGAATACCCCGTTCACACTAAACAAACCAAGGAATAACCATGTCGGTTTGCAGGTAGTCTACCATAATGTGCTCCAATTTTCTTTCTCATTGCTCCCCATACCCTACTCCATTAACACCACAATGTTCATATCTTGGACTGACATGGGCTAAAAAGCATTGAAATAGCTGTAATCAAGTTGTATTTTGGTTCCATATTTCAGTCCTTGTCCTTGTCAGCAGACCTAGATATGACTTCCAGGGCATAAAAAAATGATTTGACAAATTTTACGAATATGTAATATGGGGAACCTTCTTGTTTTGAGGACACTCAAAAGCATTAGTGTTGTTTATATACCCCCCCCTCCGCCCCCTTGGCCATTCACAGAATCCACTGCATTCCGTGAATAGCCAAGGGTGGGGGGCGTATAAACATCATTAAAGCTTTCGCGTCTGGAGGCTGCAACTCTCATATTTGCAGTGGCTGAAAGTACATCTAGTGTATGCTTTCTTTAAAACAGAACACAAATTATCTCATTTCCACTGTTCCCAATGTTAATAAGGCACAGCAACATGCATGAGTGAACAAAGAAACATACATTGTCAATATGTGGTGTGAGAGGATATACACATATGTGTTGGGCAAGGCTGCCCGAAGACACCATAGTCCCAACATATAGACATGGTAGTTCACACCACTGTGCTGCTGCTGTGCGTGCTCAAAAAGTAGTTTTTTTTCACCGCCGTTTGTTACAATGCACTACACCAGGGGTCTCTAAACTTTTCAAACAAAGGGCCACTTTATTGTCCTTCAGACTTTAGCAGGGCCGGATTGTGGCCAGTGGGGGCAGAAAATGTCCCGGGCCCAGCACCGGTGAGAATAAATATGGCCTCAATGTTGGTGGTCAGTAGGAGGAGTAGGGCCCCTATTAGTAGGAGGAATAGTATCCCATCATTGATATCAGTAGAAGAAATAGTTCCCCCTTATTGGTGTTAGTGGGAGGAATAGGGCCTTATATCAGTTAAAGGAATAGTGCCCCAAGGGCCGCATAAAGGCTAGCAAAGGGCCACATCTAGCCCTCGGGCTGCAGTTTGGAGACCCCTGCACTACACCATACTGCAACATGCGGTGGTGAATAATAATGGATACAATTACATTTTGGGACATTTTAACAAAGTTGAAAGAAATAAACAGTGTGATGTGTCATTATGATGCATTGGCACCTCTCCCATTGAAGGCTGCTGGTGTAAACGAACCCTGAAAGATTACCTAGCATGTAGGGTTAAAACAGCTTTTTCTACTGATCAGCATGTGTGTGATAATGATTTAATACTACATAGCTACAACAAAATATGTCAATAAACAGTGCCTTGAAAAAATATTCATACCCCTTGAAATTTTCCACATTTTGTCATGTTACAACCAAAAACGTAAATTTTTTTTATTGGGATTTTATGTGATAAACCAAGACAAAATAGCACATAATTGTGAAGTGGAAGAAAAATGATAAATGGTTTTCAAGATTTTCTAAAATCTAGTGGAATCAAATATCTTCTGATGTCACCTACCGTATTTTCCAGCGTATAAGACGACTTTCTGGATGCAAAAACATGCATCCAAAGTCGGGGGTCGTCTTATACGCCGGGTACGGTCTCCGTGCTGCGAGTGTCAATGATTTAAAAGACGCTCCTTCTCCTCAGAGTGTTCTGTGATAGGCGGAACACAAATCTTCCCAGCAGCGCCTCTGTTCTGTGTTCCTCCTATCACAGATGCCTTCTCATCCTCGGACGAGATGAGAAGACGTCCGTGATAGGCGGAACACAGAACAGAGGCGCTGCTGGGAAGATTTGTGTTCCGCCTAACACAGGACAGTCTGAGGAGAAGGCGCGGCTTTCAAATCATTGACGCTCGCGCTCGCAGCACGGAGACAGTCACCGCTTGCAAAAAAGTGAGTGTTTGCAGTGATTGCACTGGGGGGCAAGTTCAGGCACAGTGGGGGCAAGTGATGGCACAGAGAGGGGCAAGTAATGGCACAGTGAGGGGCAAGTGATGGCACAGTGAGGGGCAAGTGATGGTACAGTGAGGGGCAAGTGATGGTACAGTGAGGGGCAAGTGATGGTACAGTGAGGGGCAAGTGATGGCACAGTGAGGGGCAAGTGATGGCACAGAGAGGGGCAAGTAATGGCACAGTGAGGGGCAAGTGATGGCACAGTGAGGGGCAAGTGATGGTACAGTGAGGGGCAAGTGATGGTACAGTGAGGGGCAAGTGATGGTACAGTGAGGGGCAAGTGATGGTACAGTGAGGGGCAAGTGATGGCACGGGGGGGCAAGTGATGGCACAGTGGGGGCATGTAATGTAATGGCACAGTGAGGAATGTAATGTAATGGCACAGTGAGATTTGAAAAAGCCTGTTTCTGTCAGCGGTTCTGGCTACCCCTCAGCTTCCAGAAAGACTAGTAAGAAGGGGGTAGTCTTATACAGTGGGTATATCCCAAAACCAAAATTTTTCCTGGAAAATTAGGGGGTCGTCTTATACGCCGGAAAATACAGTAATTTGCAAATAGAGTCCACCTGTGTGTAATTTAACCCTTAACGAACAAACAGCATTGTGCAGGCCAAGGAACACACCAGACAGGTCAGGGATAAAGTTGTGGAGAAGCTTAAAGCAGGATGAAGGTATAAAAAAACATCTCAAGCTTTGATTATCTCACGGAGCATTATCCAAAATTAATCAGAGAAGCAGCCAAGATGAATATAGTAACTCTGGAGGAGCTGCAGAGATCCACAGCTTTTATGGAAGAAAGCCATTGTTGAAAGAAAGGCATAAGAAGTCCTGTTTACAGTTTGCGAGAAGCCATTTGGGGGACACAGCAAACACGTGGAAGAAGGTGCTCTGATTAGATGAGAACAAAATTGAACTTTTTGGCATAAAAGCAAAACTCTATGTGTGGCAGAAAACTAGCACTGCATATCACCCTGAACACAACATTCCCATTGTGATCCATGGTGGTGGCAGCATCATGTTGTGGGGATGCTTTTCTTCAGCAGGGACAGGGAAGCTGGTCAGAGCTGATGGAAAGATGGATAGAGCCAAATGCAGGGCAATATTGGAAGAAACCCTGTAAAGCCTTGTACACACGCTCGGTTTTCTTGGCAAGAACCAGCAAGAAAACTGCTGGCAGAGCTTTCTTGCCGAGTAAACCGTGCGTGTGTATGAGGCTTTCAGGTTTCTTGTCAAGAAAACTGCCCAGAATCTCGATGAGAAAAATAGAGAACCTGGTCTCTATTTTCTTGTCGTGATTCTCGGCAGTGTTTTCCTGCCAAGAAACCCGAGCATCTGTATACTTACCTGTCGCCGTGGAAACTTGTGCATGCTTGAAATGACTTAAACGCCTGCGCGGTAGCTTCCAAGGGCAGTGTAGGGTGCAGCAAGTTGGCGGCGACGGCATCAAATGTGACGAGCGCATGCTTGTCGTACGCAATGACGTCACCGCGTTCTTGCCAAGAATCTTGTCAGGAAAAAACAAAGTTTTTTCCTGGCGAGATTCTGGCCCATGTGTACAGGGCTTAAGAGTTTTTAAAAGACTTGAGACTGGGGTGGAGGTTCACCTTCCAGCTGGACTATGACCCTAAACATACAGACAGATCTACAATGGAATGGTTCAGATCAAAGCATATTCATGTGTTAGAATGGCCCAGTCAAAGTCCAGACCTAAATCTTATCGAGAATCTGTGGCAAGACTTAAAAATTGCTGTTCACAGATGCTCTCCATCCAACCTGACAGAGCTTGAGCTATTTTGCAAAGAAGAATGGAAAAAATGTCTTTCTCTAGATGTGCCAAGCCAAGCTGGTAGAGATATCCCCAAAAAGATTTGCAGCTGTAATTGCAGCAAAAGGTGGGTCTACAAAGTATTGACTCAAGGGGGCTGAATACAAATACATGGCACACTTTTCAGATATTAATCTGTAAAAAAAAATGAAAACCATTTATCATTTTTCTTCTACTTCACATTTATTTGCTACTTTGTGTTGGTCTATCACATAAAATCCCAATAAAATACATTAACCTTTTTGGTTATAACATGACAAAATGTAGAAAATTTCAAGGGGTATGAATACTTTTTCAAGGTACTAAGTTTTATGTGACCTTAACTTTGGGGTTGATTTACTAAAGCCAGCCATACATGGGTCGAATTCTGAAAGAGTTATCTTTCGAAAAAAAATTCTTAAAATTTTTCAGTCTGAATTTCGCATTAGTGGGCCGCAGCTATGGCCATTTTTTGTGCAGCCATCGAATTCGAGTAATAAAGTATGTTGGAAGTTTTTGAAAACTGAACAATTTTCTAATCAATGATGGGAGAATTGTGTGAGAAATATAATTAAAAAAGAAATGCGAATGAGTCCAAGAAAAAATAAATTCTCTGAAAGAAAACGAAATTCCCAGAAAGAAAATAAGATTCCCGGCCACAAAAAAAAAAGATTTTCTGTAACAACATGAGATGAAATTGAAGGCTAGGTTTGTCGAATTTCAAAATCAACGGTGGCACCATAGGATCACAAAACGCACTGATTTTTGGAAAGAACATTTGTTCGGAATTCAACCCATATATGGCTTGCATAAAGCTGCAAAATATGGTGAAGCTGTGCATGGTAGCCAATCAGCTTCTAACATCAGCATGTTTAATTAAAGCGGGGTTCCACCCGCAATTTTTATTTTTTAAAAGTCAGCAGCTACAAACACTGTAGCTGCTGACTTTTAATAAGAACACTTACCTGTCCTAAGTACCCACGATGTCGCCCCCCGAGGCCAATCACTCGATCGTTGCAGGTCCCGGCGCCGCCATGCTCACTAAGGGAAAGAGGCAGTGGAGCCTTGCGGCTTCACTGCCCATTTCCTACTGCTCATGCGCCAGTCTCGCCGGGCTGTATAAATGAGTGCCTGCTCTCTGGGATGCACACAGTTCTCAGAAGGCAGCGCGCACTATTCCCCAGAAGACAATGCGAGAATGAAGACCAGACGCAAACTAGGAAGAGGCAGATTAGGAAAATCCGCATAGCAACCACAATTTCTGGTAAGTAAAACATTTATTTTTTAAATTTTTTTGTAGAATTTTGGTGAAATATTTTTTTAGGGTGGACCTTCACTTTGAGCTTTGACAAAAAAGCGTGGAAGCTAATTGGTTATCTGCAGAGCTGCACTAGATTTTTCATGCTCCAGTTTTAGTAAATCAACCCCTCTGCATTTATAGTGATCTGCATGAGTAATAATAATAAGATAGCAACTGCATCAATAACACTGCAAAATGGAAGAATGGCCGTCATGCATTGCATACCTTACTGACTCAAAATGTGTCTTCTACCATTACGATTATGATTGAATAGCAGTCTCTTTATGGAGCTCTTGACTGATGATATGCCATCATCCTCATAATCCATTATTTCATGCAATCAGTTTACCGAGGTATTATCACATTAGAAATCACATATCATAAAGTAGCCAGTGATACAGGGGGCAAATATTAAATATGTAGCTAAGCTGTCCAAAAAATTACAGACTAGAGAATCAGTGGGTCAGCCACTACATCTTCTATTAAGCCAGCTAACTGGAAGCAGACATTAGAGCTATAGGGTAATTTTGGAACTGAATTGCCAGTGCGTAGCTATGTCTAGACAGCAACTGTACCTCCTCCTGCCTACAGAGAAGTTCTTTGCAACAGTCTATTCAAGGCAGACAAAGCCTAAGAGCAAGTCGTAGTCAACAAATTTGTAATAGCCATATGTCCACTGTAGACCTAGCAAGAGCATGACTGCTTTGCATTATAAACATACAAATGGAAATCATATTGCCAAGATTGCACATGTTTCACTGTAGACAGTCATAAAGCAGTCTTATAGAATTTTGATAGTAATATTTGTAAGTCTTGGCACAAGTTTGTATTGTATTGCAATATATGCAAACGATACACCCATTGGACATATACATAGAGAACCTGGAACTGTTAAAGTATGGCCATTACAGTAGTATAGAATAAAACATCAATGTACCCAATCCATCAAAAACTTCCACATAATCATTTATACCTAAAGAAATACAGCAGACTGCATAAGAAGCAAAACCAATTCACTGTGGGCTATACTAAGAAACAGGCTTACAATTAGGGATGTCCCGATACCGATACTAGTATCGGTATTGGTACCGATACTGAGCATTTCCCCGAGTACTTTTACTCGGGGGGAAATGCTCCGATACTTCACCCGATACCTGGGCAGTCAGGGTGATCGGTGCGGCAGGGGAGTTGCAAGTCTTCTCCGTGCTGACTTCTCCCCCCATGCTGCCTTCTCCCCCGTGTTGCCTTCTCCTCTCCCCCTGTGCTCCGTGCTGTTTCCCCCCCCCCTGTGCTCCGTGCTGTCTTCTCCCCCCGTGCTCTGTGCTGCCTTCTCCCTCCGTGCTCCATGCTGTCTTCTCCCCCCGTGCTTCGTGCTGTCTTCTCCCCCCTTGCTCCGTGCTGTCTACGCCACCGTGCTCCGTGCTGCCTTCTCCCCCCGTGCTCCACGCTGCCTTCGTCCCCCTGTGCTCCGTGCTGCCTTCTCCCCCCGTGCTTCATGCTACCTTCTCCCCCGTGCTTCGTGCTGCCTTCTTCTCCCCCCTCTGTGCCACTCTCCCCCCTCAATTTGTCAGGATGGAGAGCGGAGGTAGGAGCCGCTAAACCCGGCTCCTACCTTTTCCAAATGAACAGAGTCAGTGATCACTGACGGTCCATTTACATAACTGAGCATCGTAACCTGTGTTTACGATGCTTCAGTTTATTAATGGAGAGGAGCTTCTCTCCATTCATTTTAGCTGAGGCTGCTGAGAAAGGGACTGGGGAATCTGTGTCCTTAGTCCCTTTCTCTGTCTCAAAGGGGAGATGTCAGAGGTCTGTTAAGACCCCTGATATCTCTCCAAGGACCCCCAACAGGGCTGATCAAAAAAAATAAAAATTGCAAAAAAATACTGCCACTGTCACATGACATTAAAAAAAAGTATCGGTATTCGGTATCGGCGAGAACTTGAAAAAAAGTATCGGTACTTGTACTCGGTCTCAAAAAAGTGGTATCGGGACAACCCTACTTACAGTATTACCTTGTGTTATATTAGCCTTCAGTGCAGTTGCTAGAAATTGAATGCAGCTTGATCAAATAAATAAGGATAATCAATAGCACTTTGATGAAATGCCTGATGGAACAGCCTAGATTGTCAGTACTAACAATTCGGACCTCATATTGATATATTGATCACTATTTGGAGATTTGCCCAAGCCCAGTTCAGCATCTTCTAGAAGTAACACATGGAAATGCACAGCAGGCATATTTAATCTTGTTGGTTAAACTGCTTAGTTGCTTGTTAAAGTTCATATAAAGCCGTTAGCCTTCTCCTTTTAAAGGGTTGAACAGGCATTTTCAAGGCACGTTGACATGTTAAATATCCTAAACAAAATGTAATTTACACACAGCAGCAGCAAAGGTGACAACATTTCAGTGATTTCACTGCAGAAGGAATAGCATTATCAGCCTATCAAAGGCAGTACCTATCCTATGGTTCTACTTCTACATCTGGAAAGTATTCACAGCGCTTCACTTTTTCCTCATTTTTTCCTTCAAAAATCTGCAAACAAAACCCCATAATGACAACAAGAAAGAAGTTTGTTTGAAATCTTTGCAAATTAAAAAAAAAAAAAAATCACATGCAAATAATAGTCACAGCTTTTGCCATGACACTCAAAATTGAGCTCAGGTGCATCCTGTTTTCACTGATCTCCCTAAAATATGTCTACAACTTGATTAGAGTCAACCTGTGGTAAATTCAGTTGATTAGACGTGATTTGGAAAGGCACACATTTGTCTATATAAGGCCTGACAGTTAACAGTGCATGTCAGAGCACAAACAAATCCTTGAAGTCTAAGGAATCGTCTGTAGACCTCCGAGATAGGATTGTATCGAGGCACATATCTTGGGAAGGGTACAGAAACATTTCTGCAGCATTGAAGGTCCCAGTAAGCATAGTGGCCTCCATCATCTGTAAATGGAAGAAGTTTGGAACCACCAGGACTCTTCTTAGGGCAGGTTGCCTGGCCAAACTGAGTGATCTGCGGAGAATGGCCTTAGTCAGCGAGGTGACCAAGAACCCAATGGTCACTCCGACAGAGCTCCAGTGTTTATCTGTGGAAAGAGGAGAGCCTTCCAGAAGAACAACCATCTCTGCAGCACTCCGACAAACAAGCCTGTATGGTAGAGTGGCCAGACGGAAAACACTCCTCAGTAAAAGGCACATAACAGCCCACCTGGAGTTTGCAAAAAGGCACCTGAAGGGCTCTTAGACCATGAGAAAGATTAATACAGCAATGTACAGAGACATCCTTGATTAACTTGCTTCAGAGCGCTCTGGACCTTAGACTGGGGCGAAGGTTCATCTTCCAACAGGACAATGACCCAAAGGACACAGCCAAGATAACAATGGAGTGGCTAGAGGACAACTCTGTGAATGTCCTTGAGTGGCACAGCCAGAGCCCAGACCTGAACCCAATCAAACATCTCTGGAGAGATCCGAAAAATGCTGTGCACTGACGCTCCCCATTCAACCTGATAGAGCTTGAGAGGTCCTGCAAAGAATAATTGGAGAAACTGCACAACAATATATGTGCCAAGCTTGTAGCATTATAGTCAAAAGTACTTGAGGTTGTAATTGGTGCCAAAGATGCTTCAACAAAGTATTGAGCAAAGGCCGTGAATACTTATGTACATGTTATCTTTTTCGTTTTTTATTTTTAATAAATTTAGAAAGACTACAAACAAACTTCTTTCATGTTGTCATTATGGGATATTGTTTGTAAAATGTTGACGAATATAATGAATTAAATCAATTTTGGAAAAAGGCTGTAACATAACAAAATGTGGAAAAAGTCAAGCGCTGTGAATACTTTCCAGATGCACTGTATTTACAAAAGAAAGCTATGCTTTGCTAATCTTTTATTTCAGAGGTTTACAACCAGTAAAGGGGTTGTATAGTGGTTTTTGCCTATATTTAGTAATTATGGCCATAACTAAACAATTAAATTTAAAACACATATCATTTTCTTAATTAATTTTTTTACACGCAGTCTGCAGATTGATGGAACCCAATCTCCTTTTCACTAGCTTTCTATCTCATCTTTCTCTGATTTAATGAAAGAAGACTGTTGTTTACAGAGCTCAGTAGCACAAGCTATTATTTATACACACTCGTGAGTTAGAGGAGTAACTAATCACCCTCTCTCCATTTCCCTCCTCTTCTTTTAACTAACCCTAGAGTATCCATAGGATGAAGAGAGGGAAAAACAGCTTTTGCTGCTGTGCTCTCTTTAGAAACCCCATAAAGCTCATAGAAAGGGTTGATCCACTCTGTATTAAATGTGTATTTGGTAATTTTATATAAATAGGAAAAAAAGATATACAAGCTCATTCACACTAGCTTTGCTTTCTAAACAGCAATTCACATTCACATTACTCTTAAGAAAGCACTTGACGGGTGGTGAGGAAACATTGCATCGTCTACTTACTAGCCAGGGGGTTGCAGAGCGGCCCTATTCAACTTAATTGGTCTAGTTTGACAAGTGGTAGGGCCCGCTGAAAACTACAAGGGATATATCTTCTGTCGCAGTGTGTGTACACCCCTGGCCGCTGCCTTTGCAGCTAAAGGGGGGTAGCAGGTTGAGGGAGGTAAAAGATTGGCTCAGCAACAGAGTTTTACTGCCCCCAACGGCTAGTGTGAATTAGTCCTAAAATATCCACTTTAAAAAGAGAATTGTAGATATATGTATATAAAATTAACCAATACTATTGTAGTTTATTTTTACACTGGTGATATCTCCTTACTATGTCTACTTGTCTCTCATTTCCTGCTGCATTCTCCAGAGTGCACATTAAATTAAAGAGGAATGAAGCTAGGGGACATAGAAAATGTCATTGGATGATAGACTACCAAATAAAAAATAAAAATAAGACACACTCGTAATAAAAGGTAAGGAATGGATCAATATTGGCCATGTCTATCCGCCTGCAGGGACAAAGAAGGTACATTGACCAGTAGAGACCTTGAGTGAAAGCTGAACTACTTGTAATCTTGGCATTTTTGTACATGAAGGAAAGAGAGCAGAGGTTCCCAGGGCTTAGCTGCGGCCAGCAGCCACATTAAAAGCAATAGGAGGCTGCCAGCTGCTGCAGCAAATTGCAGCCGCTCGTATGTAATCGCCATAAAGTGATTACCTGTGAATGATCAGCTCTGGATGCATCATTCGGTGGTAATCACATTCGGTGGTAATCACTCCATGAGTGATTACATGCGAGTGGCCACAACTAGCTGCGGGAGCTGTCAGCCTCCTATTGCTTTCAATGGGGCTACCGTCTGTGGTTTATATTGCCAGGAAACCCTGCTGAGTCTCCCACATTAAAATCACTGATGGCCCCATTTGCAATTGTGAATGGGGCCTTAAAGGAACCCATTATTCCATGTGTTTCCTAGTGGATTGTATTTTGATATATACTGTATATAGAGCAGGGCTCGACAAATCCCGGGCGCCAGGTCGCCATGGCGACTAGAAATAGGGTCCTGGCGACTTGGCTTGGAAGGGGGGGCAAAATTTTTTTTTTTTTTTTGAGCTGGCACCATCTGGTGGTGAGCCGTTGGTATTACAAGTTATTACCACCAGATGTAAGCTGGCGCCATCTGGTGGTGGCCGTTGGTATCACAAGTTAAGCATTACAAGTTAAACAGCAATTCTAATGTAATTTTTCACTATTTTCACTGCCATCTTCTTCCCTCTAATTAGAACCCCCAAACATTATATATATTTTTTATCCTAACACCCTAGAGAATAAAATGGCGATCGTTGCAATACTTTCTGTCACAACGTATTTGCGCAGCGGTCTTACAAGCGCACTTTTTTTGGGAAAAAATTACACTTTTTTTTATTAAAAAATAAAACAGTAAAGTTATCCCCATTTTTTTAATATTATGAAAGATAATGTTATGCCGAGTAAATTGATACCTAACATGTCATGCTTCAAAATTACGTCCGCTCGTGGAATGGCGACAAACTTTTACCCTTTAAAATCTCCAAATCTCCATAGGCGAAAATTCTACAGGTTGCATGTTTTGAGTTACAGAGGAGGTCTAGGGCTAGAATTATTGCTCTCGCTCTACCAATCGCGGCGATACCTCACATGTGTGGTTTGAACACCGTTTACAAATGCGGTCGCTGCTCACGTATGTGTTCGCTTCTGCGCGCAAGCTCGTCGGGACGGGGCGCGTTTTCTGGCTCCTAACTTTTTTAGCTGGCTCCTAGATTCCAAGCAAATTTGTCAACCCCTGATTATAGAGAGAACTCTGGAGAAAAGGGTAGTGTTGTAGACAAAACTGAAGACCAAGCAGGTTATTAAACCCAACAAACAATGGTTACATTTAGTTTAGTTGGAATAGCTTTATAAAATGTATCTTTGAATATTCTTTATCCATTACATACACCCAGATAGCAAGGATAGCTTGCCACAAAATTATGGCATTGTTGAATTGTAAGCCTGTTAACATGCTGCACATTTTCACTGGCAAGTTGTACACTTGCAAAGCACTTGAAGCACATTTTCTAGTTGACTCTTTTAATTTGAAGCAAATTTGCATGGCAAGTCTCTAGCATAAGCAAAGTTGCAGTGGCAAGTCTTAAGCAAGAGCTCTGCAAGTCTACAGCATGAAAACGTAGCCACAGTGACCCCTGTGGTGGGATGACTATTGCACAACATAACTGAACCAGAACTTGTAACAAACTTGCAGAATGTTTACAAAAAATGTTGATCTGGAGTCATGCAATGCGGACTTGCTGCAATTGCGCAACAAACTTGCAAAGCCTGGCAAGTCTAGCAATAGCTTAGCAAGTCATTGTCAAATTTGCAGCACAAATACTTGCTATCTGGGCAATGTATGCATGCAGGTAACTCTAATAGCAAAGGAAAACAATAATTACTCATTTCCCAGCTGTCATTTTTTCAGGAATTACATCATGAAAGCTAACACGTGACTGCTGAAATGTATGTGTTTATAATGCCCACGTAGAGAGCAGAGAACCATTACATGAGCCAATATCCATAAGAATAGAGAATACCAACTGACAAACAACCTGTGACATCACGTTCTGACAACGGAGGTATTGCTTGTTTTTACTGCATTTATTGCCCTCGTTATTGTGTTTATGGATGCAAAGTCGGCTGATGTGAGCAGGCAGGCAATGTGTGAACACCAACATTTGTATAATTACCGGTAAGTACTGCATTTATTAGTCATCTTGAATGCTGGTCAACAGAACTGAAATATCATAATTATTATCATTATTACATAGGACGACCTGGAAGCTTCTGTTACTGTAATGCCCTGTACACACAATCGGTTCATCCGATGAAAACGGTCTGATGGATTTTTTCATCAGATATCCGATGAAGCTGACTTTCATCAGTCTTGCCTACACACCATCAGTTAAAAAAACGATCGTGTCAGAACGCGGTGACGTAAAACACAACGACGTGCTGAGAAAAATTAAGTTCAATGCTTCCGAGCATGCGTCGACTTGATTCTGAGCATGTGTTGATTTTTAACCGATGGTTTTCCCCACAGACAATCGTTTTTTTCTATCGTTTTTTTACCATCAGATAATTTTAAAACAGGTTCTACGTTTTTTCACCGATGGGAAAAAACTGATGGGGCCCACACACGATCGGTTCGTCTGATGAAAACGGACCGTTTTCATCAGACAAACCGATCGTGTGTACGCGCCATAAGAATAAGACAGATAAACTTAGCCTGCATTCACCTAATAAGCATTTATGTAAACACTTATACAGGCATTTTTTATTTTTTCACACAGGTGTGGTTTGAAGTGTTTTTGCCAGCCTTTGTGCACTTACAAATTTCTGAGAGAGCGGAGAACAGAGAACAGTTGTTCAGGTGCAAAAACATGCTAGTGACGTTCGTTTACAGGCACTTGGTTGACGACTATGGAGCCCAAAAATAGCTACCTTTTTGAGCACCAAGCTTCAAAAGACTGAGGATAAAGATGCAAAAAGCCTGTATTGAAAAGCATGGCATTCCTATTGCTGAGCAGTTTTGCATGTGGACTATAAGTGATTTTAAATTCTTGTTTTTTTGTTCTTTAAAAATAAAAAACATATCATATTTACCTGCTCTGTGCAATGGTTTTGCCCAGATCCTCCTTTTTTGGGTCCTTCTTCTGTGCACCTAGCCCCTCACTCCTGTTGGGTGCCTCCACAGCAAGCAGCTTGCTATGGGGGCACCCAAGCCAAGCTGCAGCTCCGTGTGTCCATTCATATACAGGGCTGTGGTTCGGCCCCACCCCCTCTCTCTTCTGATTGGCTAACTGACATTGACAGCAGCAGGAGCCAGTGGCGCTACTGCTGTATCTCAGTCAATCAGGAGGGAGAGTCCTGGACAGCTGAGACACTCATGGACATCGCTGGACAGTGAGGGGGCTTAGGTAAGTATTAGGGGGACTGCTGCACACAGAAGGCGTTTTATCTTAATGCATAAAATGTATTTAGATAAAAAAAAAACTTGACTTTACAACCCCTTTAAAGTAAAACTAAAAGCAAAACTCTTTTTTCATTTTAGATAAAGTAGGGGAGGGTTATAACCCCTGTCAGATTTTTTTTTTTTTTTTTGCCATCTGTGTCCCATTGGGGAAATTCCCCTTCACTTCCTGTCCATAGCCAAACAGGAAGTGAGAGGAAATCCCTGGAAATTAGGGGAATTCCTTGGGGACCTCCAGGTCACCAGAACTAGTGTCCTCATTGGAAGATTTCCCCTCTATTACTTTTCTGGGGACAACCCAAAACGTAGGATTTTCTTTTACTTTCACTTTCAATGATAATGGTAAACAAGACAAATAGAGAGGATGAATCTCCCTAAAAAAGGCACAGACAGCAATAAAAACTGACAGGTTTCCTAACCCCTTTCCACTCTATCAAAAAACAAAAGTTTTGCCTTTAGTTATACTTTAAGCACAAAAACACATGCAAAAAATTCTCAGGGGCTTATTGCTTGCTATAGGCTACATAACCAATTCTTTCTTTATACACTTTGATTAATAAAGCAAAGAAATGAACAATAGTGCCTAACAATCCAGAGCAGCCAATAAGAAGTTAAAGCCGAACTCCAGAATTCTTGAAAATTCTCCCTTATTGTGGGGGCTGTGCCCACACTGCAAGTTTAACTTACTTGTTTAAGTTTGGGAACATGAAAAAGTAGATCTACCTACCCAATTGTTCCTCAAGGTGTCTTCTCTCCCATGCCCTGGTGTTCTAATGTCCTGACATCTTCAAGGCAGATGCAGGGTCCATAGCCCTGCACTGGACATGAGGACTCCAAGAGACACTGCACTGCAGGAGTAAGGGAAAGCACAGTCTGCCAGAAAAATGTAGGATCTGGTAAGTAAATGCTTTTACTCTCCTCTACACTAATGGGGCCTTTAACCTGAGGCCTCGTACACCCGACCGTTTTCCTCGACAAAATCCATCAAGAAACTTGGTGACAGAGCTTTTTTTCAGAGGAAAACGGGCGTGTGTATGTTTTTTGTCGAGAAAACTGTCGTGGATCTCGACGAGAAAAAAGTTCTCTTTTTTCTCGTCTGGAGTCTCAATTTCCTCGTCGTGTTTCTCGTCGGGCTGGTTTACGACGAGGAACACGTTTGTGTGCATGCTTAGAAACCCGCGCATGCTCAGAATAAAGTATGAGACTTCTCGACAAGCCTGACAAGAAACTCGTAGAGGAAAACGATGTTTCTTTTACAACGATTTTCTCGGTCGTGTGTACGAGGCCTTAGTAGTACGGGCACAGCCCCACTGCAAGGGAGAATATTCAAGTTCCCTGGAGATGGGCTTTATGTTTGAGGCTCCGTGCGCACTAGATTAAAAAAACGTTGCTCCTAGAGAAGGTTAGCATTTTGCCTGTAGAACCAAACTGATGTTATCCTATGTGTCAATGTCAATGTTGTCTAGAGGCGTTTATTAAACTCAGCATTTAAAGGCAGAAAAAAAACCTTTGGTTTTGCGTTTTTGGAAGCTAAATGCTCCTAAACGCTAGTACACAAATGCTCCAAATGAGAGTCTTTCTGACAAGAGCGCTGTCGTTTTCTTAACCGGTTGCCGACCAGCCGCCGTCATTATACTGTGGCAAGCTGGCTCGTTCCCGCAAATCGACGTAGGTGTCTGTTGGCTCGTGAACTCAATTTTATGGGCGGGCGCGCTCCCATTGGTCAGCGGAGGAGCCAATTAGCTCAAACAAGGCGTTAAAAAAAAAAGAAGTTTGCAAAGCCAGTACCAACGACAGGAAAAAGTGCCTGTAAAAACACGCTTTTAGAAGTGTTAATTTGCGTTTAGCCGCATTAGCGTTTAGCAGCATTTCTCCACCTTCTTTTTTCCACTCCAAAATCCAATTACTACAGCCTAAAAATGCTTGAGGTGGCTTAACAATGTATACAGCGTTAACACGCATTTAGCTGCGTAAGGCGTTTTTACAGCTGTAAAGCTGCTGCTCTAGAGTGCCCTGGCCCTGGGTTTTTGTTTTTGCAGCTTGAAAACGCCTATGCCACTTACAGCTCCTAAAAGCCTATGTGTGCATGGACACATAGAATAACATGGAGAGGTGTTTTTAAGCGTAAAAAAAAAAAAAAAAAACGCCCGATGCCCCTAGAAACAGCTGTAAAAATGTCCAGTGTACATAAGGCCTTGAAGAGGTTGTAAACCTCCCTTTACACTTTGTACCTATAGGTAAGCCTAGAATAAGGCTTACCTATAGGTACTGTAAATATCTCCTAAACCTGCGCCGTTTAGGTGATATTTACAGTATACTGCACCGATGATGTCATCGGCGGATGCGCTCTGAAGAAACAGGCACCCATGCCTTTTCTTCAGTAGCGAGTGCCGTGATCGGGAGTGCGCAGGAGTGACGGCAGTGACATCACGCGGCCCTTGCCAGTCACAGAGTCGGAGTCCGTGACCCCCGGAAGGGAAGAGGGGCAAAAATGGATGCGGCCTGCAGTGCAGGCTTCGTTTGCAGGTAAGTGTCACATTATGTCTTTACTTTGTTGGGGGGGAGAAGAAAACATTTTGATCAAGGGTTTACTTCCTCTTTAAAGTGATCTTAACCACATGTGAGTTTTTTTATCTGGCTAAAAACGATGTTTGATTACGGCGAGCACTATGTTGTTTCCCTTGTCTTTTTGAGCGGACATCTGCTGCTTACTTTAGGATTCCTACTGTAAGGCCCCATACACACCATAGAATCTATCCGCAGATAAATCCCATCGAATGGGTTTCAGCGGATAGATTCTATGGTGTGTACACGCCAACGGATATTTATCCGCAGATATTTCCGAATTCCAGCAGATATATATTTGTCGACATGCACAGAATATCTATCCGCTGGAATCGGATCCCACGGATGGATCCGCTCGTCTGTACAGACTCACCGGATCCATCCGTCCAAAGGGATTCCCTGCACGCGTCGTAATGATTCGACGCATGCGTGGAATTCCTTATATGACAGCGTCGCGCACGTCGCCGCGTCATAATCGCGGCGACGGCGCGACACGTCATCGCCAGAGGATTTCCCCGCGGATTTCAATGCGATGGTGAGTACACTCCATCGCATAGAAATCTGCGGAAATCTTTGAGAGGATTTATCCGCCGATACGGTCCGCTGGACCGTATCCGCGGATAAATTCTCTTGTGTGTATGGGGCCTATGTGTGATTCCGAGCACTGCAGTGACATTAGCTATACCCTGGCTTTACAAGCACATTCGTGTGAGAGCTTAGTGAGTTTGAGGTTATCATTAGAAGGTTAGAGTGTGCCCTTTATTTAGTTAAAAAAATAAGAGTGTGCCCTTAGGGATGTTATGGATGGTATCCTAAGCCAGCTCTCTGTGTCCATTGACATAGAGAGCTGCTCAGCCCCTCCCCCGATCTCTCCTCACTGGCTCTGATTGACAGCAGCAGGAACCAACGGCTCCGATGCTGCCTCTTTGTCCAATGAGGAGAGACCAAAGAGCACCGCTGCTCTTGTGTACATTCCTGGATCGAGATCGAGGTCAGGGGGGGGGGGGGGGAGCTGCATGCAGAAGGGTTTTTACCTGAATGCATAGAACCTTCTGCCTTTAGAACCACTTTAGAGTCTATAAACCACCAAAGAAGGATTATGATATAGTTGCACTTTCATCGTGGTATTTGGGACATTATTTATTTTTCACAGACTCTATGAACACTGTTGATACAGTTGTGCACAGATTCATTATTTTTGTGTATGCGCAGGATTTTGTTGAATACTAATTTTCACGTGGTTTTATGATTTATATGTATGTTTAGCACAGCATTTTGTATTTTTATATATTCTTATGATATAAATATTTTATCATTTAATGGGCTATTTGTTTATTATTTATTATTTTGGCTGTAGTTCTGTTTTAAAGTGGATCTACCATTAAAATATACAATAATGTGAATTAATATACCACATATCACATCACCGGAATTATTATTTATTTATTTCTGACTATAAACAAAAATGTTGTTTCTGAGCTCCCTAATGTGACCCCAAGCCTCAGCAAAAGCAACAAGGTCAAATGGGAAAATGTAAGATCAGCTTATTTAACCAGGCCCCTCAACCATGTCTAAACACTGGACAATAATTAAAAAAAACTATTGGTAAAAAAAAGGTTGAATAATTTTCTTAATGTACCTTACCTCCGACTTCTTCCCCCAGCACCTAGGCGAGGTTAAAGTGGTTGTAAACTCCCCCTTTCACCTTGCACCTACAGGTAAGCCTAGATTAAGGCTTACCTGTAGGTGCAAGAAATATCTCCTTAACCTACATGGTTAAGGACATATTTGCAGTAAGTTATGCACCGATGTCTACAGCGCATGCCCACATGTCTGGACTGGCACCCGGCTCAGCCTCTCAGCGAGCTGCTGAGCCACTCGCGCCCCCTCCACAGCCCAGTGCTCCAGTGAGCGAGGAGGGGGCAGAGTAGAGAGCGGTGACTGGCAGTCACCAGCTCTCTGCTTGGGGAGCTGTAGGAACCAAGTAATCGGCGGTGTTAGATCGCTCAGTTCTCAGTGTTAGAGCCAGCGGAGGTCAGAAACAGCATTGGGCCGATACTGCATCCAGCTAGGTAAGAATATATATGCAAAAACCCCAAACCCCATACTTCTCTTTTAATGATGAACTCTAGGAAAACAAAGTTATTATTTGGGCCTGTGTGGTTACCTCTAATAATTGCTACGTAACATCTGGAGGACTGCTGTGGATGTTCAGTAGTCAGTAGTAATCCATGCCACATACATCTGTGATCTTCCAGGTGGTACTACACCGACTTTCCGGCTCTTACAGTAGTATATCAGGTCACTCATCTACACCATTAAAAAATGTGTTAATGTATTATTTTCAACAATGGACAAGGTGTAGAGAAGGGGTGGATGGACATTACCAGAGGCGGCTCTTTTTTGGGCAAATTAGGCGGTTGCCTAAGGCCTTGCACTTACAGGGGCCTCATGGCCACCTAACTTACCCAATTCATTACCCCAGTTTTGAGGGACAGGGGACCTTAATGCTGCTGTGTTTAGGCAGCGTTAAGAGCTGCCAGCGTCCCTAACAACCAGTGAATATCGGTGACACCACCCTTGTGACGTCAATGACCCAGCATGACCTCAGTCAATGATGTCACAAGGGGGCGGGTTTCACCTAGTGAAATCACTGGGTGGCCCCTTAGTTATTAAAGAGCAGGATCTGGGGGGCTTCCAGATTCCAATATGCCCCCTGCCCGCAGACCCCCACAACCACCGACCAGGGTTGTGGGGAAGAGGCTCTTGTCCTTGAATTATTTTTCCCATTATGGGCGAGAGTGGGGCCCCTTGTCAAGTTTTGCCTAAGGCCTCACAAAGCCTAGAGCCGCCTCTGGACATTACACTCTACCCTTGTTACACTCACTGTAAGAGACAGGAAGAAGTGCAGCACTGCGTGGAAGATCACAACTCAGACTGTATTTGGAAATAACTACCAATAGCAATTTAAGCATCCGTAGTAGAGATGAGATTGGGTTTGGTCTGAACCTGGACGTTGGCTGTCACTGCTGGGAGATTCCCTGCCCTGCACATACATACATAGGAGGAATGTTTACGACATCATTGACCTAGTATGGGCAAATGGCCATATTAGATCAATGATGTTACAAGCATCATCCCAACCCCCCGCCCCGTGTATGCCAACTGTGAGGCACGAAATCTCCCTCCCGCAGCTCATTGGCCTAGAAATAACAGCTAATTTACAGGTTGCGCCAAACTTGGAGTCAGACCGACCCCAACCTCATCAGTATTCCTCAACAGTCCTCTCCACATGTTACATAGCAAGAATTAGAGGATCCAGTCCAACTTTTACAAATCAATTTTTCCTGGAGTTCAGCTTTAATAAATACATAACCACATTGTTAGTTATTTTTTATTACGTGAGTTCAAACTATAATTATAGACATGCACACTTTCCATCACACACCCACAGACGCGGTTTCATTCTTCACACAATTACTTTCATTATTCCACCTTTCTTTCATTTCTTTATAATATATTTCAACATTTTTAAATGCAGCCAATATAGCAAGGTACAAATGCTGCTACTTTACCAAGCATAGGTTTTTTTGCCGTACAATTTTCTCTTTCTGCATTTTTACCTTTAAATGAATAGCAATAATACCTACAATTTCAGTTCCGTAAATGGCACATGTGCTTAGTACATCATTGTTAATACTGATTTTATTAATTTAAAAGAAACTATTATTGTGAAAGAAGAAACAGACTACAAAGAACAGCAACATCCGTACAACTAGTAGGAAAACTGGCGCCCTGCAAGGCTTTTTTCTCATCTCATTGTATGAGTTGTGTGTGGCCACTGCTCTTCAGTGAACTGTCATGTATAACTAATATCACAATGATGCTTTCTATGATTGGAACAAGAACTAAGAAGGCACTTCTCCAAGCATGCAGTGTTCATATTCCAGGAGAGCATCATTCCTCGCCCTTTGTTCCTTTTCTTCCCCCCCCACCTTCCTATTTACCCAGAAAGCTGGCAGGCCAGACATTCTCTTGCTGTCATGACAAAGCAGAACTCCATGCCATACGAAAAAGCTGCATCTAACAGATCAAAATCCTCAACAGCCTTCTGCATATTTGCCAGTTTATGGTTGCTTTAGATAATCTGCCATTATATTTAATGATTATTATCAATCTACAATATAATATGACAGATAAGCTTTGATCACATATATACCCCACCCTATACATTTCAAAATGTATACGTAATAAATATGTATGTGACAATACAGCGGCATTTTTCCTGCCTGCATTATACACAGAATGATCGGAATACATATACTTTTATAAATATGTATTATAAAACATGGTATAAACATGACATGAAACAAACAATGCTAGTAATGAATGAGTCTAAAACCAAGATGGACTTTTCAGGTGGTAAAATGTTCCTGCACCAGTAATAACATTTGTGTTATAGAACACAACAACAATCAAATTGAATTGTACTGTATAATAAACATTCATAAAAGTAACATTAGGTTCATAAACATCAAAGCACAGCGATAAGCAATCATGAACATACGTATGTATTGTGCTGGTCCTATGTCCTTCCACAACAGGTGACCGAAACAATGAATTCTGCACATCAGTTACTAAGTGTGACAGCAATGTCATTCAATGGAAAAAATATGTATACATTCATAGATAGATAGGTAGAGAGAGATAGATAGATAGATAGATAGATAGATAGATAGATAGATAGATAGATAGATAGATAGATAGATAGATAGATAGATAGATAGATAGATAGATAGATAGATAGATAGATGATAACGTTTTATTCTGGTACTGTAGTAGAGATAGATAGATAGATAGATAGATAGATAGATAGATAGATAGATAGATAGATAGATAGATAGATAGATATATAGATAGATAGATAGATAGATAGATAGATAGATAGATAGATAGATAGATAGATAGATAGATAGATAGAAAGCTGGACAAACAGACGGGTGGACCTGATGGGTAGGTAGGATAATGGATGGATAGATAATGATAGATAGATAGATAGATAGATAGATAGATAGATAGATAGATAGATAGATAGATAGACAGACGGAAAGATGGACAAACAGACAGGTGGACCTGATGGGTAGGTAGGATAATGGATGGATAAATATAGATAGATAGATAGATAGATAGATAGATAGATAGATAGATAGATAGATAGATGACATTGAATTCTGGTACTGTAGTAGATAGATGATATAGATGGCTAGATGGATTAACAGATGGAAAGATGGACAAACAGACAGATGGATGGAAGTGTTGGTAGAGGAATGGCTGAATGGATGGATGTATATGTGTAGATAGATAGACAGATGGAGAGATAGACAGACAGATAGACCTGATGGGTGGGTAGGAGAATGAATGGATAGAGATAGATAGATAGATAGATAGATAGATAGATAGATAGATAGATAGATAGATAGATAGATAGATAGATAGTGATATAGATGGGTGGGTGGATAGATAGATAGATAGATAGATAGATAGATAGATAGATAGATAGATAGATAGATAGATAGATAGATAGATAGATAGATAGATAGATAGATAGACAGAAAGATGGACAAACAGACAGGTGGACCTGATGGGTAGGTAGGAGAATGGATGGATAGATATAGATTTATAGATAGATAGATAGATAGATAGATAGATAGATAGATAGATAGATAGATAGATAGATAGATAGATAGTGATATAGGTGAGTGGGTGGATAGATGAATGAACAGATGGAAAAATGGACAGACAGTAGGATGGATGGATGGATGGATGGATGGATGGAAGTGTGGGTAGAAGAATGAGTGAATGGATGGATTTATAGATGTAGATAGATAGACAGATGGAGAGACAGGCAGACAGATAGATCTGATGGGTGGGTTGGAGAATAGATAGATGGATAAAGAGATAGAGAGAGAGATATAGATAGATAGACAGATAGATAGATAGATAGATAGATAGATAGATAGATAGATAGATAGATAGATAGATAGATAGATAGATAGATAGATAGATAGATAGATAGATAGATAGATAGATAGATAAATAGATAGATAGATAGATAGATAGATAGATAGATAGATAGATAGATAGATAGATAGATAGATAGATAGATAGATAGATAGATACTGTGTGATAGATAGATAGATAGATAGATAGATAGATAGATAGATAGATAGATAGATAGATAGATAGAAATATAGATAGATAGATAGATAGAAATAGATAAAGCAGAAGTGCTTGAACACTCTTTGCAGCACACTAAGTAATCTGTCACTGTCATACATGCCACACACGTTAAACTGGATCATTGGGTTCCACCCCCACACCTGCAGGGACCATTATAAAGGCAGGGCTGGATGCTACATGGGACTAGTTAGAAGCAGTCATGGATTAAGCTTCATTTTATTCTCTGAGCATGCGTCTTTTATTATACCCAGCCTGTGAGGGTGCCTGCCTTCCTTTGTCTGCTGCTTGCTTTTCATCAGATCTGGAATATTCTTAGCCCTAACAGACACCATTTAAACAGCATGAACCGCATATGTTAGATACTCAGTAAAACCTCAATTTCTAACATTGGACAAAGAAAGATCTATAATACCATTTTATGTTTTGTAAGAAGAGAATTTTTTCCCACTGTATCTCTGACAACCGCCTGGACAGGTGATAATACAAAAGGTGATTATATTTAGCTGTATTATAAATGGCTCAATCTGCCTAATTCGCAAGCAGATTGGAAATGCTGGTACCTGCAGTGCATGCCTTCCTGCATATTCTCTGAACATCTGTGCGGCATTTTATCCTCACTGTAAAATCAGACAAGTGGAAGTTACATGGATCACTAGGTTTTATATTCAGGGGCCTAATGAAAAGAGATGCGTTTTAAAAATAACCTCTGGCTTTATGTACTAATGGTAATAAATCTTTTAAAAAATGGTCTCTGGAGGGCAATTCATCGTTTTGCGCTCTGGCACTCTCACAAAATACAGCTGATATTTAACAGCGTCCCAAGCACAGTTTTAAATTAGATAGACAAGAAAAATATTTGCAGTGAACTTGGGGCCTACCATGCGAAGGAATCATAATGCTGAAAGGATCTACCTTACCCCCTGTGCAATTTGCATTGGCAAAGTGATTAGAATGAGCATTGCCTATTGGTAAGTGCACCTGTTAATCCTTCCTCCATGCTTCTCATTGCATCTTTTTTACTATACTGATACAACCCTCACCCATTTTGTGGCCACTACAGTACCCGGTATATATGTCCCTATAGTTAAATGCAATGTATGGATTGGAGAAGCACTCATTACCTTCTACTGCACAATGCTCTATGAATATCTCTCAGATCTGTCCGTGTGTATCACTGCTGCACTGCAGGCATAATGCGCCCCAGGCTGGGGAAGATGTATAGATGCATTGCAGGGACAGCAAGAAAAGATCTGTATGTGGACTTTAGCAATTATTAGAGCCCATAGATAGAGTGGCACTCTCATACATACCAAAGTTTTGTGCCATTAGTCATATATCATGTCAACGGATTGAAAGCTACTGCAATGCAGACAACCAGTGCCCAGGGATTTGGAAACAACGGGCTGTGCATAGAGACTTGTAAAAGGGCCACTACAATCCTCCAGGTTTGAGCTATGCCCCATTTTCACCAGGAAGAAAAAAGGCCAATGCTTATTAACAGGTGGCTCCAATGCAGTACTACAGTTCTTTGTGAAGATAAAGATATTATGACATTCAGTGCCTGCTGTTTGATACATAGGCAAGTTGCTGTTTGCTTCCTTTTGAGATCATCAGGATGATGGGCAAGCAGGGGTAAGGGGGCGGGGGGGGGGGGGCAGCTGTGGGTAACAAAAGAGTACAGCTGTCAGTTAGATGGGCGGCTGTATATAGGAGATGCAAGTCTAGAAAATAGACATATATATGTTCTGATGTAATTTACTGACAAGACAGATACAGCAGTGTCAGGAACAATGATGACGGGCAATTGGGCATAGGGATAAAGAACACATATATGGTACCCACATGGATGAGTGGTGGATGCAGCAGGATTCTGAACAATCATGTGACTGCTACAGCTTTCATGAATGAATGAAAGGATGACCATGGTGTTAGCTCTAAGAAGGATCTGTATATTATAACATGGCAACCGCATGATCTGTATATTATAACATGGCAACCGCATGATCTGTATATTATAACATGGCAACCGCATGATCTGCATGATACAACACTGCAAAGCATGATCTGTATATTACAACACTGCAAAGCATGATCTGTATATTACAACACTGCAAAGCATGATTTGTATATTACAACACTGCAAAGCATGATTTGTATATTATATTACTGCAAAGCATGATCTGTATATTATAACATGGAAACCGCATGATCTGCATGATATAGTAGTGCAAAGCATGATCTGTATATTACAACACTGCAAATCATGATCTGTATAATATAATATTGTAAAGTATGATCTGTATAATATAATACTGCAAAGCATGATCTATAATAATACTGTAAAGTATGATGTGTATAATACTGAAGCATGGTCTGTATATTATAACACTGCAGATTGTGTACTAGAGCAATATTGGACCATAGATGCCTTGCTGTCATGAGGCTCAGTACACAAAGCCTTGGCACAATGATAAGAATGTGGAAGTAATGATGAGCTCTTATTCTTGTACTCAGCTGACACTGTGCAGTAATGAGGGCTCCTGTATTTATGTCTATAATATGATCCTTCTCTCTCCCGGGATGTGTGCTCGGAGGACGGTACTTACCGGACCGGTCTGTCACCAGCTGCACCATTCGGGATGCTCAGATCGCTTTGATCAGCTGCGGCTTGGAGAAGCCAAGGATGAAACCAGCACCGCCCACTATTATCATAGCCACACCCTCTTTCTAGATATTCTGGCTGCGAGAAAGCGTCCCTGGCGACTAGAAACCCCTCCTACCTCCTCCTAGGAAACGCCCATAAGCTTTAACCCCTTCGCGGCCAGATCCCTTTAAAATATCATAAAATGGACTAAAGGTTATTGTGAAAGCAGGGGAGCTAAAGAATAAGAAGGGGACACATCCGATTTTGAAGATACTGAGTGTCTGCAGGATCCTGGCAGTGCAATGACTTACAGGATGCAGAGTAAAAAAATAATACATGCACTTATTTTTTGTAAAAAAAAAATTATTTTTTTTGCAAAATGGTGCAGGACCCTTTTTTTGGTCCGCACTGGAATTGGATCGCATGTGTATTCACACCTATGCAATCCGATACCTGCACCTTTGGCAGTTCGCACTGCGATCTGGGGGTGTCATTAACTTTACCTTGACACCTGCTGCGGTTCACAGATGTCAGTGTAAAGCGCTGACAGGTGTCATGCGATGCGGGAACCTGCACTGGAACCGCGCTGGTTCCCGCATCGCATATACGTGAACTGGCACTTAAAGGATATCCTTTAAAGCGGTGGTTCACCCTAAAAAACAAGTTTCTAGCATGCCATTCAGCATACTAGCGTGAGCTACAGTATGCCTTTATTTATTTTTTTGGCGCCGTACTCACAGGTTAATCGCGTAGTAAAGTTTCAGACTCCCCGTGGGGAATGGGCGTTCCTATGCAGAGGGAACGTGATTGACGGCCGGCTATGGCGCGTCACGCTTCCCGAAAATAGCCGGAGTAGGACTCGGCTGTTCACGGCGCTATACGGCGCCTGCGCACAGACATCGGAGCTGACTGCGCAGGCGCCGTGAAGAGCAAATTTCGGCTATTTTCGGGAAGCGTGACGCACCATAGCCGGCCGTCAATTACGTTCCCTCTGCATAGGAACACGCATTCCCCGCGGGGAGTCTGAAACTTTACTACGCGATTAAACTGTGAGTACGGCGCCAAAAAAAATATAAAGGCATACTGTAGCTCGCGCTAGTATGCTGAACGGCATGCTAGAAAAAAAAAGTTTTTTTAGGGTGAACCCCCGCTTTAAGTGCCAGTTCACATATATGCGATGCGGGAACCAGCGCGATTCCAGTGCAGGTTCCCGCATCGCATGACAATGCGAAGGCATCTGAAGCGAAGGTAAAGTTAATGACACCCCCAGATCGCAGTGCAAACTGCCAAATGGTGCAGGTATTGGATCGCATTTTTAGCTATGATTAAGCGCTAGACCTCTGTGCAAAACACGTCAGCTATTTATATCCCACTGCTTGCTGTGCTTTATAGTGCTTTTATCCTTTTGCACAAATAAAGGCTACCTTTTTTAAGGTTATTTTTTGGTGTGCGGCTGTCCATCTACTTTTCTCCTAATTTTTATTGGATCGCATAGGTGTGAATACACCTGCGATCCAAATAAATCCAGTGCGGACCAAAAAAAGCATCCTGCACCATTTTGGTGAGAATGCAATGCAAATTCAGCCATGCAATCTGTATGAGTGAATTTGCATTGCCCAGACATCACATGTCGCACAAGTGTGAAAACAGCCTAAAACTAATTGTAGGTGTAGCGCCTGTGTACTTTCAGTCCAGGTGCTATGTTAAATTTAGAGGGGGATGAGAGAGTTACTTTTATCTCATCCGGTTGATTCATGTAAATTGGGTTTCTGCCAGGCTGGGCTGTCCTGTGATTCCATTCTGTGTTCCAGAGATACCTTTCCATCTCTGGGTGACAGGTGGCGCCAGAGGAGTCCAGGCGGTGGCGCCTTCCTGCCAGCATCCAATCAGAGGAGTTTCTCCCTCGCGGGGCATGCTGGGGGAGGGTACTTCTAAGGCAGACGCCATTTTGAGAGGTCGGCTGTTCTGTTCCTGGTGCGGCACCCACCTTTAGGGTGTGCGCACATCACGGGCCCCGGCGATATGGCCTACCAGGCCGGGGCGCACATGCTACGCGGAGTTCTCGGTTCTGGGCCCTCATGGCCCGGAGCAACTGAAGCTGTAGAGGGGCCCCAGTGATCGACTGGGTACCCACATTCTGAGAGGAAGATCCCAAGCGAGATGTACTGTTCGATGGGGAGTCAGTCTGAGGTGAGCCCGGAGGCAGGCGATCCAACAGGGCCTAGACAATCCATCGGGGATCGGGGTCACTGGACACTGGAAAGTTGTATGTTGCAACTTGTCAGTCAGTGACCCAAAACTAAGAAGTCTACCTGAGGGAGATTCAGGTAAATTTGCATTCATTGAGAAGGATTCGCTCTATCACCTACGTTCCAGAGCACGGGCCTGTGGCAGAGGTTCCACTCCTATTTCTATTTGAGCCAAGTCTGTGGCAGAGACTTGTTCCTTCTCAAGGTTCCGAGTGATACTCTGGCTGCCAGGTCGGTGTGAGAGGCCTGTCCAGGTACACTATACCCGCTCCGGCTGAAGTGGCGATCAGGGGTTAAAGTCCCATTGGAAGCAGGATTGTTTCCGCCATCCATAGGCCTGAATCTGCAAGTTCTCCTTTCACCAACCTATCTCTATCTACCTCAAGTTAATTGTTTACCGTGTTGAGCAAGAATAAAAGCACAGAAAATGACACCCTGCTGTTTGGACATTCCGTCATTGCTCTCATCATCATCATCATCACCCCTAGACACATCACAGAGGTAACCTAACACGCTGTCCCAATCGAACCAGCGGCTCCTGATGGGGTAGCGCTACATAGGCATCTGTGCAATTATTCCTCCACTGTATGTCGCCCCCAATACTGGACTTAAAACATGTCTTCCTTTGTTCAACTCCTTTACATAGGGTTTGCAGGATATATATACTGTATACAGCCCTCAAAATTTCCACTCGCCTACTAGCATTTGGCGAGTGGATTTAAGCTGGAGGCGAGTGATGACATGGCTGCATGACCAATCTCCCTCCAATCTGTGCCTACACTTAGAGTCCCGATGAGATTGGCAGCTGAAGAGGAAAGGTGCATGCTCCGGAAAAGTAGTCTGGTGAGCCGCGCACAGGCAGAGCAGTACACAGGTGCTCTACTTACAATTCTCATTAAGCCATGGGACTTAACAGTATGACCTCTCTGAGCCTGCCCCCCTCCCCCGGGCCCCGACCAATGTAGCTGGAGAGCAGAAAGTAATGAGTGAGGTGGAGGATTCCAAAAATTACCACTCCGGTGCAGCGCTCACTGAAAGTTGCCCTGACATGAGAGCGGCAGCCTTCTAGTTTGTGCAGTTTTCTTCTCCTTGTGCTCTATGTAAGTTTAGCCTGAGCACTGTGAACAGACTGGTCTCAATGTGTGCTGTGCGCTGTCAGTGTGCGTTATGCTATGGCGTTAATGGCTGTGCAGTTGTGTGGATCTCAGTGCTGGATTGTACTCCCTCCCGCTGTGCTGCAGCTCCTCTCCTCTCTGCCAGCCTGAATAAAAGGGGGAAGTGGGGACATGCAAGCGTGGAGCCGCAGACACAGGCTCTTGATGATGAGATGAATGGGAGAGAGAGAGAGAGAGAGGATGGATGGGAGTTGCAGAGGAGACAGCAAGAGAATGGGGAAGAGACCCAGTTCTTGTGCCCTGTCCCTCTGGTCTGCCCCCAGTGCCCTGTCCCTCTGGTCTGCCCCCAGTGCCCTGTCCCTCTGGTCTGCCCCCAGTGTCCTGTCCCTCTGGTCTGCTCCCAGTGCCCTGTCCCTCTGGTCTGCCCCCAGTGCCCTGTCCCTCTGGTCTGCCCCCAGTGCCCTGTCCCATTTTGTTAAAGTTGTTGTTGGTAATATTTAATTTTGTAACTTGATTCTGCATAAAACATTGTCATTCCATGAGATAATCTACGAGGGCGTGTTTACGGGTGCAATTAGGCGCAGGGCAGTGTATGAATTAGGTGGGGCAACTGGTGGCGAGTAACTCTTGAGGCCTGGCTAGTAGCTCAGGACTTGAAATGTTGAGCCCTGCTGTATATATATATATATATATATATATATATATATATATATATATATATATATATATATTTACACATACACACAGGCACCTATAAATGTAAACAAACATTTTCAAATGTATTATAAACATGGATGGTGTCACTCAGTAGGACAGAGATTGGTGTCAGCTGGGCAGTGGGCAGTTTCAGTAGTTTTCTATTTTTATTATTTTTAAAAAATATTTTTCATTTACAATTCTTTTAGGAGCCCCACCGGGGGCTTTGATGAAATATCAGGGGTCTAAACAGACCCCTGATGTCTCCCTTTTGTGACAGAGAAAGGGGCTGAGGGCAATGATTCCCCAGCAAATTTCTCTGCAGCAGTTGCACTGGACAGTGAATGAATGGGATATGCTCTGTGCTTATTGAGCGGCTTCCTGTTAATTCACAAACTGAAGCCTAGTACACACCAGGGCTGGAATTGGGACAAAAATCTGGCCCGGGACTTCATCCAGACCGGCCCAGGGCACAACACATCAGGGTACAGTGCACATCAGGGCACGGTACAGAGCTCAGCACATCAGGGCACAGCACATCAGGGTACAGGGCACAGCACATTAGGGCATGGGGCACAACACGTACAGGGCACATCACATCAGGGTACAGGGCACAGCACATCAGGGCCTATCACAGCACACCACATTGAGGCGCAGCACATCGGGGCACAGGGCACGGGCACATCAGGGCACATAGCACATCTGGGCACATAGCACATCTGGGCACATAGCACATCAGGGCACAGGGCATATAGCACATCAGGGCACATAGCACATCAGGGCACATCAGGGCACATAGCACATCAGGGCACTGGGCACATAGCACATCAGGGAACATAGCACATCAGGGCACATAGCACATCAGGGCACATAGCACACCAGGGCACGGGGCACATAGCACATCAGGGCACATAGCACATCAGGGCACGGGGCACACAGCACATCAGGGCACGGGGCACATAGCATATCAAGGCACATAGCACATCAGGGCACTGGGCACATAGCACACCAGGACACGGGGCACATAGCACATCAGGGCATAGGCACCAATTATGGCACAGACCTCTGAAGTAACGGCACGGTATGCTGTTCCTTCAGAGCGCATTTGTGTCGGTCACGTCACCAGCTGCAGCTCCGTGGAATATCACCTAAACTGTGCACATTTAGGAGATATTCATTTGCTTTATTACAAACGGTAAAAATGCCGCAAACTAGTTTATTACCACTTTAAAGGTGTTTTCTGCTTGGTGAAAATGTTCTTAGCCTGAAAAAAGAAAGCAAATGCATGTTTTAACACATTTTAAAATGTTTCTCGACATTTTTTTCTAAAAGTATGTGTGTGTCTGTATATATATATATATATATATATATATATATATATATATATATATATATATATGTTCTTCCAAAAGTGTCTGAATTTTTTATATTTTTTAACCTTTTTTTCATTAAGAATTTCAAAAACAAAATACATCAAGGTCAGCCGGTTCGTTAGCCAGACTAGTCACATGACACTCTCAGACACAACCAATTACATTTTACAAAATTCCTACTAAATATAAAAGCTTAAACTGTATTGAGTTAATAAAACTGAATGTACACAAAAATGTAAATAACATAATTTCTCCAAAAATCTGATGATTTTCATTATTCCGTTAAAGCTTTCAGAGTTTGTTCAAAAAAACATATATTTTCTCAAAACATATGACTAGTAGAATAAAATACTGATTTTTAAGGCCTCACGATATAATGTTTATCAAACAATAATATATTTGCAAAAAAATATTTTAAATAATTTTTAGCAGATATAAACACAGCTAAATTTACAAAACTCCTGCTAAATTCCTACTAAATATAAAAGCTTGGCCAGATTCTCGTAGATCGGCGTATCTTTGTTCCGGCGTAGCATATGCTATTTACGCTACGCCTCCGCAACTTAGACGGGCAAGTGTTGTATTCTCAAAGCACTTGCTCTGTAAGTTGCGGCGGCGTAGCGTAAATAGGCCGGCTTAAGCCCGCCTAATTCAAATGTGGAACAGGGGGGCGTGTTTTATGTAAATAACTTGTGACCCGACGTGATTGACGTTGTTCACGAACGGCGCATGCGCCGTCCGTGGAATATCCCAGTATGCATTGCTCCAAAGTACGCTGCAAGGACATATTGGTTTCGACGTGAACGTAAATGACATCCAGCCCCATTCACAGGCGACTTACGCAAACAACGTAAAATTTTCAAAATTTGACGCGGGAACGACGTCCGTATTTAACATTGGTACGCCGCATGTACGCCTCATATAGCAGGGGTAACTTTACGCCGGGAAAAGCCTAACGTAAATGGCGTATCTGTACTGCGTCGGCCGGGCGTACGTTCGTGAATTTACGTATCTAGCGGATTTACATATTTCTAGGCGTAAATCAGCATACACGCCCCTAGCGGCCAGCGTAAACATGCAGTTAAGATCCGACGGCGTAAGAGACTTACGCCGGTCGGATCTAATGACCCACGGCTGGGCTCGTATCTCCTTTGAGAATCTGGGCCTTAATCTGTATTGAGCTAATAAATAACAAATATTTGTAATTTTTAAATTACGGCTTTTTGCAAAATGGTGAAAACTGAACACATGCAAAAATGTAAATAACCACATTTGTCAAAAAATCTGAAGGTTTTCATTGTTCTCTTACAGCCTTCCAAGTTTTTGGTAAAGAAAATCGCAATAATCGTTTATCGATTGGTTTGCGCAAAATTTATAGCGTTTACAAAATAGGGGATGGTTTTATGGCATTCTTATTAATATTTTTTTTTAACTACTAATGGCGGCGATCAGAGATTTTTTTCATGACTGCGACATTATGGCGGACACCTTTGACACATTTTTGGGACCATTGTCATTTTCACAGCGAAAAGTGCTATAAAAATGCACTGATTACTGTGAAAATGACACTGGCAGTGAAGGGGTTAACCACTAGGGGGCGCTGTAGGGCTTAAGTGTGACTTAATGTGTGTTTCTTACTGTAGGGGGCGGGGCTGGACGTGTCACGTCAGTGATCGTCGTTCCCGGGTTTCGCGGCCGTGGTCACGAAGCTTCGGACCGGGTGCCCTCGCGACCCACGGCTGGGCTCTTAAAGAGGACGCATATATACGTCCATGTGCCCAGCCGTGCCATTCTATCAACGTATATAGTCGTGCAGCGGTCCTTAAGTGGTTAAAAAGAAGGTGCTACTGATTTCTAAGGCCCCATTATATTTTCGTAAATGTTTATCAAAACATTAAATTCTCTAAAAAAATCTAAAATCATTTGTAGCAGATGTAAAAACAGCAAATAAAAAAAAAATCGGCTAAATTCCTACTAAATATAAAACCCTAACCTGTATTGAGCTGATAAATAACAAATATTTGAAATTTTTTAAATTACAGCTTTTTGCGAAATGGTGAAAAATTAACGTACGCAAAAATGTAAATAACCAAATTTCTCAAAAAATCGGAAGGTTTTCATTGTTCCCTTACAGGTTTCAGAGTTTGTTAATGATCCCCCAAACCATATATTTTCTGAAACCATAGGATCAGTAGAATAAAAAGAAGGTGCTACTGATTTTTAAGGTCCCACGATATTTGTGCAAATGTTTACCAAAGCAACATTTTCGCAAAAAATACGCTAAAATCATCATTAGCAGATACAAACACAGCAAATTTTACAAAATCCCTGCAAAATTCCTACAAAACCTGTATTGAGTTAATAAATAACAAATATGTTTACATTTTAAATTACGCCTATTTGAGAAATGGGACAAATTAAAAAATCTGGAGGTTTTCCTTTTTCACTTACAGCTTTCAGAATTTGTAAAATACCCCCCAAACCATACATTTTCTGAAAGGGATTGCCTGCACAAAGGTGAAGGAAAAACATGTGCATCCCTGTAAAGGTAAGCAGTACATGCCCTGCGTGAACAAGGCCCTAAGCCCCTTTCACACAAGCAGACCGATTAGGTTTTTCAGATGGGCCCAATCGGACCACCCATTGTTCTCTATGGAGAGGCTGATGTAAATGGACACCCGTTTGCCTCCGATCCAGTCTAGTCCACTAAAAACAGACGGATCAGGATTACATTCCCCATCCATCTAGCAGATCAGATGGTATCCGATGGAAATGGACAGGCGGACCTTTTCCATCAGACCGCCCCATGGAGAACAGCGGGCTGTGTCTATTCTGCATCAGCGGAGAGGACGTGGACCTGTCATTCGCCTGCTCAGCGGAGATCAGCAGACAGATCCCCCACTGAGCAGGCGGATCTGCTTGACAGAGTCCACTCTATGTGACAGGGGTCTTACCAGGAGCAGCCGGTCTATTAGGGGCGCAGGGGCACCAGACTCATACGTTTGTATGAGTTTTTTCGTTTTGGGCTCGGGGCACAGAGCAATGCAACCTGAACCCACCCACTTGTGGCAATAGCAAAATAATATTCGCTATTGTCTTACTACTTCTCCCAAGTAAGCCGAGGAGGGTTGAGTGCAGGGGGAGACCGTAACTGTGGAGGGGTGAATGCGGGAGGGGGGTGTCACTGTGCGGGTGGACTGGGGGGGGGTTGCCGCCCCCCCAAAAAAGTCACTGGGTGTTACTATGTTTTTTTTTTCTTTTTACATTTTATTTACATTTATATTTCTTTATATATATATTTATTTTTTTCATTTTGGGGGGGGGGGGGGGGCTTGGGTGAGGTAGCAGAGTTCTAAACAGACCCTCATATCTCTTTTTATGAGACAGAGAAAGTCCCTTTCTCTGCAGTACTTTACTTGAATGAATAAGGAATCTGTCTAGAGATTCCTAGTTCATTCAAAAAAAGACAGTCTGATACATAGTAACACGTGTGGTTTACTATGGTCAGCTGTCAGTGGCACATATAGAAGCGATCTGTAGTGATTGCTGCCTGCGCCCATTGTACTACAAGAGGGGGCTTGATAAACACATGTATACCAAGCCCTAACTTCACTCCCACAAGCACCGCTCCCCCCCCCCCCTCCCCCTGTTGTGCTCCCCAGCCTGGCAGCTCGCCGGAGCTCAGTGAAGGGATTAACCTCCCTGGCGGTATGATTCTTTCTGAAAAAAGGTGCTGAAAGCGGTACCATTATTTTGCATGGAAATTTGGCGTTTTAGATTGCAGGCCTGTAATTCTTAGGAATAACTCACCTAAATCTGTCCAAACCAGAGTCTCTAGTAGACTATGATGAAGTTTGAAACACAAAATCATAAATTATAATATAATAAATAATAACAAGTAATAATTTAATAATAACAATACTTTTTATTCAATAAATCTTAACAAATAATATATTCAGATACTCTGATTTTTTGGGGGGTCAAACAAGGGTGCAAAATAATTATTCAGTAAACGTCTCGGGTATGAAACATTTTAAAGCAGGGTACAGCGCAAAGTCCAACGTTGCAGTCGGCACAATAGAAACGCGTTTCTTTACGGATTTTTCTTTCGTTTTCGTCGCGTTTGGAGCAGCAAACCACACACATCCTTGTGGGTGCTGTTTTTTTTTCAGTAGGTGGAATGTGGTCCAAAAAATGACGACCGGTCAGTCTTTCAGGGTTCACTACACCAGTAGCCCGACGTCCAGATCGGTTTACCGCCATTGGCGTTTGGTGCTTCAGAAAGATTTGTTCTGCCACCTTCCACACAAAGTCTGAATGGGCTATAGGCCTGTCACTTTTTTTTTTCATCAGGATGAAGGAATTCCAGAGACATTGTTCGACAAGATGTCGGAAAAATTTTTTATAGTACTTTTTCTGCTGCTTCCTCATCGCAGGGTAAAAAGTCATGGCCTGGTCAGCCCTGTCCACACCTCCCATCGTGTGGTTGTAGTCCAACACAACTTGTGGCTTCATAATATCCTTGCCACCTTTGGTATGCACCATGACGGTCGAGGTGTTATGGACTGTGCTCATAAGGGAAACGTCTTTTTTGTCCCGCCACTTCAGTGCCAACATTTTCCCTTTTTGCCATGCTGCTACTTCTCCTTTCCCAAGCCTTTTGCTGGGAAATGCTGACGGCATGTTACGCCGGTTAGGCCTCACGGTTCCATAAGCGTCGGTCTTATTTTGGATAAGGAACTCGTACAGTTCTGGGGAGGTATAAAAATTGTCTGTGGTGACACAATAGCCCTGGTTGAGCAAGGGCTCCATCAATGACAGAACTGAAGCGGTTGCCATCCCAAAATCGCTGAATCGCTCGCAGAACTTGGTCCCTTTCCCAGTGTATACGACTGAGTTCCAAATATATCCAGAGCTGGATTCACACAGCATAAAAGTTTTTATACCAAAGCGAGCTCGCTTTGATGCGATGAACTGTATCCAGCTGAGCCGACCTTTGTAGGCCATGAGACTTTCATCGATGGTAACGTCGCGCTCAGGAATATAGGTCCGCTGGAAGTTCTGCAAAATAAGCTGGTAAACCTCCCAAATTTTTTTCAGCTTTGGAGCTGGATGAGAATGCTCATCAAAGTCCTCATTATTTGCAAAGTGCAAATATTTCATGATCAATGAAAATCTGTACTCCGACATCACGGATCCAAAAAAAGGCGTGGCCAATAATTTGTTCGTGGACCAGTACCATTTTTGCAGGGGTTTCCCCACCACTCCCTGTAAAATAATGAGGCCCAAAAACTTCCAAATGTCCTCGCTGGTTACAGGCTCCCATTTTCTGCGTCTTGAAAATCGCTGAGGAGTCGCAGCTTCTTGTTCTTGGTATCGATTTGTCTCAATAACTATTTTGTCGATCACTTCAGCGGTCAGAAAAAGTTGGAGGTATTCCAGGGGATTGTCATCAACGTCCACTTTTATCCCAGGTGCTCCTGTAAATGGAAATCTTGGGGGCGCTACGTGGTCATCACCGCAATCAATTGCGCACCAAGTCCGCACATCGCTGGGCACAGGATCGTCGCTTATATCACTTTCTGCGTCTGATGACGAACTTTGCCATGCGTCGCTGTCACTCAGCTCCTCCGCAAGTGATTCCGTATCGCTGTCGCTGTTTTGCAGCAGGTCGCATAGCGATTTTGATGTACAGGTGCGCTTTGCCATGATCGCTGTGCACTTTGCAGACACAGGTACAGTACAGGTACAGTCAATCTGCAGACAGGGCACTGGGGAAAGCACTGGGGGGCAATCAAAGGTCACTGTAATTTATTTTTAATTTTTAGCCAATTGTGTCAGTGTGTTTTACTATGTGTTATTTATATTTTTTGAATTTCGCGCCGTTCCCCCCCCCGTTCCGCCCCCCTGCGTCGCGACGCTCGCAGGGAAGGGAATCAGAGGAACACAGTGCATCGGGCGGACATCCGGCCGCCGTGCACTGGGGAAAGACATCGCTGACATCGCTGGATCGCAGGGAAAAAGGTAAGAAACCTCTTCCTGCATCTAGCGAAGCAAACCCGTGTGTGTCTCGGGGTTACCGATCGTAGCCTAAAAATCTTGCCCCGAGACACACACGGGAATACCGCCCAGAAGGTTAAGGGGTGATCTGAGTGATGGGGGGGACACATATGGATCCCGCTCTAGTTCCATGCAGCACCTGAAGCCGAGTTGAAGAGGAGGGATGCTGGCTAATGATTGTAGCTGCAGGGATCCAGTTTGCGCGGGGGGGTCGGATCGGGTGGAGGGGGTTAATCAATGCTGGGGGGGGGGAGAAGGGGGTAAAGGGGATAGTAAAGGAGAATGGAGTAGTAGTTTTAGGTGGAAGGGAGTGGCGGAAGGTGAAGAGGCAGGGGACAGCGAAGCGGCGGCATGGATGGGGGGAGGGGCTCTCACATTTGGAGTTAATAACTCTGATCAGCGGGTTGTAATTTGCTGATCAAAGTTATAGAATTGTTCAGCAGAGTCTGATGAACAATTCTGCTATAAGTTTATGGTCAAGGAAGTGACCATGAGTTTATAGCAGAGGGCGAAATGAGGTCCATACGGCCACCTGAGGGCAATTCTGTAGGTCCGTACAGCGTATGGAACTGGCAGTGAAAGGATTAAAGCATGAATAACAGCTCAGTGCTTGTGCTGTGTCATTTTGCCCCTTCTATCACTTGAAATACCTGGCTGATCCTGCTTGGTTCTGACCTCCCTCCTGTAAACTGACCACAGTTTATCATGGTTGCTGAGCCCTGACACCGTGGCCAGTTTACGTGCCTCTGTCATCCGCAGCTCTCCTTTGTCCTCTCTCCCCCTCCCTGCCTGTCAGCTTGTACCAGTGTCTGCTCCTCCCCTCCTGCTGAAATAACTGTAATTCTCGGGCAATCCCCTGTCTTCCATAATGCTGTGTGCCCCAGTTAATGTGCCTTAAAAAAAAAATGCAGTTCTGTACCTTATTTTATAATGCCACTCGGCGTTCACCAAAATAGCCAAAGATGTAGAGCTGAGAGTCAGCTCTACACAGCGCCTGCGCAATGATTATGACACATGCCGCACGCTCCCGATGCTAGTTCTACGCTGCAAGGGGCAGGGGTGATTTTAGCAATAAAGTACACGTCTTAGCAGGGCATGTTAAAACAAATGGAGGGCGGGTTTTGCAATGTTGATGGGCGGATTTGCACAAACTATTTAACTCACAAAAGAGGCAGTATTTTAAAATGATGGACAGAGATGATGAGGGCGGGAAGTTCAATGTTGATGGCCAATTTCAATACTTGTCACAGTTTACTGTTATTATGCTTATGACTTAACCCCTTCACCACGGAATGGCTACAGGGGATGAATTTAAACATTTATTATGTATGGAGTTTATTGTTATTATGCTTATGACTTAACCCAGGGCTCAAAATTTCAAGTCCTGAGCTACTAGCCAGGCCTCAAGGGTTACTCGCCACCAGTTGCCCCACCCAACCCCTACCATGCCCCGCCCCGAATCCCACCCTCATAAATTATCTCATGAAATGACACTTAAATGTTTTATGCAGAATTAAGTTATAAAAATAAATATTAACAACTTTATCTTTATCCATTGCAGCTATGTGTCCCCAATTTAGCTATGTGTCCCCAATTCAGCCTGTTTCCCTAATGCAGCTATGTGTCTGCCAATGCAGCTATGTGTCTGCCAGTGCAGCCACGTGTCCGCCAGTGTAGCCATGTGTTCCCAATTCAGCCTGTGTCCCCAATGCAGCTATGTGTTGCTAGTGCAGCCTGTGTCCGCCAGTGCAGCCTGTGTTTGCCAGTGCAGCCATGTGTCCCCAATGCAGCTCTGTGGCCCCATTGCAGCCCTGTGTCCCCATTGCAGCCCTGTGTCCCCATTGCAGCCATGTGTCCCCAATGCAGCCATGTGTCCCCAATGCAGCCATGTGTCCCCAATGCAGCCATGTGTCCCCATTGCAGCCCTGTGTCCCCAATGCAGTTTTTGGATTTTTTGAGGGCTAACTTAACCCATTGCAAAATCCGCCCATCAACATTGCAAAACATGCCCTTCATTTATTTTAACACGCCCCGCTAAGACGTGTACTTCATTGCTAAAATCACCCCCGCCCCTTGCAGAGTAGAATAAGCATCGGGAGCGTGCAGCATGTGTCATAGTCATTGCGCAAGCGCTGTGTAGATCTGACTCTCAGTTCTACATCTTCGGCTATTTTCAGCGGCTCCGTTGAGGTTCATACTGTGCAAGCGCCGCGCCTGTGCAGTACAGGGGGGGTCCTTATCTGCCGGGGGACCTTCATCGGCAAAACACCAGCAGACTCTCTCCTCCTCTCCTCCTCCTGGCTGACGTCATCAGGGGATTCTCATCCCCTCCCACTCTAGCTGTCAGATCGAGAGAGGAGAAAGGCGGCCGGCCATGTGAGCACCGAATGGCGCTAAAAAAAAAAGGTATAGAACCAGGGCCTTCTTAAATATTGTCTGGACCCTGGGCAAATGTTTCCATGGACCCCCCTCCCTCCAAGCAATTTTGCTCTCCACCTGCTCTGAGACGTACAATAAATAGCAGCTAGACTCAAAAGCAGTTTACTGAATCTGATCGGGCAGCGATTATGTTGGGTTGCCAGAGGTTACATGTATCATTACCGCTCACTGACTGGCTGCTAGAGGTTACAGCACACAATATGGCTCACTGATTATTTGCTAGAGGTTATAACATAACTTCTGCTTGTTGATTGGTTGCTATAGAGTACTGTACATTAGTACTGCTCACTAATTGGTTGCTAGAGGTTACTGGACATCCTTACCACTCAATGATTGGTTGCAAGAGATTAGTGCACATCATTAATGCTAATTTATTGGTTGCTAAATATTACAACACATCCTCTCATCACTGCCTGCACACCATGGACTGGGGTGGGGACCCATCAAATAGACAGAAAACTCCAAGGGATCCTAGCACCAGTGGCAGTACTGGGGGGTTGATGAGATCAGTGGCAGCGATGGGGGGATGGGATTAGTTAGGAGGCAGTACACTGTGTCAAATTCTAAATCATGTAGAACAAAGCTGGAAATCTTTGGCAAGTATATGGTGGGGGATTCTACAATGTAATAGGGAATTTACAACTACCACCAATATGATGGGGAATTTGCACTGACCTGACCACCATGTAATGGGGGATTTTACACCACCCACCAAAATTAAGAAGGATTTCTACACTGACATCAATGTAATAGGAGCATTTACACCAACCACCGGTGTAAGGGGGGATCTTCACACTGGCCATTAGTGTGAATGAAAGGATTGTACCAGGGGTATAACTAAAACCTTCAGGGCCCCAGTGCAAGAAACCATGATGGGCCCCCCTTCCGCCTCCCCCCTTTCATCTGACCCCCGGGCTTCCATGGATATCTTCCCAGAACTCTGCCTCCTGTTTTCCCCCTGGGACGTGCATCCAGCGCAATCACAGTGGTCCTTTATCATGTGATTAGCTGATCACATGTAAACAGACTTACTGGGTATCGGCAGCCCTTTTCTCCCACGCTTCTGTTCATACAATGTATGAACAGAAGATAAGTAATTTCCCCATGTCAGTCCACCCCCTCCCCTACAGTTAGAACACACCCAGGGAACATACTTAACCCCTTCCCCCGCCCCCTAGTGTTAACTCCTTCACTGCCAGTGGCATTTTTATAGTAATCCAATACATTTTTATAGCACTGATCGCTATAAAAATGCCAATGGTCCCAAAAATGTGTCAAAAGTGTCCGAAGTGTCCGCCATAATGTCGCAGTACCGAAAAAAATCGCAGATCACCGCCATTACTAGTAAAAAAAAAATATTAATAAAAATGCCATAAAAATACCCCCTATTTTGTAAACGCTATAACTTTTGCGCAAACCAATCAATAAACGCTTATTGCGATTTTTTTTTACGAAAAATATGTAGAAGAATACGTATCGGCCTAAACTGAGGAATTTTTTTTTTTTTATATATTTTTGGGGGATATTTATTATAGCGAAAAGTAAAAAATATTAATTTTTTTAAAAATTGTCACTCTATTTTTGTTTATAGCACAAAAACTAAAAACCGCAGAGGTGATCAAATACCACCAAAAGAAAGCTCTATTTGTGGGGAAAAACGGACGCCAATTTTGTTTGGGAGCCACGTCGCATGACTGCGCAATTGTCAGTTAAAGTGATGCAGTGCCGAATCGCAAAAAGTGCTCTGGCCTTTGACCAGCAATATGGTCCGGGGGTTAAGTGGTTAAAATCAATAATTAGCAATCCATAATACCACGATCTCTATTGATATACCCCATATATTTGTCCTACCTTACTGGTAAATCTGGTATCTTCTACTGTAGCTGCATAATTAATACCGTTCACCTCTGTAATCACGGTAAAGATAAAAATCTACCCAGGGATGCCAATACCCATGACTTATTTTAAAGGAAAAATTTGGAGCATACTGTATCTTTACTGACAGCCTAAAATATCAGAGACAGTACTAATAAAACCTAAAACAATCGATAGGTAAACAGCATAAAGTAAGGTATCTACAACAAGTGAACTGCTTTATTTTTTACATAAAACCTCAAACAATAAATGTTACTAAAA